>NC_089506.1:134308486-134614638 GCF_036850995.1 Saccopteryx leptura | reverse complement strand
AGAGAGGATTGTCTACAAACGTTGATTCCAATTTGCCAGTTCTGTAAATATTTTGTGTATTCTTAATGATTTGATTTCTGGGAATCTATCGGTTCACCTTGTTTTTCTTCTTTCCTTCCAGCAATGCTTTCACAAAGCCTTTGAATGTTCTCATCATGTACCAGGCACTGTGCTAAGAATTGTACGAGTAGTTGGTTCATTCAATGTCTTCCCATTCTACTATTTTTACTTCTGCTTTTTGACTCCTTTATTTAAATCTTCTTAATGTATTTTAAAATAAGGTGTGCTTTGATTTGAAAAGTATGTTGAATGTAACAGCTTTTTTATTTTAAAAACTGTATTCTTATTGCAGATGTGCAAGAAAAAATGAATAGACTACAAAACAACAAATTTTCATCCAGAGATAACTACTGTTAATATTATGACATTATTGTTCCATATTCTTAGTGTACCTATTATATTTCTATATCTCTATGTACTAAGGTACATTGGATGTGCATACATCTGTGTGTAGATATGCATTGCATATGAGCACATCTCTCTGGGTCCACAGTTTCTATCATTTGTGGATACCTGTGTATGCATGCAAATTACAATTTATTCTTTCATTCATTAAACACTGATTGTATTTCTATTATATTCTGGGCACTGTGCTCTACACTGGTTGCCTAAAGTGAAAGGGACCAACTTTCTATATGAATAATACACTGTCAAGCTCTAGACAGAGGAAGTAAAATGTACATAAATAAAATAATTATAAGTTGGGACAAGCACTGGTTATAGTAGTGCAATGTCTTGTTCCCAGTTTTCATTGATCGTGGCGATATTCAGTATATCAATTTCTTGAAAGGCAGAGCTAGACTTAAGTATCAGTTCTTTAACAATGCATGTTCTCAGCTATAAAACAGAAAATTCTCAAGTGCTGAAACAAAGACCCTGGGATGTGTTTTGTGAGCAAAAAACCTAGCTTGTAACTGGTGACCCAGGCTCAGTTAAATTCTGATGTCCAAAGCTTAGGAGGTCTCTCAGTCTGGACTGCTGCAACAGCACAGGAAAAAAAGTACATGTTAGGAAAGGGGTCACATCATGGTAACAATGAAAAATATTCTTTATGCCCCTAACAGTCAAGAGCAAAGAAAAGTCTTCTTGTGTTGTTTTATTTTTAATTACCTCAGTTTTTCTCTAGTAATTTTTCCCCCTAAATACAATGGCTTGCTATCACCAGAGAGCTCAGTAGATAGAGCATCACACACATATACTAACGTCATAGGTTTGGTCCTTGGTCTAGGCACATACAGAAACAGATTGATGTTTCTGACTATCTGTGTGTCTGTTTTCCCCCCTCTTCCTCCCTCTAACATTAATAACTAAATAAAGGAAAATGAAAATGGCACTTCTTTGGTGTTTTTTCAGCTTAAATTGTTAGAGGAATAAATTATTTTTTTCAAAATCTCACCCCAAGAGAAAATAAGTGTTAAGGTTGTAAAGTACCATATCTCCCCATGTAAAAGTAGCCTCCCTCTATAAGTAGTACCTTAACTTTGTGGCACAAAATTTGAGAAAATGATATAAAATGTGAAGAAACAGGAAATGCAAGTAAAAATACAACAACCACTGTATAAGATGCACCCAGGTTTCAAACCCCACATTTTTAAAAATGATGAGTTTTATTCATCGGAAAATATGGATAGAAACTCCAAATGTCTCTGTGAACATTTCTTTTTTTCCTTTTTCCAGAGTCATAGAGAGAGTGAGAGAGAGGGATAGATAGGGACAGACAGACAAGAATGGGAAAATTTTTTATTATGTGCCAGGTCACAGATCAATCATCATTTTTTCGTAAGGACACCTTAATTGTTCATTGACTGCTCTCTCATATGTGCCTTGACCAGCGAGCTACAGCTGACCGAGTGACCCCTTGCTCGAGACAGCAACATTGGTTCAAGCTGTTGAGCTTTGCTCAAATCATATGAGCTTATGGTCAAGCTGGCGAATTTGGGATCTCAAACCTGGGTTCCCCACATTCCAGTCGAATGCTCTAACCACTGGCCATCGCCTGCTCAGGCTGTGAACATTTTGTTCTTTTTATATTCTCTGGATTTTACTTAGTATCCTCGTTCTTAGTATGGGTGGAAAGGCTGTGTATTTTAAGTTTTTCTTTCCCTAAAATATATTTATCACTACCTTTTTTCATAGGTTTTCTTCTGTAGTTTATATTTCCATTAATTTAAAGTGTTTTACAACTTGAATTATGATTTTGAAGGGGGTGTTATCTAAGAGTAAATTTCCATACCTTCAGAAAAGTGATTTTTATTTGTTTTCTATTACTGTTTACTATATTAAGTGTAATGACGACAAGAAACATGCTTTATATCATTTCTAAGGTTAGAGGTAGTTGAAACTTGATTGAAAGAACATACAGGATTATCTGTGGTAAATGTTTTTCAAGAGTGATTCCCTGCTGCCACCTCGTGTGCACCTTGGAAATAACAGCTCACAGCAGTTCACCTGGAAAAATACATCAGTTGTGTGTTGTGAATTATCTATCAATGTTGAAGGCAAGGCTAACTAAAGTAAACTATTTTAACTTGTAAATATAAGGAATTACTAGTTACTTCTTTTCCTTCTTTCAACGTTCATTGTAGTGAAAGCAAGAGATATACTCATTATAATTTCCATCCGATGAAGTTGGCTGGAAGTGCTCCATAGCACATACAATAATGGTCTCTGTTACATGTGCTTCCCTGCTGACATCTCGTGTGCATCTTGGGAATCACGCTTCAGTACAGGTCCAAAGGAATATTTTGTCATAGAGCATTCTCTATAAACGTTGATTCCAATGTGCCGTTTCTGTCAAGTTTTTGTGTATTTTTAGTGGTTTGTTTTCTGAAAATCTCTCAGTTTATCTTGTTTTTCTTTTTCCTTCCAGCCATGCTTTCATAAATCCTTTGAAAGTGCCCATGATATACCAGGCAGGGTTCTAGGAACTCATGTCCCTGCACTCAATGACTTCCATTCTAATCTTTTAAATTTTGTCTTTTGAACTTCTTTTATATAAATCTACTTCGTGTATTGTAAAATAGGTTGTGCTTTGATTTGACAAGTATGTTGAATTTTAACAGCTTTTTTATTTAAAAAAATGTATTCTTATTGCAGGAGTCAAGAAAAATGATCTCAAAAGCAACAACAACAAATTTTCATACCGATATATCTACTGTTAATATTAAGACATTTTCTTTCCATATTCTTTGTGTACCTATTGTATTTCTTTATGTATATATACTCAGCTATATTGGGTGTGTGTACATCTGTGTGCATAGATGTGCATCGCACATGAGCATATCTCTCTGTGTTTATAGTGTCTGTCATTTGTCAATATCTGTGTACATATGCAAATGATTATTTATTTATTCATTCAGAAACACTTATTTCATTTCAATTATGTGCCAGGCACTGTGCACGACATTTGTTGACTATAGTGAATGAGACAGACTCACTTTCTGTCTTTATGAATACTAGACTGTCATGGTGTAGACACACAAAAAATATATACATAAATAAAATAATCATAAATTTAACAATCACTGAATTTGGCAGTGCAATATTTTTGGTGTCAGTTATGATTTATTGTTGTGAGGTTCAGTATATCAGTTTCTCAGAAGGCTGAGCTGAGACATAAATCTCAGTTTTACAGCAATGCATGTTCACAGATGTAAAACTGAGAAATATAGAAGTTATGAAACAAAAACCCTGGGAGTTGTTCTGTGAGCAAAAGAACCCAGCTTGTATGTGGTGATCAATTCTCAGATAAATTCTGATGTCCAAGGCTTAGGAAGTCTCTTAGTCTGGACTGCTGCCATGGCACAAAAGAAAGTGCATGTTAGGAAAGGGGTCACTTTGTGCTAAAGAATTAGAAATAGTGATTATGCACCTGAATTGAAAGAGCAAAGAAATGTCTTCTCTGCTGACACCTCGTGTGCATCTTGGGAATCACGCCTCATTACGTGTAAAGTAATATTTTGGTAGAGAGCATTGTCTATAAACTTTGATTCTAATTTGCAGTTGCTGTAAAGATTTTGTGTATCCTTAGTGGTTTGTTTTCTGAATATCTCTTGGTTCATCTTGTTTTTCTCTTTTCCTTCCAGCCATGCTTTCATAAAGCCTTAGAAAGTGCCCATCATATACTAGACACTGTGCTAGAAACTCATGTACATTCACTCAATGACTTCCATTTCTACGCTTTTAACTTCTCTCCATTTAACTTCTTTTTTTCTGTATTTTTCTGAAGCTGGAAACTGGAGAGACAGTCAGACAGACTCTCGCATGAGCCCGACTGAGATTCACTCGGCACACCCACCAGGGGGCAATGTTCTGCTCACCAGGGTTTGATGCTCTGCAACCCCTGGTCGTAGAACTGTTGCGACCAGAGCCACACTTGCGCCTGGGGCAGAAGCCAAGGAGCCATCTCCAGCGCCCTGGTTATCTTTGCTTTAATGGAGCCTCTGCTGACCGAGGGGAAGGGAAAGACAGAGAGGAAGGAGAGGGGGAGAGGTGGAGAAGCAGGTGGTCACTTCTCCTGTGTACTGTGGCCGGGAATAAAACCCAGGACTTTTGCACACGAGGCCGCCACTCTAGCACTGTGCCAACCAGCCAGGGCTTAACTTCTTTTATATACATCTACTTCATGTATTGCAAAATTGGATGTGCTTTGATTTGAAAAGTATATTAAATTTTAACATTTTTTATTATAAAAATATATTCTTATTGCCGAATTGCAAGAAAAATGATCTCTAAAACAACAACAAAAAATTTTCATAGAGATATATCAACTGTTAATATTATGACATTTTCTTTTCCTAGTCTTGTGTACTTCTTATATTTCTCTATGTATATATACTCAGGTACATTGCGTTTGTGTACATTGTGTGTGTAGATGTGTATTGCACATGAGCATATCTCTCTGTGTCCACAGTGTCTGTCATTTGTGGATATCTGTGTATGGATGCAAATGATTATTTATTCATTCATTCATTCAAAAAACACTTATTGTATTTCTATTATGTGCCAGGCACTGTCTTCAATGCTGGCTGTCTATAGTGAATGAGACAGACTAACTTTCTGTCTTTATGAATACTACACTGTCATGGGGTAGACAGAAAGAAAAAAATATACATAAATTAAAAAATCATAAGTTTAAGAAGCACTGAATTTGGTAGTGCAATATTTTTGGTATCAGTTATGATTTATTGTGGCGAGGTTCAGTATATCATTTCCTCAGAAGGCAGAGCTGAGACATAAGTCTCAGTTTTTCAGCAATGCATGTTCTCAGGTATAAAACTGAGAAAATATAGAAGTTATGAAACAAAGACCCTGAGATGTGTTCTGTGAGCAATAGATCCTAGCTTTTATGTGGTGGCCAAAGCTCAGATAAGTTCTGATGTCCAAAGCATAGGAGGTCTCTCAGTCTGAACTACTGCCAAGGCACAAGAGAAAGTGCATCTTAGGAAAGGGGTCACTTTGTGCTAAGCAAATAGAAATAGTTATTATGCCCCTGAAATCCAAGAGTAAAGGGAATTCTTCAGGTACTGTCACCACAGCAGATTAGATTATCATTTTATTTTTTAATTACCTCTGGCTTTCTTCAGTAAGTTTTTTCCCCAAAATACAATGGCTTGCTCTCACCAGATAGCTCAATAGTTAAAGCATCACACCCATATGCTAATGTCATAGCTTTGCTCCTGGGTCAAGGCATATACAGAAACAGATTGATGTGTCTGACTCTCTGTATGTCTTTTCACCACTTTATCTTGCCTCTACAATAAATAAATAAAATAAAAAATGACAATGTCTTTTTTGTTGTTTTTTTTTGCAGCTTAAATTGCATAGAATAATGAATTATGTTTTTCAAAATCTCACCCCAAGAGGAAATAAATGGTAAGGTTGTAAAGTACCATATTTCCTTATGTATAAGAAGCCTCCCTGTATAAGACGCACCTTAATTTTGGGGCACAAATTGTGAGAAAATGATAACAAATGCCAATAAATGGTAAATGCATGTAAAAAATTACTACAACCACTGTATCAGACGCACCAAGTTTTCTAACCCCACATTTTTGAAAAGATATGAGTCTTATACATGGGGAAATATGGTATACACACTCCAAATGTATCTGTGAACATTTCGTTTTTCTTTTTCTTTTTTTTTTACAGAGACAGGGAGAGAGTCAGAGAGAGGGTTAGATAGGGACAGACTGATAGAAATGGAGAAAGTGTTTATTATGTGCCAGGACACAGATCAATTATCAGTTTTTTGTTGTGACCCCTTACATGTTCATACACCTGTCTCATATGTGACTTGACCAGGGGTTACAGCTGAACAACTGACCAATTGCTTGAGCCATTGACCTTGGACTTAAGCTGGTGAGCTTTGCTCAGATCATATGATCCCATGGTCAAGCTGGCACCCTTGGGATCTCAAACCTGGGTCCTTTGCATTTTAGTCAAATGGTCTAACCACTGTGCTATTGCCTGCTCAGGTTGTGAACATTTTTTTTTTTTACTTTCTCTGGATTTTATTTAGTATTCTGGTTCTTAATATAGGTGGACAGGCTATGTAGTTTAAGGTTTTCTTGCCATAAAATATATTCATGACTACATTTTTCCATACGTTTTCTTTTGTAGTTTGTATTTTCATTAATTTTAAGGTTTTTACAACTTGAATTGTGATTTTGAGGGGTGGTTTATCTAGGAGTAAATTTCTTTACCTTCAAAAAAGAAATTTTTAGTTAATTTCTATTACTGTTTACTATATTTAGTGTAATGAAAAAAATAAACATGCTTTATATCATTTCTAATGTTAGAGGTAGTTGAAACTTGCTTGAAAGAACATACAGGATTATCTGCGGTAACTGTTCTCCTAGTGCGCTTCCCTGCTGCCACCTCGTGTGCACCTTGGGAATAACAGCTCAGATCAGTTCACCTAGAAAAATATATCAGTTGGGTGTGGTGCGTTATCTATCAATGTTCAATCCAAGGCTATCTATAAGAAACTTTTATAACTTGTAAATATAAGGAATGTCTAGTTAGTGCTTGCTACTTCTTTCAACGTTAATTGTAGTGAAAGGAAGAGATATACTTAGTATCATTTCAATCCTCTGAAGTTGGCTGGAATTTACTCCATAGCACATATAGTAATGGTCTCTGTTACATGTGCTTCTCTGCTGCCCCCTCATGTGCATTTTGAAAATCACGCCTCAGTACAGGTCCAAAGAATTAGTTTGGTAGAGAGCATTGTGTATAAACTTTGATTCAAATTTGCCTTTTCTGTAAAGATTTTATATATCCATAGTGGTTTGTTTTCTGAAAATCTCTCGGTTCATCTTGTTTTTCTCTTTTCTTCCAGGCATACTTTCATAAAGCCTTTGAAAGTGCCCATCATATACCAGGCACTGTGCTAGGAACTCATGTCTCTGAACTCAATGACTTCCATTTCTACACTTTTATCTTCTCTCTTTTAACTTCTCTTTTTTTTTTTATTTTTCTGAAGCTAGAAACACAGAAAGACAATCAGACAGACTCCTGCATGCCCCCGACCGAGAAGCACTCGGCACACCCACCAGGGGCTATGCTCTGTCCACCAGCAGTCGATGCTCTGCATCCCCGGGTGGTCGCCCTGTTGCAACCAGAGCCACTCTAATGCCTTAGGCAGAAGGCAAGAAGCCATCCCTAGTGCCCGGGCCATCTTTGCTCCAATGGTGCCTTGGCTGTGGGAGGGGTAGAGAGAGACAGAGAGGAAGAAGAGGGGGAGGGGTGAAGAAGCAGACGGGCACTTCTCCTGTGTGCCCTGGCCAGGAATCAATCCCGGGACTTCTGCACGCGAGGCTGATGCTTTACCACTAAGCCAACCAGCCAGAGCTTAACTTCTTTTACATGTATCTACTTCGTGTATTGTAAAATAGGATGTGCTTTGATTTGCCAAGTATGTTGAATTTTAATTACTTTTTCATTATGTAAAATGTATTCTTATTGCAGTAGTGCACGAAAAATTATCTGAAAAACAACCACAACATATTTTCATACAGATATATCTACAATTAATATTAGGACATTTTCTTTCCATATTCTTTGTTTACCTATTTTATTTCTCTATGTTTATATACTCAGGTACATCGGGTGTGTGTACATCTGTGTGAATAGATGTGCATCACACATGAGGGTATCTCTCTGTGTCCACAATGTCTGTTATTTTTTGATATCAGTGCATGTATGCAAATGACTATATATTCATTCATTCAGAAACATTAATGTATTTCTATTATGTGTCAGGCACTGTGCTCGACATTGGTTGCCTACAGTGAATGAGTCAGACTCACTTTCTGTCCTTATGAATATTACACTGTCATGGCATTGAAAGAAAAATATATACATTAATAAAATAATCGTAAATAAAACAAGCACTGAGTTTGGTTGTGCAATATCTTTGGTGTCAGTTATGACTTATTGAGGCAAGGTTCAGTATATCAGTTTCTCAGAAGGCAGAGCTGAGCTCTGTTTTTCAGCAATGCGTGTTCTCATATAAAAAACTGAGAAAATATAGAAGTTATGAAACAAAGACCCTGGGAGGTGTTCTGTGAGCAAAAGAACCTAGCTTGTATGTGGTGACCAATGCTCAGATAAATTTGATGTCGAAAGCTTAAGAGGTCTCTCAGTCTGGACTGCTGCCACGGCACAAGAGAAAGTGCATATTAGGAAAGGGGTCATTTTGTGCTAAGAAATTAGAAATACTGATTATGCCCCTGAATTTCAAGAGCAAAAGATTCTTCTGCTGTTGTCACCACAGCAGACTAGTTTATAATTTTATTACTTAATTACCTCTAGTTTTCTCCAGTAATTTTTTTCCGCAAAAGACAATGGCTTGCTCTCACCAGATAGCTCAGTAGTTAAAGCAAAACACCCATATGCTAATGTCATAGGTTTGCTCCTGGGTCAAGGCATATACAAAAACAGATTGATGTTTCTGACTATCTGTCTGTCTTTTTCCACCTTTATCTTGCCTCTAAAATAAATAAATAAATAAATAAATAAATAACTATGGCTTTTTTGTTGTTGTTTTTGCAACTTAAATTGCATTTAAGAATGAATTATGTTTTTCAAAATCTCACTCCAATAGGAAATAAATGGTAAGGTTGTAAAGCACCATATTTTCCCATGTATAAGGAACCTCCCTGTGTAAGACACATCTTAATTTTGGGGCACAAATTGTATGAAAATGATAATAAATGCCAATAAATGGTAAATGCAAGTAAAATAATACTACAACCACTGTATAAGAAGAACCAAGATTTCTAACCCCACATTTTTCAGAAGATATGAGTCTTATACATGGGGAAATATGGTATACACCTCCAATTGTCTCTGTGAACATTTTGTTTCTCTTTTTCTTTTTTTTTACAGAGACAGGGAGAGAGTCAGAGAGAGGGATATATAGGTACAGACAGACAGAAATGGAGAAAGTGTTTATAATGTGCTATGACACAGATCAATCATCAGTTTTTCTTTGTGACCCCTGAGGTTTTCATTGACTCCTGTCTCTTATGTGCCTTGACCAGGGGGCTACAGCTGGTCCAGTGACTGCTTGCTCGAGCCAATGACCTTGGACTCAAGTTGGTGAGTTTTGTTCCAACCACAGGAGCCCTCGCTCAAGCTGGCACCCTTGGGATCTCAAACCTGGATCCTGTGCATTCCAGTTAAAGACTTTAACCCCTGCATTATCACCTGTTCTGGCTGTGAATATTTTTTTCTTTTACTTTCTCTGGATTTTATTTAGTATCCTGTTTCTTAGTATGCATGGAAAGGCAGTGTATTTTAAGGTTATCTTGCCCTAAAATATATTCCTCCCTCCATTTTTTCATAGGTTTCCTTATGTATTTTTTATTTCCATTAATTGTAAAGTATTTTGTAACTGGAATTGTGATTTTAAGGGAAGGGTTTTTTAGGAGTGAATTTCCTTACCTTCAAAAAGGGGATTTTTCATTAATTTCAATTACTGTTTACTATATTATGTGTAATGACAACAGAAAACATGCTTTATATCATTTTTTACGTTAGAGGTAGTTGAAACTTGCTTGAAAGAACATACAAAACGATCTGTGGGAAATGTTTTTTAAGTGCGCTTCCCTGCTGCCACCTTGTGTGCTCCTTGGGAATAACAGCTCAAGCAGATCACCTGGAAAAATACAGCAGTTGTGTGTTGTGTGTTATCTATCAATGTTGAATCCAAGGCTATCCAGAAGATACTTTTATAACTTGTAAATATAAAAGAGTTCTAGTTACTGTTTGCTACCTGTTTCAACGTTAACTGTAGTGAAAGCAAGAGATATACTTGATATTTCAATCATCTGAAGTTGGTTGGAACTTGCTCCATAGCACATACAATAAAGGTCTCTGTTACATGTGCTTCTCTGCTGCCACCTCGTTTGCAACTTGGGAATCACACTTCAGTACAGGTCTAAAGGCAAGTTTTGGTATATAAGATTGTTTACAACCGTTCATTCCATTTAACTGGTTCTGTGAAGATTTCATGTATCCTTAGTGTTTGTTTTTCGGGAATCTACCATTTCATTTTGTTTTTCTTCTTTCCTTTTAGCCATGCTTTCATAAAGCCTTTGAAAGTGCCCATCATATACCAGGCACTGTGCTAAGAACTCATTTCCCTGCACTCAGTAACTTCCCATTTTACTATTTTTACATCTGTCTTTTTAACTACTGTCATTTAAATGTACTAAATGTATTCTAAAATATGATGTGCTTTGATTTGACATGTATATTGAATTTAAACAGATTTTATTATATAAATAATATTCTTATTGCAGAAGTGCAAAAAACTGATAAGAAAATCAAAACAAATTTTCATACATAGATATCAGCTGTTAACTTTATGCCATTTTCTCTTTATATTCTTTGTGTACCAATTATATTTCTCTATGTATATGTACTAATGTACATTGGGTGAATGTACCCAAAGTGTGCATAAATGTGCTTTGCACATGAGAATACCTCTCTGTTTCAATAGTGTCTGTCCTTTGTGGATATCTGTGTACATATGCAAATGACTATTCACTCTTTCAGTAAAAAATTATTGTATTTTTTTTATATGCCAGGCACTGTGCTCAACACTGGTTGCCTATAGTGAATGAGACAGACTCACTTTCTGTCTTTATGCGTATTACCCTGTCATGGAGTAGACAGAGGAAGGAAAAATATACATAAAAAAATTAAATTTGTGACAAACACTGGATTTGGTAGTGCAATACCTATGATCCCAGTTGTGATTGATAGTGGCAAGGTTAAGTATATCAGTTTCTCAGAAGGCAGACCTGAGACATAAGTCTCAGTTCTTCACCAATCCTTGATATCAGTATAAAACTGAGAAAATTTACAAGTTATAAAACAATGAACCTGGGAGGTGTTCTGTGAGCAAAAGTACCTAACTTGTAAGTGCTGACCCAGGCTCAGATAAATTCTGAAAACCAAAGCTTAAGTGGTTTCTCAGTCTGGACTGCTGCCACAGCACAAGAAAAATTGCATCTTAGGAAAGGTATCAATGCGTGCTCTACAATTAGAAATACTGTTTATCACTGTTTATGCCCTTGACTATCAAGAGCATAGAAAAGTCTTCTGTTGCTGTCACCTCAGCAAACTAGATTATTATTTTATTTTTAATTGCCTCAGGTTTTCTCTAGTAATTTTGTTCCCCTAGAGAGAATGGCTTACTTACACCAGAGAGTTCAGTAATTAGAGCATCTCACCCATATAGTAATGCCATAGGTTTGGTTCTGTTTCAAGGCACATAGAAAAACAGATTGATGTTTCTAACTATCTGTCTGGTTGCCCCCCACTTCCTTCCCCTACCATTAATAATTAAATAAAAGAAAGAATGACAATGGCTTTTATGTTGTTTTTGCAACTTAAATTGCATAGAGGAATGAATTTATTTTCTAAAATCTCACCACAAAAAAATAGTTAGTAGGGTTGTAAAGTACCATATTTCTCCATGCATAACCTGTCTCCCTGTAGAAGACACACCTTCATTTTTGGGCACATAATTTGAGGAAATGATAAAAAATGTGCAGAAACAGGAAATGCAAGTAAAAAATACTACAACCACTGTATAAGACGCACACTGTTTTTAAACCGCATATTTTTCAAAAAAGATGAGTCTTAAATGAGGGGTAATATGATATACACCCAACGAATGTCTCTGTGAATATTTGATTTCTTTCTTTCCTTCTTTTTTTTTACAGAGACAGGGAGAGAGTCAGAGAGAGGAATAGATAGGAACACACAGACAGGAACCTAAAGAGTTTTTTTTATTATGTGCCAGGTCACAGATCAATCATCAGTTATTTGTTGAGTCAACTAAGTTGTTCCTTGACTGCTTTCTCATTGTGGCTTGACCAGGGAACTACAGCTACCGAGTGACCTCTTGCTCGAATAGTGAGCCCATTGGGCTAAAGCTGGTGAGCTTTGCTCAAACCAGATAATCCCATGCTCAAGCTGGCGACCTTGGAATTTCAAATCTGGATCCTCCGCATTCCAGTCAAATGCTCTGTCAACTGCACCACCACCTGCTCAGGCTGTGACAAGTTTTTTCTTTTACTTTCTCTGGATTTTGTTTAGTATCATGTTTCATAGTATTGGTGGAAAGGTTTTGTATTTTAAGGGTTTTTTTGCACTAAAATATATTCATCGCAACATTTTTTCATAGGTTTTCTTATGTAGTTTTTATTTACATTAAGTTTAAAGTATTTTGTAATTTGAATTTTGATTTTGAACGGGTGTTATTTAGGACTGAATTTCTTAACTTAAAAAAGGAAGGGTTTTTCAGTTAGTTTTTAGTTCTTATTTCTATAGTACGTGTAATGACATCAAGAAACATGCTTTATATGATTTCAAAGGTGTGAAGTAGTTGAAACTTGCTTGAAAGAATATACAGGATTGCCTGTGGAAAATGTTTTCCAAATACACTTCTCTGCTGCCACATCGTGTTCAACTTGGGAATAACAGCTCAGAGCAATTCACCTGGAAAAATACAAAAGTTGGGTGCTGTGCGTTATCTATCAGTGTGGAAACCGGGACTATTTAGAAGATAATTTATAACTTGTAAATATAAAAAATTTCTAGTTACTCTTTGCTACTTTCAAAGTTCACTCTAGTGAAAGCAATAGACATACCTGATATAATTTCAATCCTCTGAAGTTTGCTAAAACTTGCTTCATAACACATACAATAATGGTTGCTCTTACATGTGCTTCTCTGCTGCCACCTCGTGTGCATCTTGGGAATCATGCCTTAGTACGGATACAAAGGTTAGGAATGGTAGTGAGGTTTGTCTAAAAATGTTGATTCCAAATTGCCGTTTCTGTAAAGCTTTTTTGGTTCATCTTGTTTTTTTTTCTTTCTTCCAGCAATGCTTTCATAAGATCTTTCAATGTCCCCATCATATACCAGGCACTGTGCTAGGAACTTCATGAGTAGTTGCTGCACTAAATGTCTTCCCATTCTACTATTTTTAATTCTGTCTTTTGATCTCCTTTATTTAAATCTTCTTAATGTATTTTAAAATAGGATGTGCTTTGATTTGACAAGTATATTAAATTTAACTACGTTTTTATTTTGTATTTTTCTGAAGCTGGAAACGGGGAAAGACAGGCAGACAGACTCCCGCATGCGCCCGACTGGGATCCACCTGGCAAGCCCACCAGGGGCGATGCTCTGTCCACCAGGGGGCAATGCTCTGCTTCTCTGGGGCGTCGCTCTGCCATGACCAGAGCCACCCTAGTACCTGGGGCAGAGGCCAAGGAGCCATCACCTGCCCCCGGGCCATATATGCTCAAACAGAGCCTTGGCTGCGGGAGGGGAAGAGAGATACAGAGAGGAAGGAGGGAGGCTGGAGAAGCAAAAGGGTGCTTCTCCTACGTGTCCTGGCCAGGAATCGAATCCAGGTTCCCCGCACGCCAGGCCAACATTCTACTGCTGAGCCAACTGGCCAGTGTCTAACTACTTTTTTATTATAAAAACTGTATTCTTATTGCAAGTGCAAAAAAATTATAAGAAAAGCAAACAACAAATTTTCATACAGAGATATCTACTGTTAATATTATGACATTATCTTTCCATATTCTTAGTGTACCTATTATATTTCTCTATCTACGCATTCTAAGGTACATTAGGTGTACATACATCTGTGTGCATAGATATGCATTGCACATGAGCATATCTCTCTGTGTCCACAGTGTCTATCATTTGTGGATACCTGTGTATGCATGTACATTACTATTTATAGTTTCATTCATTAAAAAATTTATTTTATTTTTATTATGTGCCAGGAACTGTGCTTGACACTGGTTGCCTATAGTGAAAGAGACAGAATAATTTTCTGTCTCTATGAATAATAGACTGTCATACTGCAAACAAAGGAAGAAAAAATATACATAAAAAATAATTATAAGTTATGACAAGCACTGGATATGGTAATGCAATATCTTGTTCCCAGGATTCATTGATCGAGGTGACGTTCAGTATATCAGTTTCTTGAAAGGCAGAGCTGAGACATAAGTCTCACTTCTTCAGCAATGCATGTTCTCAGCTATAAAACTGAGAAAATTCTCAAGTGCTGAAACAAAGACCCTGGGAGGTTTTGTGTTACCAAAAGAACCTGGCTTGTGAGTGGTGACCCAGGCTCAGAAAAATTCTGATGTCCAAAGCTTAGGAGGTCTCTCAGTCTGGACTGCTGCAATAGCACAAGAAAAAGGTGCATGTTAGGAAAGAAGTCACACCGTGGTAAACAATCAGAAATATTGTTTATGCCCCTGACTGTCAAGAGCAAAAAACAGTCTTCTGATGATGTAAAAACAGCAGCCTAGATTATTATTTTCCTTTTTAATTACCTCAGGTTTCTTTAGTAATTATTTCCCCCTAAAGACAATCGCTTGCTATTACCAGAGAGCTGAGTAGATAGAGCATCACACCCATACATTAATGTTATAGGTTGGGATCTGGGTCTAGGCACATAAATTAAAACATTGATGTTTCTGACTATCTGTCTGTCTGTTTTCCCCCCTCTTCTTCCCTCTAACATTAAGAAGTAAATGAAAGAAAAATGACAATGGCTTTTTTTTGTTGTTTTTGCAGCTTAAATTGCTTAGAGGAATGAATTATGTTTTTCAAAATCTTACCCCAAAATGAAATAAGTGATAAGGTTGGTATGTAAAGTACCATAAATATGGTATGTAAAGTACCATATTTCCTCATGTAGAGTAGCCTCCCTGTATAAGAAGCACCTTAATTTTGGGGAACAAAATTTGAGAAAATGATAACAAATGTGAAGAAACAGGAAATGCAAGTAAAAATGCTACAACCACTGTATAAGACGCACCCAGTTTTCAAACCCCACATTTTTAGAAATGATGAGTTTTATAATTAGGAAAATATGGATAAAACCTCCAAATGTCTCTGTGCACATTTCTTTATTTCTATTTTCTTTCTTTTTTACAGAGACATAGAGAGAATCAGAGAGAGGGATAGATTGAGACAGACAGACAGAAATGGAGAAAGTTTTTATTATGTGCCATGTCACAGTTCAATCATCAGTTTTTGGTTGGGACACATTAGTTGTTCATTGACTGCTCTCTCATATTTGCCTTGACCAGGGGGCTACAGCTGAACAAGTGACCGCTTGCTCGAGCCAGCGACCTTGGGCTCAGCTGTTGAGCTTTGCTAAAACAAGATGAGCCCAAGCTCAAGCTGACGACCTAGGTATCTCAAAATTGGGTACTGCGCATTCCAGTCAAATGCTCTACCCACTGTGCCACTGCCTTGTCATTCTGTGTACATTTTTTTTTTACATTCCCTGGATTTTATTAAGTATCCCGATTCTTAGTATGGGTGGAAAGACCATGTATTTTAAGGATTTTTTTCCCTAAAATATATTCATCACTACAATTTCCCATAGATTTGTTTATGTACTCTTTATTTTCATTAATTTTAAAGTATTTTGTAACTTGAATTGTGAGTTTGAGGGGGGTTATTAGGATTGAATTTCTTAACTTAAAAAACAAAGGGTTTTGGCCCTGGCTGGTTGGCTCAGTAGTAGAGCATCGGCCTGGCATGCAGAAGTCCCGGGTTTGATTCCCAGCCAGGGCACACATGAGAAGCGCCCATATGCTTCTCCACCCCTCCTCCTCTCCTTTCTCTCTGTCTCTCTCTTCCCCTCCTGCAGCCAAGGCTCCATTGGAGCAAAGATGGCCCGGGCGCAGGGGATGTTTCCATGGCCTCTGCCCCAGGCACTAGTGTGGCTCTGGTTGCAACAGAGCGACGCCCCGGAGGGGCAGAGCATCGCCCCCTGGTGGGCAGAGCGTCACCCCCGCGTGGGCGTGCCGGGTGGATCACGGTTGGGCGCATGCAAGAGTCTGTCAGATTCTCTCTCCCCGTTTCCAGCTGCAGAAATATTAAAAAACAATGTATATATATATATAATATAAAAAAGAGAAAAAAAATAAAAAAGAAAGGGTTTTTTAGTTAGTTTTTATGAATGATTACTAGAATAAGTATAATGACAACAAGAAACATGCTTTATATGATTTCAAAGGTTTGAGGTAGTTAAAACTTGCTTGAATGAACATACAGGAATGTCTGTGGTAAATGTTTCCCAAGTGCCCTACTCTGCTGCCACCTCATGTGAACCTTGGGAATAACAAACAGCTCAGAGCAGTTCACCTTGAAAAATACAGCACTTGAGTGTTGTGCGTTATCTATCAACGTTGAATTCAAAACTATCTAGAAGATACTTTTATAACTTGTAAATATAAGGGAGTTCTAGTTACCGTTTGCTAGCTGTTTCAACATTAACTGTAGTCTAAGCAAGAGATATACTTGATATCATTTCAATCCTCTGAAGTTGGCTGGGACTTGCTGCAAAGCACATACAATAATGGTCTCTGTTTCATGTGCTTCTCTGCTGCCAACTCGTGTGCATGTTGGGAATCACGCCTCAGTACAGATCCAAAGGAAAGGAATTGTAGAGCGGATTGTCTACAAAAGTGGATTCCAATTTGCCTTTACTGTAATGTTTTTGTTTATTCTTTGTGGGTTTTTTTCTGGGAGTCTATCGTTCTATCTTGTTTTTCTTCTTTCCTTCCAGCCATGCTTTCATAAAACCTTTCAAAGTGCCCATCATATACCAGGCACTGTGCTAAGAACTCATGTCTCTGCACTCAGTCCCTTCCCATTCTACTATTTTTACATCTGTCTTTAAAACTTCTTTCATTTAAATCTACTTAATGTATTGTAAAACATGATGTGCTTTAATTTGATAAGTATATATAATTTTTTTTAATTTTTTTAATGTTTTTACAGGGACAGAGAGGGTCAGAGAGAGGGATAGATAGGAACAGACAGACAGGAATGGAAAGAGATGAAAAGCATCAATCATCAGTTTTTTGTAGCGAAACCTTAGTTGTTCATTGATTGCTTTCTAATATGTGCCTTGACCGCGGGCCTTCAGCAGACCGAGTAACCCCTTGCTTGAGCCAGCGACTTTGTGTCCAAGCTGGTGAACTTTTTGCTCAAGCCAGATGAGCCCACGCTCAAACTGGAAACCTCAGGGTCTCGAACCTGGGTCCTCCACATCCCAGTCCGACACTCTATCCACTGCGCCACCGCCTGGTCAGGCATGTATATATAATTTTAGCACCTTTTTATTATACAAATGGTACTCTTATAGCAAAAGTACAAAAAAAGGATAAGAAAAACCAAACAAAATAATTTTATACATAGATATCAACTGTTAACGTTATGCCATTTTCTTTCCATATTCTTCGTGTACCAATTATATTTCTCTATGTATATGTACTCAGGTACATTGGGTGAGTGTATTCAATGTGTACATAGATGTGCATTGCACATGAGCATACCTCTCTGTTCCAATAGTGTCTGTCATTTGTGAATATTTGTGTACGTATGCAAATAAATATTTATTCACTCTTCCAGTAAAAACTTATTGAATTTTTATTATATGCCAGGCACTGTGCTTGGCACTGTTTGCCAATAGTGAGTGGAACAAACTCACTTTCCGTCTTTATGGATATTACACTGTCATGGAGTAGAAAGAGGAAGGAAAAATATACATAAAAAATTATAAGTTGTGACAAACACTGGATTTGGTACTGCAATACCTTTGGTCCCAGTGGTGA
Source organism: Saccopteryx leptura (assembly GCF_036850995.1). Lineage (NCBI taxonomy): Eukaryota > Metazoa > Chordata > Mammalia > Chiroptera > Emballonuridae > Saccopteryx > Saccopteryx leptura. Next base: position 134,596,387 of record NC_089506.1, on the reverse strand, counting down.
TTGATCGTGGCATGGTTAAGTATATCAGTTTCTCAGAAGCCAGAGCTGAGACATAAGTCTTGGTTCTTCAGGAATGCATGATCTCAGCTATAAAACTGAGAGAATTTACAAGTAATGCAACAAATATCCTGGAAGGTGTTCTGTGACCTAAAGAACCTAACTTGTAAGTGCTGACCCAGGCTCAGATAAATTCTGAAAACCAAAGCTTAGGAGGTTTCTCAGCCTGGACTGCTGCCACGGCACAAGAAAAAGTGCATGTTAGGAAAGGTGTCAACTCATGCTCAACAATCAAAAATACTGTTTATGCCCCTGACTGTCAAGAGTATATAAAAGTCTTCTGGTTTTTTCAACACAGAAGACTCGATTATTATTTTATTACTTAATTGCCTCAGGTTTTCTCAAGTAATTTTGTCCCTCAAGAGACAATGGCTTGCCTACACCAGAGAGCTCAGTAGTTAGAGCATCACACCCATACAGTAATATCATAGGTTTGGTCCTGTTTAAGGCACATACATAAACAGATTGATGTTTCTGACTTTCTGTCTTTTTCCCCCCAATGCCTCCCTCTAACATTAATAATTAAATAAAACAAAAAATGACAACGGCTATTTTTTTGTTGTTTTTGTAGCTTAAATTGCATAGAGGAATGAATTATGTTTTTCAAAATCTCACCACAAGAGGATATAGGTAGTAAGTTTGTAAAGTACCATATTTCCCCATGCATAATATGCCTCCCTGTAGAAGACGCAACTTCATTTTTGGGCACAAAATTTGAGAAAATGATAACAACTGCGAAGAAACAGGAAATGCAAGTAAAAAATATTACAACCACTGTATAAGATGCACCCCGTTATCATACCCCACATTTTTCAAAAAACATGAGTCTTAAACGAGGGGAAATATGCTATACAGCCACCAAATGTCTCTGTGAAACTTTTATTTCTTTCTTATCTTTTTTTTTTTTACAGAGAACGGGAGAGAGTCAGAGAGACGTATAGATAGGGACACACAGACAGGAATGTAAAGAGTTTTTTTTATTCTGTGGCAGATCAAAGATCAATCATCAGTTTTTTTTTTGTGACACCTTAGTTATTTATTGACTTCTGTCTTATATGTGCCTTGACCAGGGGGCTACAGCTGATCGAGTGAACACTGGCTCGAGTCAGCGACATTGAGCTCAAGCTGGTGAGCTTTGCTTAAACCACATGATCCCACGCTCAAGCTGGCACCATTGGGATCTCAAAACTGGGTCCTACGCATTCAAGGCAAATGCTCTAACCACTGCACCTTTGCCTGCTCAGGCTGTGAACATTTTTTCTTTACTTTCTCTGGATTTTATTTAGTATCCTGGTTATTACTATTGGTGAAAAGTCTGTGTATTTTAATGTTTTCTTACCCAAAAATATTTTCATCATTACATTTTTCAATAGGTTTCCTTATGTAGATTTACTTCCATTAATTTTAAGGTATTTTGTAAATTGAATTGTGATTTTGAAGGGGGGTTATTTAGGAGTTAATATTCTTACTTTAAAAAAGGGATTTTTAGTTAATTTCTATTACTGTTTACCATATTAAGGTTAATCACAACAAGAAACAAGCTTTATATCATTTCTAATGTTAGAGGTAGTTGAAACTTGCTTGAAAGAACATACAGGATTATATGTGGTAAATATTTTCGAAGTGTGCATTTCTGCTGCCACCTCGTGTGCACCTTGGGAATTACAGCTCAGATCAGTTCACCTGGAAAAATACATCAGTTGTCTGCTGTGCGTTATCTGTCAATGTTGAATCCAAGGCTATCCTAAAAAAATTTATAATTTGTAAATATAAGGAATTTGTAGTTACTGCTTGCTAATTCTTTCAATGTTAACTGTAGTAAAAAAAAAAAGAGATATACTTGGTATCATTTCAATACTCTGAAGTTTTCTGGAACTTGCTCCATAGCACATACAATAATAGTCTCTGTTCCATGTGCTTCTCTTATGGCACCACGTGTGTATCTTGTAAATCAAGCCGCAATACAGGTCCAAAGGAAAAGTTTGGTAGAAAAGATTGTCTATAAATGGGGATTCCAATATGCCATTTTTGTTTACACTTAGTACTTTGCTTTCTGAAAACCTATCGGTTCATCTTGTTTTCCTTCTTTCCTTCAAGCCATGCTTTTATATAGCATTTTAAAGTGCCCATCAAATACCAGGCACTGTGCTAGGAAAACATGTCCCTGCACACAATGACTTCCCATTCTACTCTTTGAACTACTGTCTTTTTAACTTCTTTATATAAATCTACTTCGTGTATTTTAACATGAAATGTGCTTTGATATGACAAGTATGTTGAATTTCAACAGCTTATTTATTATAAAAAAGTATTCTTATTGCAGAAGAGCAAGAAAAATGATCCCCAAAACAAAAACAACAAATTTTCATACAGATATAACTACTGTTAATATTAGGATATATTCATTCTATATTCTTTGTGTACCTATTATATTTCTCTATGTATATATACTCAGGTACATTGGGTTTGTGTACATTTGTGTACATAGATGTGCATTGCACATGAGCATATCTCTCTTTGTCCACAATGTCTGTCATTTGTGGATACCTGTGTATGTATGCAAATGACTATTTATTCATTCATTTACTCAAGAAACACTTATTGTATTTCAATTATGTGCCAGGCACTGTGCTCGACACTGATTGCCTATAGTGAATGAGACAGACTCACTTTCTGTCTTTATGAATACTACACTGTCATGGGGTGACAGAAAGAAAAAAATATACATAAATAAAATGATCTTAAGTTTATCAAGCACTGAATTTGGTAGTGCAATATTTTTGGTGTCAGTTATGATTTATTATGGGAGGTTCAGTATATCAGTTTCTCAGAAGGCAGAGCTGAGAAATAAGTCGCAGTTTTTCAGCAATGCATGTTTTCAGGTATAAAACTGAGAAAATATAGATGTTATGAAACAAAAATTCTGGGAGTTGTTCTGTGAGCAAAAGAACATAGCTTTTATGTGGTTAACGATGCTCAGATAAATTCTGATGTCCAAAACTTAGGAGGTCTCTCAGTCTGGACTGCTGTCACAGCACAAGAGAAAGTACATGTTACAAAAAAAGGTCACTTTGTGTGAAGCAATTAGAAATAGTGATAATGCCCCTGAATTTCAAGAGCAAAGAAAAGTCTTCTGGTGTTGTCACCACAGCAGACTAGATTATAGTTTTATTTTTTAATTACCTCTGCTTTTCTATAGTAAATTTCTTTCCCAAAAGAGAATGGTTTGCTCTCACCAGAGAGCTCCATATTTAAAGCATTGCACTCATATGCAAATGTCATAGGTTTGGTCCTGGGTCAAGGAACATACAGAAAAATTGCTATTTCTGACTATCTTTCTGTCTTTTTCCTTCTTTATCCTGCCTCTAACATGAATAAATAAATAAAAGAAAAAAATAACATTGGCTTTTTTTTTTGTTGTGTTTGCAGGTTAAATTGCATAGAAGAATGAATTATGTTTTTCAAAATCTTACCCCAAGAGGAAATAAATGGTAAGGTTGTATAATACCATATTTCCCCATGTATAAGAAGCCTCCCTGTATAAGACGCACCTTAATTTTGGGGCACGTATTTTGAGAAAATCATAACAAATGCAAATGAATGAAAAATGTAAGTAAAAAATATTACAACCACTGTATAAGACGAACCCAGTGTTCTAACCCCACATTTTCAATAAGTGGAGTCTTATACATGGGGAAATATGGTATACACCCTCCAAAAGTCTCTGTGAACATTTCTTTCTTTTTTTTTTTTAACAGAGACAGGGAGAGAGTCAGAGAGAGAAATAGATAAAGACAGACAGACAGAAATGGAGAGAGTTTATATTATGTGCCAGGTCACAAATCAATCATCAGTTTTTAGTTGTGACCCTTTTCGTGTTCATTGACTCCTATCTCACATGTGCCTTGACCAGGGGGCTACAGCTGATCAAGTGACCGCTTGCTCCAGCCAGCAACTTGGGCTCAAGCTGGTAAGCTTTGTCAAACAACATGAGCCCACAGTCAAGGTGGGTCCCTTGGGATCTCAAACCTGGGTCCTCCACATTCCAGTCAAATGCTCTTGCCACTGTGCCATCAACTGCTCAGGCTGTGAACATATTTTTCTATTATTTTTCTAGATTTTATTTAGTATAGTAGTTCTTACTATGGGAGAAAATTCTGTGTGTTTTAAGGTATTCTTGCCCTAAAATATATTCATCACTACCTTTTCCTATAGTTTTCCTTATGTAGTTTTTATTTCCATTAATTTTAAGGTATTTTGCAACTGGAATTGTAGTTTTGAGGGCGGAGTTATTTAGGAGTGATTTTCCTTACCTTCAAAAAAGGGATTTTTAGTTAATTTCTATTACTGTTTACTATATTAAGTGTAATGACAACAAGAAACATGCCTTATATCATTTCTAAGGTTAGAGGTAGTTGAAACTTGCTTGAAAGAACATACAGTATAATCTGTGGTAAATGTTTTCCAAGTGCGCTTCCTTGATGCCACCTCGTGTGCATCTATTGAATAACAGCTCAGATAAATTCTCCTGGAAAAATTCATCAGTTGGGTGTTGTATGTTATCTATCAATGTTGAAACGAAGGCTATCTAAAAGGAGCTTTTATAACTTGTAAATATAAGGAATTTCTAGTTACTGCTTCCTACTTCTTTCAACGTTAATTGCAGTTATAGGAAGAGATATACTTGTTATCATTTTAATCCTCTGATGTTGGCTAGAGCTTTCTCTATAGCACATACAATAATGGTCTCTGTTACATGTGCTTCTGTGCTGCCACCTCGTGTGCATCTTGGGAATCAAGGCTCAGTACAGGTCCAAAATAATAGTTTGGTACAGAGCATTTTCTATAAACGTTGATACCAATTTGCCTTTTCTGTAAATTTGCCAGTTTTTGTGTATCCTTAGTGGTTTCTTTGCAGAAAATTTCTCGGGTCATCTTTTTTTCTTTTTTTCTTCCAGGCATGCTTTCATAAACCCTTTGATAGTGCCCATCACATACCAGGCACTGTGCTAGGAACTCATGTCCCTGAACTCAATGACTTCCCATAATACTTTTTAATTACTGTCTTTTGAACTTGTTTTATATAAATCAATTTCGTGTATTGTAAAATAAGATGTGCTTTGACTTGACAAATATGTTACATTTTAACTGCTTTTTTTAGTTTAAAAAAAGGATTCTTATTGCAGAAGTGCAAGAAAAATGATCTCAAAAACATCAACAACAAATTTTCATACTGATATAACTACTGTCAATATTAGAATAGTTTCTTCCCATATTCTTTGTGTATCTATTATATTTCTGTATGTATATATACTCAGGTACATTGGGTGTGTATATATCTGTGTACATAGATGTGCATTGCACATGAGCATATCTCTCTGTGTCAACAGTGTTTGTCATTTGTGGATATTAGTGTATGTATGCAAATGACTATTTATTCTTTCATTCAGGAAACACATTGTATTTCCGTTATGTGGCAGGCACTGTCCTTGACACTGGTTGTCTTTCATAAATGAGACAGACTCAGTTTCTGTCTTTATGAATATGACACTGTCATGGGGTAGACAGAAAGAGAAAAATATACATAAATAAAATAAACGTAAGGTTACCAAGCACTGAATTTGGTAGTGCAATATCTTTGGGGTCAGTAATGATTTATTGTGGCGAGGTTCAGTATATCAGTTTCTCAGAAAGCTGAGCTGAGACATAAGTCTCTGTTTTTCAGCAATGGGTGTTCTCAGGTATAAAACTGAGAAAATATAGCAGTTATGAAACGAAGACTCTGGAAGGTGTTCTGTGAGCAAAAAAACCTAGCTTGTATGTGGTGACCGAAGCTCAGTTAAATTAATGATGTCCAAAGATTAGGAAGTCTCTCAGTCTGGACTGCTGCCACAGAACAAGAAAAAGTGCATGTTAGGAAAGGGGTCACTGTGTGCTAAACAATTAGAAATAGTGATTATGCCCTTGAACTTCAAGAGCAAAGAAAACTCTTCTGGTGTTGTCACCACAGCAGACTAGTTTATTATTTTATATTAAATTACATCTGGTTTTCTCTAGTAAATGTTTTACCCAAAAGACAATGGCTGGCTCTCACCCGAGAGCTCAGTAATGAAAGCATAACACCTATACGCTAATGTCATAGGTTTGCTCCTGGGTCAAGGCACATACAGAATCAGATTGATGTTTCTGACTGTCTGTCTGTCTTTTCCCCCTTTATCCTGCCTCTAACATGAATAAATAAATAAAAGAAAAAATGAAAATGGCTTTATTGTTGTTGTATTTGCAGCATAATTTGCATAGAAGAATAAATTATGTTTTTTCAAAATCTCACCCCAAGAGGAAATAAATGGTAAGTTTATAAAGTACCATATATCCCTATGTATAAGAAGCTTCCCTGTATAAGACGCACTTTATTTGGGGGGCTCAAAGTTTGAGTAAATGATAGCAAATGCAAATAAACAAGAAATGCAAGTAAAAAATTCTACAACCACTGTATAAGATGCACCCGTTTTCTAACCCCACATTTTTTTTTAAAAAGATGAGTCTTATTCATGGGAAAATATGATATACAACCACCAAATGTCTCTGTGAACATTTTCTTTTCTTTCTTTTTTGTTTTTACAGAGAAAGGGAAAAAGTCATAGAGAGGGATAGATAGGGACAGATAGACAGAAATGGAGAGAGTTTTTATTATTTGCCAGGTCACATATCAATCATCAGTTTTTCGTTGTGACCCCTTACTTATTCATTAACTCCTGTCTCATATGAGACTTGAATAGGGGGCTACATCTCATAGAGTGACCGCTTCCTCTAGCCAGCAACCTGAGGCTCACTCTGGTGAGATTTGTTCAAACCACATGAGCCCACGCTCAAGTTGGCGCCTTTAGGATTTCAAACCTGGGTCCTCCACATACAAGTCAATTGCTCTAAACTGTGCCATCGCCTGCTCAGGCTATGAACATTTTTTCTTTCACTTTCTCTGGATTGTATTTAGTATCCTGGTTCTCAGTACGGGTGGAAAGGCTGTGCATTTTAAGGTTTTTTTGCCCTAAAATTCATTCATCACTACATTTTTCCATAGGTTTCCTTATGTGGTTTATATTTTCATTAATTTTAAGGTATTTTGCAACTTGAATTGTGATTTTGAGCAGAGAGGGGTTATTTAGGAAAGAATTTCTTTTCCTTCAAAAAAGGGATTTTTAGTTAATTTATATTACTGTTTAATATATTACGTGTGATGAAAACAAGAACCATACTTTATGTCATTTCTAAGGTTAGCGGTAGTTGAAATTTGCTTGAAAGAACATACAGGATTATCTGTGGTAAATGTTTCCCAAGTGTGCTTTCTTGATGCCACCTCGTGTGCACCTTGGGAATAAAAGCTCAGATCACTTCACCTGGATAAATAAATTACATGGGTGTTGTGCGTTATCTAACAAAGTTGAATCCAAGGCAATCTAAAAGAAATTTTTATACCTTGTAAATATAAAAAATTTCTAGATACACCTTTCTAATTCTTTGAATGTTAATTGTCGTGAAAGCAAGAATTATTCTTGGTAACATTTCAATCCTCTGATTTTGGCTGGAACTTGCTCCATAGCACATACAATAATGGTCTCTGTTACATGTGCTTCTCTGCTGCCACCTAGTGTGCATCTTGGGATTCAAGCCTCAGTACAGGTCCAAAGGAATAGTTTGGTTCAGAGCATTTTCTATAAACGTTGATTCGAATTTGCCATTTCTGTAAAGGTTTTGTGTATCCTTAGTGGTTTGTTTTCTGAAAATCTCTCGGTTCAACTTATTTTTCTTCTTTACTTCCAGCCATGCTTTCATAAAGCCTTTGAAAGTGCCCATCGTATACCAGGCACTGTTCTAGGAACTCATGTCCATGCGCTCAATGACTTCCCATTCTACTCTTTTATCTTCCGTCTTTTGAACTTCTGTTACATAAATCTACTTCGTGTATTGTAAAATAGGATGTGCTTTGATTTGACAAGTATGTTGAATTTTAACAGCGTTTTTATTATAAAAAAGTATTCTTATAGCAGAAGTGCAAGAAAAATGATCTCAAAAACAACAATAACAAATTTTCATACAGATATATCACCTGTTAATATTAGGACATTTTCTTTCCATATTCTTTGTGTATGTATTATATTTCTGTATGTATATATACTCAGGTAAATTGGGGTTGTGTACATAAGTGTGCTAAATGTGCATTGCACATGAGCATATCTCTCTGTGTCAACAGCGTCTGTCATTTGTGGATATCTCTGTACATATGCAATAGACTATTGATTCATTCATTCAGGAAACACTTATTGTATTTGATTAATTGCCAGGGACTGTGCTCGACACTGGTTGCCTATAGTGAATGGGACAGTTTCACTTTCTGTCTTTATAAATACTACATTGTAATGGGGTAGACAGAAAGAGGAAAATATACATAAATAAAATAAACATACGTTTAACAAGCACTTAATTTGGTAGTGCAATACCTTTGGTGTCAGTTATAATTTATTGTGTTGAGGTTCAGTATATCAGTTTCTCAGAAGGCAGAGCTTAGGCATAAGTCTTGGTTTTTCAGCAATGCATGTCCTTGGGTATAAAATGCAGAAAATATAGAAGTAATGAAACAAAGACCCTGGGAGGTGTTCTGTGAGCAAAAGAGCCAGCTTCTATGTAATGACCAATGATCAGTTAAATTAATGATGTCCAAATCTTAGGAGATCTCTTACTCTGGATTGCTGCCACGGCACAAGAGAAAGTGCATATTAGGAAAAGGGTCACTTTGTGCTAAACAATTAGAAATACTGATTATGCCCTTGAATTTCAAGAGCAAATAAAAGTCTTCTGGTGTTGGCACCACAACAGACTAGGTTATCATTTTATTTTTTAATTACCTCTGGTTTACTCTAATAAATTTTTTCACCAAAAGACAATGGCTTGCTCTCACCAGAGAGATCAGTAGTTAAAGCATCACAGCCATACGCTAATATCATAGATTTGCTCCTGCGTCAAGGCACATACAAAAACAAATTGATGTCTCTGACTGTCTGTCTTTATTTTTCCCCCTTTATCCTGCCTCTAACATGAATAAATATATAACAGAAAAAATGAGAATGGCTTTTTTGTTTTTGTTTTTGCAGCTGAAATTGCACAGAAGTATGAATTATCTTTTACAAAATCTCACCCCACGAGGAAATAAATGGTAATGTTGTAAAGTACCATATTTTCCCATGTAAAAGAAGCATCCTTGTATAAGACGCACCTTATTTGGGGTGCTCAAATTTTCAGTAAATGATGGCAAATGCGAATAAATGAGAAATGCAAGTAAAAAATTCTACAACCACTGTACAAGATGCACCCAGTTTTCTTACCCCACATTTTTCAAAAAATGTGAGTCTTATTCATGTGAAAATATGATGTACACCCACCAAATATCTCTGTGAACATTATTTTTTTCTTTTTTTTCCAGAGACAGGGAAAGAGTCAGAGAGAGGGATAGATAGGGACAGACAGACAGAAAGAGAGTTCTTATTATGTGACAGGTCACAGATCAATCATCAGTTTTTTGTTGTGACCCCTTACTTGTTCATTGACTCCTGTCTCATATATGCCTTGATCAGGGGGCTATATCTCATAGAGAGACTGCTTGCTCTAGACAGAGACCTTGGGCTCAAGATGGTGAGCTTTGCTCAAACCTCATGAGCCCACGCTCAAGATGGCACCATTGGGATCTCAAACCTGAGTCCACCACATTCCAGTCAATTGCTCTAACCACTGCACCATCGCCTTCTCACGTTGTGCACATTTTTTCCTTTACTTTTTCTGGATTTTATTTATTATTCTGGTTCTTAGTACGGGTAGAAAGGATCTGTGTTTTAAGGTTTTTTTGCCCTAAAATAGATTCATCACTACATTTTTCTATATGTTTTGTTATGTAGTTTTTATTTCCATTAATTTTTAAGGTATTTTGCAATTTGAATTGTGATTTTGAGTGGAAAGAAGTGATTTAGGAGTTAATTTCCTTACCTTTAAAAATAAGGATTTTTAGTTAATTTTATTACTGTTTACTATATTAATGTGATGACAAAAAGAAACATGCTTTATATCATTTCTAAGGTTAGAGGTACTTGAATCTTGCTTGAAAGAACATACAGGATTATCTCTGGTAAATGTTTTCCAAGTGCGCTTCCCTGCTGCCACCTTTTGTGCACCTTGGGGATCACAGCTCAGGTCACTTCATCTGGTTAAATACATCAGTTTGGTGTTCTGCGTTATCTATCAATGTTGAATTCAAGGCAATCCATAAGAAAGTTTTATAACTTGTAAATATAATAAATTTCCAGTTACTGCTACTACTGCTTTCAACGTTATTTGTAGTGAAAGCAAGAATTACTCTTGGTATCATTTTAATCCTCTGATTTTGGCTGGAACTTTCTCCATAGCACATACAATAACAGTCTCTGTTACATATGCTTCTCTGCTTCCACCTAGTGTGCATCTTGGGAATCAAGCCACAGTACAGGTCCAAAGGAATAGTTTGGTAGAGAGCATTTTCTATAACGTTGATTCTAATTTGCTGTTTCTGTAAAGGTTTTGTGTATTATTCGTGGTTTGATTTCTGAAAATCTCTCAGTTAAACTTATTTTTCTTCTTTACTTCCAGCTGTGCTTTCATAAAACCTTTGAAAGTGCCCATCTTATACCAGGCACTGTGCTAGGAACCCATGTCCCTGCACTCAATGACTTCCCATTCTACTCTTCACTTCTGTCTTTTGAACTTCTTGTATAAATCAACTTCGTGTATTGTAAAATAGGATGTGCTTTGATTTGACAAGTATGTTGAATTTTAACACCTTTTTTATTATTTAAAAATTATTCTTATAGCTGAAGTGCAAGAAAAATAATCTCAAAAACAACAGCAACAAATTTTCATATAGTTTTATCTACTGTTTTATTAGGACATTTTTTTCCATATTCTTTGTGTATGTATTATATTTCTGTAAGTATATATACTCAGGTAAATTGGGTGTGTGTACATCTGTGTGCATAGATGTGCTTTGCACATGAGCATATCTCTCCTTGTTCACAATGTCTGTGATTTTGGGATATCTGTGTACATATGCAAATGACTATATTTTCATTTATTCAGGAAACGCTTATTGTATTTGATTAATTGTCAGGGAATGGGCTTGACACAGGTTGCCTAGAGTGAATGAAACAGACTCACTTTCTGTCTTTATAAATACTACACTGTCATGGGGTAGACAGAAAGAGAAAAATATACATAAATAAAATGAACATAAGTTTAACAAGCACTGAAATTGGTACTGCAATATCTTTGGTCTCAGTTATGATTTATTTTGTCAAGGTTCAGTATATCAGTTTCTCAGAAGGCAGAGCTGAGACATATATCTCGGTTTTTCAGCAATGCGTGTTCTCAGGTATAAAACTGAGAAAATATAGAAGTTATGAAACAAGGACCCTGGGAGGTGTTCTGTGAGCAAAAGAACCTAGCTTGTATATGGTGACCAATTCACTGTTAAATTAATGATGTATAAAGCTTAGGAGGTCTCTCAGTCTGGACTAATGCCATGGCACATGGGAAAGTGCATGTTAGGAAAGGGGTCACGTTGTGCTAAACAATTAGAAATATTGATTATGCTCCATAATTTTACAATCACAGAAAGTCTTATGGTGTTGTCACCACAGCAGATTAGATTATCATTTTATTTTTTAATTACCTCTGGTTTTCTCTAGGAAATTTTTTCCCCAAAAGACAATGGCTTGCTCTCACCAGAGATCTCCGTAGTTAAAGCATCACTCCTATATTCTAATATAATAGGTTTGCACCTGGGTCATGGCACATACAGAAACAGATTGATATTTCTGACTCTCTATCTGTCTTTTCCCTTCCTTATCCTGCCTATAACATGAATAAATATGTAAAAGAAAAATTAGAATTGCGTTTTTGTTGTTGTCTTTGCAGTTTAAATTGCATAGAAGAATGAATTATGTTTTTCAAAATCTCACCCCAAGAGGAAATAAAAGGTAAGTTTGTAAAGTTCCATATTTCCCCATGAATAAGAATCCTCCCTGAATAAGACACACCTTAATTTGGAAGCAAAAAGTTTGAGTAAATGATAAAAAATGCAAATAAATGAGAAATAGAAGTAAAAAATACTACAACCATTGTATACGATGCACCCAGCTTTCTAACCCCACACTTTTCAAAAAAGATGAGTCTTATACATGGGCTAATATGGTATACACTCTCCAGTGTCTCTGTGAATATTTGTGTTTTTTTTTTACAGAGACAGGAAGAGAGTCAGAGAGAGGGATAGATAGGGACAGACAGAATTGGAGAGAGTTTTTTATTATGTGTCAGGTCACAGATCAATCATCAGTTTTTTCTTGTTACCCAATACTTGTTCATTGACTCCTGTCTCATATGTGCCTTGACCAGGGGGATATATGTCATAGAGTGACCGCTTGCTCAAGGCAGGAACTTTGGGCTCAAGCTGGTGAGCTTTGCTCAAACAACATGAGCCCACGCTCAAGATGGCACCCTAGGGATCTCAAAACTGGGTCCACCACATTCCAGTCAATTGCTATAACCACGGCGCAATCGCCTGCTCACGCTGTGAACATGGTTTCTTTTACTTTCTCTGGATTTTATTTAGTATCCTGGTTCATAGAACAGGTGGAAAGGCTGTGTGTTTTAAGGATTTCTTGCCCTAAACTAGATTCATCACTACATTTTTCCATAGGTTTCCTTATTAAGTTTTTATTTCCATTAATTTTAGTGTACTTTGCAACTTGAATTGTAATTTTGAGCAGAACGAGTTTATTTAGGAGTGAAATTCCTAACCTTCAAAAAAGGAATTTTTAGATAATTTATATTAGTCTTTACTATATTAAGTGTGATGACAACAAGAAACATCCTTTATATCATTTCTAAGGTGAGAGGTAGTTGAAGCTTGCTTCAAAGAACATACAGGTTTATCTGTGGTAAATGTTTTCCAAGTGTGCTTTTCTGCTGCCACCTCATGTGCAGCTTGAGAATAACAGCTCAGGTCAGTTCATCTGGAAAAATACATCAGTTGGGTGTTGTGCGTTATCTATCAATGCTGAATTCAAGGCTATCTATCAGAAAGTATTATAACTTGTAAACATAATGAATTTCTAGTTACTGCTACTACTTATTTCAAAGTTAATTGTAGTGAAAGCAAGAGTTATTATTGGTATCATTTCAATCCTCTGATGTTGGCTGGAACTTGGTCCATAGCACATACAATAATGGTCTCTGTTACATGTGCTTCTCTGCTGCCATCTCGTGTACATTTTGGGAATCAAGCCACACTACTGGTCCAAAAGTATAGTTTGGTAGAGAGCATATTCTATAATGTTGATTCTAATTTGCCATTTCTGTAATGGTTTTGTGTATCCTTTGTGGTTTGATTACTGAAAATCTCTCGGTTCAATGTATTTCTCTTCCTTACTTCCAGCCATGCTTTCATAAAGCCTTTGAAAGTGACATCATATACCAGGCACTGTGCTAGGAACTCATGTCCATGCACTCAATGAGTTCCCATTCTACTCTTTTAACTTCTGTTTTGAACTTCTTTTACATAAATCAACTTTGTGTATTATAAATTAAGATGTGCTTTGTTTTGACAAGTATGTTGAATTTTAATAGCTTTTTTATTATAAAAAAGTATTCTTATAGCAGAAGTGCAAGAAAAATAATCTCTAAAACAACAACAACCAATTTCAAACAGATATATCTACTGTTAATATTAGGATATTTTCTTTCCATATTCTTTGTGTACCTATCATATTTCTGTAAGTATATATACTCAGGTACATTGGGTGTGTGCACATCTGTGTGCATAGATGTGCATTGCACATGAACATTTCTCTCTTTGTTCACAGTGTCTGTGATTTGTGGATATCTGTTTACATATGCAAATGAATATTTATTTTTTCATTCAGGAAACACTTATTGTATTTGATAAAATTCCAGGGACTGTGCTCGACAGTGTGTGCCTATAGTGAATGAGACAGACTCAATTTCTGTCTTTATAAATATGACACTGTCATGGGGTAGACAGAAAGAGAAAAATATACATAAATAAAATAATCATAAGTTTAACAAGCACTGAATTTGGTAGTGCAATATCTTTGGTGTCAGTTATGATTTATTGTGGCGAGGTTCAGTATATCAGTTTCTCAGAAGGCAGAGCTGAGACATAAGTTCCGGTTTTTCAGCAATGCGTGATCTCAGGTATAAAAAGGAGAAAATATAAAAGTTATGAAACAAAGACCCTGGGAGGTGTTCTGTGAGCAAAAGAACCTAGCTTCTATATAGTGACCAGTGCTCAGTTAAATTAATTATATCCAAAGCTTAGGAGGTCTCTCAGTCTGGATTGTTGCCATGGCACAAGAGAAAGTGCATGTTAGGAAAGGGGTCACTTTGTGCTAAAAAATTAGAAATACTGATTATGCCCTTGAATTTCAGGAGCAAATAAAAGTCTTCTGGTGTTGACACTACAACAGACTAGATTATTATTTTATTTTTTTATTACTTCTGGTTTTCTCTAGTAAATTTTTTCACCAAAAGACAATGGCTTGCTCTCACCAGAGAGCTCAGTAGTTAAAGCATCACACCCATACCCTAATATCATAGGTTTGCTCCTGGGTCAAGGCACATACATAAACAGATTGATGTTTCTGACTGTCTGGCAGTCTTTTCCACCCTTTATCCTGCATCTAACATGAATAAATATATAAAAGAAAAAATGAGAATGACTTTTTTGTTGCTGTTTTTGCACCTTAAATTGCATAGAAGAATGAATTACGTTTTACAAAATCTCACCCCAAGAGGAAATAAATGGTAAGGTTGTAAATTACCATATTTCCCCATGTATTAGAAGCTTCCCTGTATAAGACGCACCTTATTTGGGGGGCTCAAAATTTGAGTAAATGATGGCACATGCGAATAAACAAGAGATGCAAGTAAAAAATTCTACAACCACTGTATAAGACGAATGCAGTTTTCTAACCCCATATTTTTCAAAATTATGAGTCTTATTCATGGAAAAATAAGATATACACCCACCAAATGTCTCTGTGAACATTACTTTTTTTCTTTTTTCTTTTTCTAGAGGCAGGGAGAGAGTCAGAGAGAGGGATAGATAGTGACAGACAGACATAGAGAGAGTTCTTATTATGTGCCAGGTCACAGATCAATCATCAGTTTTTTCTTGTGACCCTTTATTTGTTCTTTGACTCCTGTCTCATATGTGCCTTGACCAAGGGGCTATATCTCATCGAGTGACCGTTTGCTCAAGACAGCGACCTTGGGCTCAAGATGGTGGGTTTTGCTTAAAACAAATGAGCACACGCTCAAGATGGCACCCTTGTGATCTCAAACCTGAGTCCACCACATTCCAGTTAATTGCTCTAAACACTGCGCCATTGCCTGCTCACGCTGTGAACATTTTTTCTTTTACTTTCTCTGGATTGTATTTAGTATCCTGGTTGTTAGTACGGGTGTAAAGGCATTTTTTCTTTTACTTTCTCTGAATTTTATTTAGTATTCTGGTACTTAGTACGGGTGTTTTAAGGTTTTCTTGCCCTAAAATAGATTCATCACTACATTTTTCCATAGGTTTCGTTATGTAATTTTTATTTCCATTAATTTTAAGGTATTTTGCAACTTGAATTGTGATTTTGACCTGATAGAGGTTTTTTTAGATGTTAATTTCCTTATCTTCAAAAAAGGCATTTTTAGTTAATTTTTATGACTGTTTACTATATTAAGTGTGATGACATCTAGAAACATGCTTTATAGCATTTCTAAGGTTAGAGGTAGTTGAATCTTGCTTGAAAGAACATACAGGATTATCTATGGTAAATGTTTTCCAAGTGCACATCCCTGCTGCCACCTCATGTGCACCTTGAGAATAACAGCTCAGGTCAGTTTATCTGGATAAATACATCAGTTTGGTGTTGTGAGTTATCTATCAATGTTGAATCCAAGACTATCTATAAGAAAGTTTTATAACTTGTAAATATAATGAATTTCTAGTTACTGCTACTACTTCTTTCAACGTTAATTATAGTGAAAGCAAGAATTACTTGTGGTATCATTTCAATCCTCTGATTTTGGCTGGAACTTGCTCCATAGCACATACAATAATGGTCTCTGTTATATGTGCTTCTCTGCTGCCACCTCGTGTGCATCTTGGGAATCAAGCCTCAGTACAGGTCAAAAGGAATAGTTTGGTACAGAGCATTTTTTATAAAGGTTGATTCCAATTTGCCGTTTCTGTAAAGGTTTTGTGTATCCTTAGTGGTTTGTTTTCTGAAAATCTCTCAGTTAAACTTATTTTTCTTCTTTACTTCCACCCATGCATTCCATAAAGCCTTTGAATGTGCCCATCGTATACCAGGCACTGTGCTAAGAACTCATGTCCGTGCACTCAATGACTTCTTATTCTCCTCTTTTCACTTCTGTCTTTTGAACTTCTTTGTATAAATCAACTTCATGTATTGTAAAATAGGATGTCCTTTGATTTGACTAGTATGTTGAATTTTAACAGCTTTTTTATTATAAAAAAAGTATTCTTATAGCAGAAGTGCTAGAAATATGATCTCAAATACAACAACAACAAATTTTCATACAGATATATCTACTCTTAATATTAGGACATTTTCTTTCCATATTCTTTATGTACGTATTATATTTCTGTATGTATATATACTCAGGTACATTGGGTGTGTGTACATATGTGTACATAATTGTGCACTGCACATGGGCATATCTCTTTTTGTTCACAGTGTCTGTAATTTAGTGATATCTGTGTACATATGCAAATGACTATTTATTCATTTATTCTGGGAACACTTATTGCATTTGATTAATTGCCAGGGACTCTGCTCGACAGAGGTTGCTTAGAATGAAGGAGACAGACTCACTTTCTGTCTTCATAAATACCACACTGTCATGTGGTAGACAGAAAAAATATATACATAAATAAAATAAACATAATTTTAATAAGCACTGAATTTGTTAGTGCAATATCTTTGGTGTAAGTTATGATTTATTGTGTTGAGGTTCAGTATATCAGTTTCTCAGAAGGCAGAGCTGAGACATATGTCTTGGTTTTTCTGCAATGCGTTTTCTCAGGTAGAAAACTTAGAAAATATAGAAGTTATGAAACAAAGACCCTGGGATGTGTTCTGTGAGCAAAAGAACCTAGCTTGTATATGGTGACCAATGCACAGTTAGTTTATTGATGTCCAAAACTTAGGAGGTCTCTCAGTCTGGACTAATGCCATGGCACATGGAAAAGTGCATGTTAGGAAGGGGTCACGTTGTGCTAAACAATGAGAAATACTGATTATGTCCTTGAATTTCAAGAGCAAAAATAAGTCTTCTGATGTTGGCACCACAACAAACTAGATTATCATTTTATTTTTTATTTAACTCTGGTTTCCTCTAGTAAATTTTTTCACCAAAAGACACTGGCTTGCACTCACCAGAGAGCTCAGTAGTTAAAGCATCACACCCATACATTAATATCATAGGTTTGCTCCTGCGTCAAGGCACATACAAATACAGATTGATGTTTTTGACTGTCTGTCTGTCTTTTCCCCCCTTCATCCTGCCTCTAACATGAACAAATATGTAAAAGAAAAAATGAGAATGGCTTTTTTTTTGTTGTTGTTTGCAGCTTAAATTGCATAGAAGAATGAATTATGTTTTACAAAATCTCACCACAAGAGGAAGTAAATGGTAAGGCTGTAAATTACCATATTTCTCCATTTATAAAAAGCTTCCTTTTATAAGATGCACCTTATTTGGGGGGCTCAAAGTTTGAGTAAATGATAGCAAATGCGAATAAACGAGAAATGCAAGTAAAAAATTCTACAACCACTGTATAAGACGCACCCAGTTTTCTAACCCCACATTTTTCAGAAAAGATGAGTCTTATTCATGGGAAAATATGATATATACCCAACAAATGTCTCTGTGAACATTTATTTTTTTCTTTTTTTTTCTTGGGACAGGGAGAGAGTCAGAGAGAGGGATAAAGAGGGACAGACAGACAGAGAGACAGTTCTTATTATGTGCCAGGTCACAGATTAATCATCAGTTTTTCGTTGTGACCCTTACTTGTTCATTGACTCCTGTCTCATATGTGCCTTGACCAGGAGGCTACATCTCATAGAGTGACCATTTGCTCAAGCCAGAGACCTTGGGCTCGATCTGGTGAGCATTGTTCAAACCACATGAGTCCCCCCTCAAGTTGGCGCATTTGGAATTTCAATCCTGGATCCACTGCATTCCAGTCAATTGCTGTAAACTGTGCCATTGCCTGCTCAGGCTGTAAACATTTTTTCTTTTACTTTCTCTGGAATTGATTTAGTATCCTGGTTCTTAGTACGGGTGGAAAGGCTGTGCATTTTAAGGTTTTCTTGCCCTAAAATACATTCATCTCTACATTTTTCCATAGGTTTCTTTATGTGGTTTTTATTTTTATTAAATTTACGGTATTTTGCAACTTGAATTGTGATTTCGAGTGGAAAGGGGTTATTTAAGAGTGAATTTCCTTACCTTCAAAAAAAGAGATTTTTAGTTAATTTATATTACTGTTTACTATATTAAGTGTGATGAAAAGAAGAAACATACTTTATATCACTTCTAAGGTTAGAGGTAGTTATAACTTGCTTGAAAGAACATACAGGATAATCTGTGGTAAATATTTTCCAAGTGCACTTTTTTGATGCCACCTCGTGTGCACCTTGGGAATAACAGCTCAGATCTGTTCAGCTGGATAAATACATCACTTGGTTGTTGTGCGTTATCTAACAATGATGAATCCAAGGCTATCTATAAGAAATTTTTATAACTTGTAAATATAACGAATTTCTAGTTACTCCTTGCTAATTCTTTCAACGTTAATTGTAGTGAAAAAAAGACATATACATTTTATCATTTCAATCATCTGATATTGGCTGGAACTTGCTCCATAGCACATACAATAATTATCTCTGTTACATGTGCTTCTCTGCTACCACTTCAAGTGCATCTTGGGGATCAAGCCTTAGTAAAGGTCCAAAGGAATAGTTTGGTATAGAGCATTTTCTATGATGTTGATTCTAATTTGCTATTTCTGTAAAGGTTTTGTGTATCCTCGTGGTTTGTTTTCTGAAAATCTCTTGGTTCAACTTATTTTTCTTCTTTACTTCCAGCCATGCTTTCATAAAGCCTTTGAAAGTGCCCATCATATACCAGGCACTGTGTTAGGAACTCATGTCCCTGCACTTAATGACTTCCCATTTGCTCTTTTAACTTCTGTCTTTTGAACTTCTTTTATATAAATAAATTTCGTGTATTGAAAAATAGGCTGTGCTTTGACTTGGCAAATATCTGGAAATTTAACAGCTTTTTTATTATAAAAATGTATTCTTTTTGCATAAGTGATCTCAAAAACAACAGCAAAAATTTTTCATACACTTATATCTACTATTAATATTAGGACATTTTCTTTTTATATTCTTTGGGTACCTATTTTATTTCAGTATGTATATATACTCAGGTACATTGTGTGTACATCTCTGTGCATACATGTGCATTTACATGAGCATATCTCTCAGTGTCCACAGTGTCTGTCATTTTTGGGTATCTGTGTATGTATGCAAATGACTATTTATTCATTTATTCAGGAAATGCTTATTGTATTTCTATTATGTGCCAGGGACTGTGCTCAACATTGTTTGCCTATCGTGAATGAGACAGACTCACTTTCTGTCTCTATGAATATGACACTGTCATGGGGTAGACAAAAAGAGAAAATTATACATAAATAAAATTATGGTAATTTTAACAAGCACTGGATTTGGTAGTGCAATATCTTTGTTGTCACTTATGATTTAAAGTGGCGAGGGTCAGTATATCAGTTTCTCAGAAGGCAGAGCTGAGAAATAAGTCTCGGTTTTGCAGCAATGCTTGTTCTCATGTATAAAACTGAGAAAATATAGAACTTATGAAACAAAGACCCTGGGAGGTGTTCTGTCAGCAAAAAAAAACCTATCTTGTATGTGGTGACCAATGCTCAGTTAAATTAATGATGTCCAAAGCTTAGGTGGTCTCTCAGTCTGGATTGCTTCCACAGCACAAGAGAAAGTGCATGTTAGGAAAAAGGTCAAATTGTGCTAAAAAATTAGAAATACTAATTTTGCCCTTGAATTTCAGGAGAAAATAAAAGTCTTCTGGTGTTGGCACCACAACAGACTAGATTATCATTTTATTTTTTAATTATTTTTGGTTTCCTCTAGTAAATTTTTTCACCAGAAAGCTCAGTAGTTAAAGTATCACACCCATATGCTAATATCATATGTTTGCTCCTGCGTCAAGGCACATACAGAAACAGATTGATGTTTCTGACTCTCTGTCTGTCTTTTCCCTTCCTTATCCTGCCTCTAATATGAATAAATATGTAAAAGAAAAAATTAGAATTGTTTTTTTGTAGTTTTTGCAGCTTATATTGCATAGAAGAATGAATTATGTTTTCAAAATCTCACCCCAAGAGGAACTAAAAGGTAAGTTTGTAAAGTACCATATTTCCCCATGAATAAGAATTCTCCCTGAATAAGACACACCTTAATTTGGGGGCACAAAGTTTTAGTAAATGATAAGAAATGCGAATAAACGAGAAATACAAGTAAAAAATACTACCACCACTGTATACGACGCACCCAGCTTTCTAATCCCACACTTTTCAAAAAAGATGAATCTTATACATGGGGAAATATGGTATACACTCTCAAAATGTCTTTGTGAACATTGCTTTTTTTCTTTTTACAGAAACAGGAAGAGAGTCAGAGAGAGGGATAGATAGGGACAGACAGACAGAATTGGAGAGAGTTTTTATTATGTGCCAGGTCACAGATCAAACATCAGTTTTTTGTTGTGACTCCATACTTGTTCATTGACTCCTGTCACATATGTGCCTTGACCAGGGGGCTATATTTCATAGAGTGACCGCTTGCTTGAGCCAGGGACTTTGGGCTCAAGCTGGTGAGCTTTGCTCAAATGACATGTGCCCACGCTCAATATGGCACTCTTGGGATCTCAAACCTGGGTCCACAACATTCCAGTGCTCTAACCACTTCGCCATTGCCTACTCACGCTGTGAACCTTTTTTCTTTTATTTTCTATGGATTTTACTTAGTATCCTGGTTCTTAGAACACGTGGAAAGGCTGTGTGTTTTAAGGTTTTCTTGCCCTAAAATAGATTCATCACTACATTTTTCCATAGGTTTCCATATTTAGTTTTTCATTTCCATTAATTTTAGGGTATTTTGCAACTTGAAATGTGATTTTGAGCAGAAAGAGTTTATTTAGGAGTGAATTTCCTAATCTTCAAAAAAGGGATTTTTAGATCATTTATATTACTATTTACTATATTAAGTGTGATGACAACAAGAAAGATGCTTTATATCATTTATAAGGTGAGATGTAGTTGAAGCTTGCTTGAGAGAACATACAGGTTTATCTGTGTTAAATGTTTTCCAAGTGAGATTCCCTACTGCCACCTCGTGTGCACCTTGAGAATAACAGCTCAGGTCAGTTTATCTGGATAAATACATCAGTTGGGTGTTGTGCGTTATCTATCAATGTTGAATCCAAGGCTACCTATAAGAAAGTTTTATAAATTGTAATTATAACGAATTTGTAGTTACTACTACTACTTATTTCAACATTAATTGTAGTGAAAGCAAGAGTTATTCTTGGTATCATTTATATCCTCTGATGTTGGCTTGAACTTGCTCCATAGCACATACAATAATGGTCTCTGTTACATGTGCTTCTCTGCTGCCACCTAGTGTGCATCTTGGGAATCAAGACACAGTACAGGTCCAAAGGAATAGTTTGGTAGAGAGCATTTTCTATAATGTTGATTCTAATTTGCCATTTCTGTAAAGGTTTTGTGTATCCTTAGTGGTTTGTTTTCTGAAAATCTCTCGGTTCAAATTATTTTTCTTCTTTACTTCCAGCCATGCTTTCATAAAGCCTTTGAAAGTGCCCATCATATACCGGGCACTGTGCTAGGAACTCATGTCCGTGCACTCAATGACTTCCCATTTTACTCTCTTACCTTCTGTCTTTTGAACTTCTTTTACATAAATCAACTTCGTGTATTGTAAAATAGGATGTGCTTTTATTTGACAAGTATGTTGAATTTTAACAGCTTTTTTTTTTTTTTAAATAATTTTTTATTAATGGTAATGGGATGACATTAATAAATCAGGGTACATATATTCAAAGAAAACATGTCTAAGTTACCTTGTCATTAAATTATGTTGCATACCCCTCGCCCAAAGACAGATTGTCCTTCGCCACCCTCTATCTAATTCTCTGTGCCCCTCCCCCTCCCCCTAACTCTCCCCCTGTCCTCCCTCCCCCCACCCCTGGTAACCACCACACACTTGTCCATGTCTCTTAGTCTCATTTTTATGTTCCACCAATGTATGGAATCATGTAGTTCTTGTTTTTTTCTGATTTACTTATTTCACTCCTTATAATGTTATCAAGATCCCACCATTTTGCTGTAAATGATCTGATGTCATCATTTCTTATGGCTGAGTAGTATTCCATAGTGTATATGTGCCACATCTTCTTTATCCAGTCTTCTATTGAAGGGCTTTTTGGTTGTTTCCATGTCTTGGCCACTGTGAACAGTGCTGCAATGAACATGGGGCTACATGTGTCTTCACGTATCAATGTTTCTGAGGTTTTGGGGTATATACCCAGTAGAGGGATTGCTGGGTCATAAGGTAGTTCTATTTGCAGTTTTTTGAGGAACCACCATACTTTCCTCCATAATGGTTGTACTACTTTACAGTCCCACCAACAGTGAATGAGGGTTCCTTTTTCTCCACAGCCTCTCCAACATTTGCTATTACCCGTCTTGTTGATAATAGCTAATCTAACAGGGGTGAGGTGGTATCTCATTGTAGTTTTGATTTGCATTTCCCTAATAACTAATGAAGCTGAGCATCTTTTCATATATCTGTTGGCCATTTGTATCTCTTCCTGGGAGAAGTGTCTATTCATGTCTTCTTCCCATTTTTTTATTGGATTGTTTGTTTGTTTGTTGTTGAGTTTTATGAGTTCTTTGTAAATTTTGGAAATTAGGCCCTTATCTGAGCTGTTGTTTGAAAATATCATTTCCCATTTAGTTGGCTGTCTGTTTATTTTGATATCAGTTTCTCTTGCTGAGCAAAAACTTTTTATTCTGATGTAGTCCCATTCATTTATCTTTGCCTTCACTTCTCTTGCCATTGGAGTCAAGTTCATAAAATGTTCTTTAAAACCCAGGTCCATGAGTTTAGTACCTATGTCTTCTTCTATGTACTTTATTGTTTCAGGTCTTATATTTAGGTCTTTGATCCATTTTGAATTAATTTTAGTACACGGGGACAGGCTGTAGTCGAGTTTCATTCTTTTGCATGTGGCTTTCCAGTTTTCCCAACACCATTTGTTGAAGAGGCTTTCTTTTCTCCATTGTGTGTTGTTGGCCCCTTTATCAAAGATTATTTGACCATATATATGTGGTTTTATTTCTGGGCTTTCTATTCTGTTCCATTGGTCTGAGTGTCTATTTTTCTGCCAATACCATGCTGTTTTGATTATTGTGGCCCTATAATACAGTTTAAAGTCAGGTATTGTAATGCCCCCAGCTTAATTCTTTTTCCTTAGGATTGTTTTGGCTATTCGGGGTTTTTTATAGTTCCATATAAATCTGATGATTTTTTGTTCCATTTCTTTAAAAAATCTCATAGGGATTTTGATGGGAATTGCATTAAATTTGTATATTGCTTTGGGTAATATGGCCATTTTGATTATATTTATTCTTCCTATCCA
Source organism: Saccopteryx leptura (assembly GCF_036850995.1). Taxonomy (NCBI): domain Eukaryota; kingdom Metazoa; phylum Chordata; class Mammalia; order Chiroptera; family Emballonuridae; genus Saccopteryx; species Saccopteryx leptura. Next base: position 134,572,384 of record NC_089506.1, on the reverse strand, counting down.
AGAACAAGGAATATTTTTCCATCTCATTGTATCTTTTTCGATTTCCCTTAACAATGCTTTGTAATTTTCATTATATAGGTCCTTTACGTTCCTTGTTATGTTTATTCCTAGGTATTTTATTTTTTTTGTTGCAATTGTGAAGGGGATTATTTTTTGAGTTCGTTTTCTAATATTTCATTGTTGGCATAGAGAAAGGCTATGGACTTCTGTATGTTAATTTTGTATCCTGCGACCTTACTGTATTGGTTTATTGTTTCTAATAATCTTTTTGTGGAGTCCTTCGTTTTTTCGATGTATAGGATCATATCATCAGCAAAAAGTGATACCTTTACTTCTTCTTTTCCGATATGGATGCCTTTTATTTCTTTGTCTTGTCTGATTGCTCTGGCAAGAACTTCTAGCACCACGTTAAATAAGAGTGGAGAGAGTGGACAACCCTGTCTTGTTCCTGATTTAAGGTAGAAAGTCCTCAGTTTTATGCCGTTTAAAATGATGTTGGCTGATGGTTTATCATATATGGCCTTTATCATGTTGAGATATTTTCCTTCTATACCCATTTTGTTGAGAGTCTTAAACATAAAGTTGTGTTGTATTTTATCAAAAGCCTTTTCTGCATCTATTGATAAGATCATGTGGTTTTTGTTCTTTGTTTTGTTGATATGGTGTATTACGTTAACCGTTTTGCGTATGTTGAACCATCCTTGAGATTCTGGGATGAATCCCACTTGATCATGATGTATTATTTTTTTAATATGTTGTTGTATTCGGTTTGCCAGTATTTTGTTTAGAATTTTAGCATCTGTATTCATTAGAGATATTGGTCTGTAGTTTTCTTTCTTTGTGCCATCCTTGCCTGGTTTTGGTATGAGGGTTATGTTGGCCTCATAAAATGTGTTTGGAAGTATTGCTTCTTCTTCAATTTTTTGGAAGACTTTGAGTAGAATAGGAACCAAGTCTTCTTCGAATGTTTGATAGAATTCACTAGTATAACTGTCTGGGCCTGGACTTTTATTTTTGGGGAGGTTTTTAATAGTTTTTTCTATTTCCTCCCTGCTGATTGGTCTGTTTAGGCTTTCTGCTTCTTCATGACTCAGTCTAGGAAGGTTGTATTGTTCTAGAAATTTATCCATTTCTTCTAGATTGTTGTATTTGGTGGCATATAATTTTTCATAGTATTCTACAATAATTCTTTGTATATCTATGATGTCTGTGGTGATCTCTCCTCTTTCATTTTGGATTTTATTTATTTGAGTCCTGTGCCTTTTTTCCTTGGTGAGTCTTGCCAAGGGTTTGTCAATTTTGTTGATCTTTTCAAAGAACCAGCTCCTTGTTTTATTGATTTTTTTTCTATAGTTTTTCTGTTCTCTATTTCATTTATTTCTGCTCTGATTTTTATTATCTCCTTTCTTCGGCTGGTTTTGGGTTGTCTTTGTTCTTCTTTTTCTAGTTCCTTAAGGTGTGAAGTTAAGTGGTTTACTTTGGCTCTCTCTTGTTTGTTCATATAGACCTGAAGTGATATGAACTTTCCTCTTATTACTGCTTTTGCTGCATCCCAGAGATTCTGATATGTCGTATTTTCATTTTCATTTGTCTGTATGTATCTTTTGATCTCTGCGCTTATTTCTTCTTTGACCCATTCATTTTTTAGAAGTATGTTGTTTAGTTTCCACATTTTTGTGGGTTTTTCCCCCTCTTTTTTGCAGTTGAATTCTAGTTTCAAGGCTTTATGATCAGAAAATATGCTTGGTACAATTTCAATTTTTCTTAATTTGCTGATATTGTCTTTGTGGCCCAACATATGATCAATTCTTGAGAATGTTCCATGTACACTAGAGAAAAATGTATACTCTGTCGCTTTGGGATGAAGTGTCCTGTAGATGTCTATCATATCCAGGTGTTCTAGTATTTCATTTAAGGCCACTATATCTTTATTGATTCTCTGTTTGGATGACCGATCTAGAGCCGTCAGCGGAGTATTGTGGTCTCCAAGTATGATTTAACAGCTTTTTTATTATAAATAATAAAGTATTTTTATAGCAGAAGTGCAAGAAAAATGATCTCAAAAACAACAACAACAAATTTTTATACAGATATATCTACTTTTAATATTAAGACATTTTCTTTTATATTTTTTGTGTACCTATTATATTTCTGTAATTATATGTACTCAGGTACATTGGGTGAGTGTATATCTGTGTGCATAGATGTGCATTGCACATAAGCATATCTCTCTGTGTCCACAGTGTCTGTGATTTGTGTATATCTTTGTACATATGCAAATGACTATTTATTCGTTCACTCAAAAAAAACTCATTGTTTTTGATAAGTTGCCAGGGAATCTGCTCGGCACTGGTTGCCTACAGTGAATGAGACAGACTCAATTTCTGTCTTTATGAATATGACACTCTCATGGGGTAGACAGGAAGAGAAAAATATACATAAATAAAATAATCGTAAGTTTAACAAGCACTGAATTTGGTAGTGCAATATCTTTGGTGTCAGTTTTGATTTATTGTGGTGAGGTTCAGTATATCAGTTTCTTAGAACGGAGAGCTGACACATAATTCTCGGTTTTTCAGCAATGCGTGTTCTCAGGTATAAAATGGAGAAAATATAGAAGTTATGAAAAAAAGACTCTGGGAGGTGTTCTGTGAGCAAAAGAACCTAGCTTCTATGTAGTGAAGACTCCTCTGTTAAATTAGTTATGTCCAAAGCTTAGGAGGTCTCTCAGTCTGGATTGTTGCCACGGCACAAGAGAAAGTGCATGTGAGGAACAGGGTCACTTTGTGCTAAACAATTAGAGAAACTGATTATGCCCTTGAATTTCAGTAGCAAATAAAAGTCTTCTGGTGTTGACACTACAACAGACTAAATAATCATTTTATTTTTTAATTACCTCTGGTTTTCCCTAGTACATTTTTCCACCAAAAAAAAAAAAATGGCTTGCTCTCACCAGAGAGCTCAGCAGTTAAAGCATCCCACCCATACGCTAATATCATAGATTTGCTCCTGGGTCAAGGCACTTACAGAAACAAATTGATGTTTCTGAGTGTCTGTCTGTCTTTTCTCCCCCTTATCCTGCCTCTAACATGAATAAATAAATAAAATAAAAAATGAAAATGGCTTTTTTGTTCTTGTACTTGCAGCTTAAATTGCATAGAAGAATGAATTATGTTTTTCAAAATTTTACCCCAAGAGGAAATAAATGGTAAGTTTGTAAAGTACCATATTTTCTCATGTATAAGAAGCCTCCCTTTATAAGGCGCACCTTATTTCTGGGGCTCAAAGTTTGAATAAATGATAACAAATGCAAATAAACAAGAAATGCAAGTAAAAAATACTACAACCTATGTCTTCTTCTACGTACTTTATTGTTTCAGGTCTTATATTTAGGTCTTTGATCCATTTTGAATTAATTTTAGTACACAGGGACAGGCTGTAGTCCAGTTTCATTCTTTTGCATGTGGCTTTCCAGTTTTGCCTACACCATTTGTTGAAGAGACATTCTTTTGTCCATTGTGTGTTTTTGGCCCCTTTATCAAAGATTATTTGACCATATATATGTGATTTTATTTCTGGGCTTTCTATCCTGTTCCATTGCTCTGAGTGTCTATTTTTCTGCCAATACCATGCTGTTTTGATTATCGTGGCCCTATAATATAGTTTGAAATCAGGTATTGTAATGCCCCCAGCTTCATTCTTTTTCTTTAGGATTGCTTTGGCTATTCGGGGTTTCTTATAGTTCCATATAAATCTGATGATTTTTTGTTCCATTTCTTTAAAAAATGTCATAGGAATTTTAATTGGAATTGCATTAAATTTATATATTGCTTTGGGTAATATAGCCATTTTAATTATATTTATTCTTCCTATCCAAGAACAAGGAATATTTTTTTATCTCATTGTTTCTTTTTCTATTTCTCTTAACAATGCTTTGTAGTTTTCTTTATATAGTTCCTTTACATTCTTCGTTATGATTATTCCTAGGTATTTTATTTTATTAGTTGCAATCGTGAAGGGGATTATTTTTCTGAGTTCGTTTTCTAATATTTAATTGTTGGCATATAGAAAGGCTATGGACTTTTGTATGTTAATTTTTTATCCTGCGGCCTTACTGTATTGGTTTATTGTTTCTAGTAATCTTTTTGTTGAGTCCTTCGGGTTTTCGATGTATAGGATCATATCATCAGCAAAAAGTGATATCTTTACTTCTTCTTTTCCAATATGTGTGACTTTTATTTCTTTGTCTTGTCTGATTGTCTGGCCAGAACTTCTAGCACCACGTTAAATAAGAGTGGAGAGAGTGGACAACCCTGTCTCGTTCCTGATTTAAGGTGGAATGTACTCAGTTTTATGCCATTTAATATGATGTTGGCTGATGATTTATCATATATGGCCTTTATCATGTTGAGATATTTTCCTTCTATACCCATTTTGTTGAGAGTCTTAAACATAAAATTTTGTGTATTTTATCAAAAGCCTTTTCTGCATCTATTGATAAGATCATGTGGTTTTGTTTTTTGTTTTGTTGATATGGTGTATTAAGTTAACCGTTTTAGGTATGTTGAACCATCCTTGAGATTCTGGGATGAATCCCACTTGATCATGGTGTATTATTTTTTTAATATGTTGTTGTATTTGATTTGCCAGTATTTTGTTTAGTATTTTAGCATGTGTATTCATTAGAGATATTGGTCTGTAGTTTTCTTTCTTTGTGCCATATTTGCCAGATTTTGGTATGAGGGTTATGTTGGCCTCATAAAATGTGTTTGGAAGTATTGCTTCTTCTTCAATTTTTTGGAAGACTTTGAGTAGAATAGAAAACTTTTTTGAATGTTTGATAGAATTCACTAGTATAACCGACTGGGCCTGGACTTTTATATTTGGGGAGGTTTTTAATAGTTTTTTTCTTTTTCTTCCCTGCTGATTGGTCTGTTTAGCCTTTCTGCTTCTTCATGACTCAGTATAGGAAGGTTGTATTGTTCTAGGAATTTATCCATTTCTTCTAGATTGTTGTGTTTGATGGCATATAGTTTTTCATAGTATTCTACAATAATTCTTTGTATATCTACAGTGTCCGTGGTTATCTCTCCTCTTTCATTTTGGATTTTATTTATTTGAGTCCTATGCCTTTTTTCCTTGGTGAGTCTTGCCAAGGGTTTGTCAATTTTATTGATCTTTTCAAAGAACCAGCTCTTTGTTTTATTGATTTTTTAAACAGTTTTTCTGTTCTCTATTTCATTTATTTCTGCTCTGATTTTTATTATCTCCTTTCTTCGGCTGGTTTTGGGTTGTCTTTGTTCTTCTTTTTCTAGTTCCTTAAGGTGTGAAGTTAAGCAGTTCACTTGGGCTCTCTCTTGTTTGTTCATATAGGCCTGAATTGATATGAACTTTTCTCTTATTACTGCTTTTGCTGCATCCCAGAGATTCTGATATGTCGTATTTTCATTTTCATTTGTCTGTATATATCTTTTGATCTCTGCGCTTATGTCTTCTTTGACCCATTCATTTTTTAGAAGTATGCTGTTTAGTTTCCACATTTTGTGGGTTTTTCCCCCTCTTTTTTACAGTTGAATTCTAGTTTCAAGGCTTTATGATCAGAGAATATGCTTGGTACAATTTCAATTTTTCTAAATTTGCTGATATTGTCTTTGTGGCCCAACATATGATCAATTCTTGAGAATGTTCCATGTACACTAGATAAAAATGTATACTCTGTCACTTTGGGATGAAGTGTCTTGTAGATGTCTATCATATCCAGTTGTTCTAGTATTTTATTTAAGGTCAGTATATCTTTATTGATTCTCTGTTGGGATGACCGATCTAGAGTCGTCAGCGGTGTATTGAGGTCTCCAAGTATGATTGTATTTTTGTCAGTTTTTGTTTTAAGGTCAATAAGTAGCTGTCTTATATATTTTGGTGCTCCTTGGTTTGGTGCATATATATTAAGGATTGTTATGTCTTCTTGATTCAGTGTCCCCTTAATCATTATGAAATGACCATTTTTGTCTCTGAGTACTTTTTCTATCTTGTAGTCAGCATTATTAGATATGAGTATTGCTACACATGCCTTTTTTGGGTGTTGTTTGCTTGGAGTATTGTTTTCCAGCCTTTCACTTTGAATTTGTTTTTATCCTTGTTGCTTAGATGTGTTTCTTGTAGGCAGCATACAGTTCGATTTTCTTTTTTAATCCATTCTGCTACTGTGTCTTTTTATTGGTAAGATTAATCCATTTACATTTAGTGTAATTATTGACACTTGTGCGTTCCCTACTGCCATTTTATAAATTGCTTTCTGTTAGTTTTGTATCTTGTTTGATTTTTCTTTTTTGTTTTTCTATCATTTGTTTTTGTTTGTTTGTGTTCCATACTTCTTTCCTCTGTTGCTACCTTTTTGAAGTCAAGTATTTTTGTGGTGGTTTTTTCTAGGGTGGTTACCATTAAGTAATGAAAAGTGTACCTACCGTATTCATTGTAGTACCTTATCTTATGAATATTTCTGCGCTTCATCATTCTTTGCTACTGTTAATCTTCATCTTTTCCCCCCTTTTTTTCCTTTGTTGTCACAGTATAAATTTGGTTTTATTGTTTTTTGGTGGAGCTGTTACTTGTGGTTTTGTTTTGTTTTGTTCATTGAATCTGGTTGGAAAACGCCCTTTAGTATTTCCTGGAGTAAGGGCTTTCTGATGATAAATTCCCTCATCTTTTCTGTATTTGTGAATGTTTTTATATCTCCTTCGTACTTGAAGGATAGCTTTGATGCGTATAGTATTCTTGGCTAAAAATTCCCCTTTTTCAGGGCTTTAAATATTGGGGTCCACTCTCTTATAGCTTGTAGAGTTTCTGCTGAGAAATCTGATGATAATTTAATAGGCCTTCCTTTATATTTTGTACTCTTCTCTTCCCTGGCTGCCTTGAGAATTTTTTCTTTGTCATTGGTTTGTGTCATCGTCATTATGATGTGCCTTGGAGTGGGTTTGTTGGGGTTAAGAAAACTCGTTGTTCTGTTTGCTTCTTGAATTTGAGGCTTTAGTTCTTTCCACAGGCTTGGGAGGTTCTCATCTATTATTTGTTTGAGTATATTCTCCATTCCATTTTATTTCTCTTCTCCCTCTGATATACCTATTATTCTTATGTTATTCTTTCTGATGGAGTCAGACAATACTTATAGGGCTTTTTTATTTTTTATTATTTTTGAGTCTCTTTCTTCTTCTCTCTGTTGTGCCTCTAGTTGCTTGTCTTCTATTTCATTAATCCAATCTTCTATCTGGGCTGTTCTATTAGCTAAGCTTGTTACCTCGTATTTCAGCTCTTGAATTGAGTTTTTCATTTCTGTTTGATTTGTTTTCCTTGGTAATATATTCTTTGTGATCGTTGAGTTGTTTTCTGATCTCCCTAAATTGCCTTTCTGTGTTTTCTCTTATATCTCTGAGTATTTTAAAGATTTCTATTTTAAATTCTCTGTCATTTGGCTTCAAGGCTTCCAATATGTTAAATCTTTTCTCCACAGATTTTTCCAAATCTATTTGTGTTACCTCTTTATCTTTTGTATCCATAATATTCGATTTCTTTTTTTTTTATAATTTTATTTTTTTAATGGGATGACATCAATAAATCAGGATACATATTTTCAAAGATAACAAGTCCAGGTTATCTTGTCGTTCAATTATGTTGCATACCCCCCACCCAAAGTCAGATTGTCCTTTGTCACCTTCTATCTTGTTTTCTTTGTGCCCCTCCCCACCCCCTTTCCCTCTCCCATTCCCCCCTCCCTCCGTACCCACCACACTCTTATCAATGTCTCTTAGTTTCACTATTATGTCCCACCTACGTTTGGAATAATACAGTTCCTGGTTTTTTCTGATTTACTTATTTCGCTTCATATCATGTTATCAAGATCCCACCATTTTGCTGTAAATGTTCCGATGTCATCATTTCTTATGGCTGAGTAGTATTCCATAGTGTATATGTGCCACATCTTCTCTATCCAGTCATCTATTGATGGGCTTTTTGTTTTTTTCCATGTCCTGGCCACTGTGAACAATGCTGCAATAAACATGGGGCTGCATGTTTCTTTACGTATCAATGTTTCTGAGTTTTTGGGATATATACCCAGTAGAGGGATTGCTGGGTCATAAGGTAGTTTATTTTCAGTTTTTTGAGGAACCACCATACTTTCTTCCATAATGGTTGTACTACTTTACATTCCCACCAACAGTGTATGAGGGTTCCTTTTTCTCCACAGCCTCTCCAACATTTGCTATTACCTGTCTTGCTAATAACAGCTAATCGAACAGGTGTGAGGTGGTATCTCATTGCCGTTTTGATGTGCATTTCTCTAATAGCTAAAGAAGATGAGCATCTTTTCATATATCTGTTGGCCATTTGTATTTCTTACTGGGAGAAGTGTCTATTCATATCCTCTTCTCATTTTTTTATTGGATTGTTTGTTTGTTTGTTATTGAGTTTTATGAGTTCTTTGTATATTTTGGATATTAGGCTCTTATCTGAGCTGTTGTTTGAAAATATCATTTCCCATTTAGTTGGCCTTCTGTTCATTTTGTTATCAGTTTCTCTTGCTGAGCAAAAACTTCTTAGTCTGATGTAGTCCCATTCATTAATTTTTGCCTTCACTTCTCTTGCCTGTGGAGTCAAATTCATAAAATGCTCTTTAAAACCCAGGTCCATGAGTTGATTACCTATTTCTTCTTCTATGTACTTAATTGTTTCAGGTCTTATGTTTAGATCTTTGATCCATTTTGAGTTAATTTTTGTACAGGGGGAGAGACTGTAGTCCAGTTTCATTCTTTTGCATGTGGCTTTCCAGTTTTCCCAGCACCATTTATTGAAGAGGCTTTCTTTTCTCCATTGTGTGTTGTTGGCCCCTTTATGAAAAATTATTTGACTATATATATGTGGTTTTATTTCTGGACTTCCTATTCTGTTCCATTGGTCTGAGTGTCTATTTTTCTGCAAATACCATGCTGTTTTGATTGTTGTGGCCCTATAATAGAGTTTGACGTCAGGTATTGTAATGCCCCCAGCTTCATTCTTTTTCTTTAGGATTGCTTTGGGTATTCGGGGTTTTTTATAGTTCCATATAAATCTGATGATTTTTTGTTCTATTTCTTTAAAAAACATCATTGGATATTTGTTGGGAATTGCATTAAATTTGTATATTGCTTTGGGTAATATAGCCATCTTGATTATATTTATTCTTCCTAGCCAAGAACAAGGTATATTCTTCCATCTCATTATATCTTTTTCGATTTCCCTTAACCATGGTTTATAGTTTTCATTATATAAGTCCTTTACATTCTTTGTTATGTTTATTCCTAAGTATTTTATTTTTTTTGTTGCAATTGTGAAGGGGATTATTCTTTTGAGTTCCTTCTCAGTTGTTTCATTGTTGGCATATAGAAAGGCTATTGACTTCTGTATGTTAATTTTGTATCCTGCGACCTTACTCTATTGGCTTATAGTTTCTAGTAGTCTTTTTGTGGATTCTTTGGGGTTTTCGATGTATAAGATCATATCATCTGCAAAAAGTGATACCTTTACTTCTTCTTTTCCGATATGGATGCCTTTTATTTCTTTGTCTTGTCTGATTGCTCTGGCTAGAACCTCTAGTACTACATTAAATAAGAGTGGAGAGAGTGGACAACCCTGTGTTGTTCCTGATTTTAGGGGGAAAGCCTTCAGTTTAGTGCCATTTAATATGATGTTAGCTGATGGTTTATCATATATGACCTTTATCATGTTGAGATATTTTCCTTCTATACCCATTTTGTTGAGAGTCTTAAACATAAAATTGTGTTGTATTTTATCGAAAGCCTTTTCTGCGTCTATTGATAAGATCATGTGGTTTTTGTTCTTTGTTTTGTTGATATGGTGTATTACATTAACCGTTTTACGTATGTTGAACCATCCTTGAGATTCCGGGATGAATCCCACTTGATCATGATGTATTATGTTTTTAATATGTTGTTGTATTCGATTTGCTAGTATTTTGTTTAGTATTTTAGCATCTGTATTCATTAGAGATATTGGTCTGTAGTTTTCTTTTTTTGTTCCATCCTTGCCTGGTTTTGGTATGAGGGTTATGTTGGCCTCATAAAATGTGTTTGGAAGTATTGCTTCTTCTTCAATTTTTTGGAAGACTTTGAGTAAAATAGGAACCAAGTCTTCTTTGAATGTTTGATAAAATTCACTTGTATAGCCGTCCGGGCCTGGACTTTAATTTTGGGGGAGGTTTTTTAATGGTTTTTTCTATTTCTTCTCTACTGATAGGTCTGTTTAGGCTTTCTGCTTCTTCTTGACTCAGTCTAGGAAGGTTCTATTGTTCTAGGAATTTATCCATTTCTTCTAGGTTGTTGAATTTAGTGGCATAAAATTTTTCATAGTATTCTACAATAATTCTTTGTATATCTATGGTGTCCGTGGTGATTTCTCCTCTTTCATTTTGCATTTTGTTTATATGAGTTCTTTCTCTTTTTTCCTTGGTAAGTCTTGCCAAGGGTTTGTCAATTTTGTTGATCTTTTCAAAGAACCAGCTCCTTGTTCTATTAATTTTTTCTATAGTTTTTCTGTTCTCTAATTCATTTATTTCTGCTCTGATTTTTATTATCTCCTTTGTTCAGCTGGTTTTGGGTTGTCTTTGTTCTTCTTTTTCTAGTTCCTTAAGGTGGGAAGTTAAGTGGTTCACTTGGGCTCTCTCTTGTTTGTTCATATATGCCTGTAGTGATATGAACTTCCCTCTTATCACTGCTTTTTCTGCATCCCATAGATTCTGATATGTCGTATTGTCATTTTCATTAGTCTATATATATCTTTTGATCTCTGCACTTACTTCTTCTTTGATCCATTTATTCTTTAAAAGTATGTTGTTTAGTTTCCACATTTTTGTGGGATTTTTTTCTTCTTTTTTGCAGTTGAATTCTAGTTTCAAGGCTTTATGATCAGAAAATATGCTTGGTACTACTTCAATTTTTCTGAATTTGCTGATGTTGTTTTTGTGGCCCAACATATGGTCAATTCTTGAGAATGATCCATGTACACTGGAGAAAAATGTATACTCAGTCACTTTGGGATGAAATGTCCTGTAGATGTCTATCATATCCAGGTGCTCTAGTGTTTTGTTTAAGGCCACTATGTCTTTGTTGATTCTCTGTTTGGATGACCGATCTAGAGCCGTCAGCGGTGTATTGAGGTCTCCAGGTATGATTCTGTTTTTGTCAGTTTTTGTTTTAAGGTCAATAAGTAGCTGTCTTATCTATTTTGGTGCTCCTTGGTTTGGTGCATATATATTAAGAATTGTTATGTCTTCTTGATTCAGTGTCTCCTTAGCCATTATGAAATGGCCATTTTTGTCTCTGAGTATTTTTCCTGTCTTGTAGTCAGCATTATCCTATATGAGTATTGCTACACCTGCTTTTTTTGGATGTTATTTGCTTGAAGTATTCTTTTCCAGCCTTTCACTTTGAATTTGTTTTTATCCTTGTTACTTAGATGAGTTTCCTGTAGGCAGCCTACAGTTGGATTTTCTTTTTTAATCCGTTCTGCTACTTCTTGTCTTTTTATTGGTGAGTTTCATCCATTTATATTTACTGTAATTATTGATACTTGTGAGTTCCCTATTGCCATTTTATATCTTGCTTTCTATTAGTTTTGTGTCTTGTTTGATCCTTCTCTTTCGTTTTTTTATCTTTGTTTTTATTTGGTTGTATTCCATACATCTTTCCTCTGTTGCTATCTTTTTTATCTCATGTGCTTCTGTGGTGGTTTTTTCAATGGTGGTTACCTTTGAGTATTGAAAAGGGTGCCTATCCTGTTCATTGTAGTGAACTATTTTGTGAGTACTTTTGCACTTCATCGTCCTTTGCTACTGTTAATCTCCATCTTCTCCCCCCCTTTCTTTTTGTTGTTGTCACAGTTTAAATTTGGTTTTATTGTGTTCTTCTTGGAGCTTTTACTTGTGGCTCTGTTTTTTTTTTGTTCCTTGTATCTGATTGGAGAACCCCCTTTAGTAATTACTGGAGTGGGGGTTTTCTGATGATAAATTCCCTTATCTTTTTTGTATCTGTGAATGTTTTTATTTCTCCTTCATATTTGAGGGATGGCTTTGATGGGTATAGTATTCGTGGCTGAAAGTTCCTCTCTTTCAGGGCTTTAAATATTGGGGTCCACTCTCTTCTAGCTTGTAGAATTTCTGCTGAGAAATCTGATGATAATCTAATGGGCCTTCCTTTGTATGTTGTATTCTTCTTTTCCCTGGCTGCCTTGAGAATTTTTTCTTTGCTATTGGTTTGTGTCAATTTCATTATGATATGCCTTGGAGTAGGTTTGTTGGGGTTAAGAAAACTCGGAGTTCTGTTTGCTTCTCAAACTTGAGGCTTTAGTTTTTTCCACAGGCTTGGGAAGTTCTCATCTATTATTTGTTTGAGTATAGTCTCCATTCCATTTTCTCTCTCTTCTCCCTCTGATATACCTATTATTCTTATGTTATTCTTTTTGATGGAGTCAGATAATTCTTGTAGGGCTATCTCTTTTTTTTTAAATTTTTGAGTCTCTTTCTTCTTCTCTCTGTTGTGCCTCAAGTTGCTTGTCTTCTATTTCACTAATACTCTCTTCTATCTGACCTGTTCTATTAGCTAAGCTTGTTACTTCATTTTTCAGCTCGTGAATTGAGTTTTTCATCTCTGTTTGATTTGTTTTTATAGTTTTAATTTCCTTGGACATATATTCTTTGTGTTCATTGAGTTGTTTTCTGAGCTCCCTAAATTTCCTTTCTGTGTTTTCTTGTATATCTCGGAGGATTTTTAGGATTTCTATCTTGAATTCTCTGTCATTTAGCTCCAAGGTTTCCAATATATTAAATTTTTTCTCCATAGATTTTTCCTCATCTAGCTGTGTTACTTCTCTTTCTTTTGTATCCATAATATTCGATTTTCTCTTCCTTAATGGCATCTGAGGGTGTTTTTTTGATAGTATTAATGAGATTTAATAAAGAATAAAAAGTTAAAAAATAATAAAAAAATAAAAAATCGAAAAGAGTTGTTTTTTTTAAAAAAAATTAATAATGAAATAAAGAAAATAAAATGAAATAAAAATTTTTAAAAAAGGAAATTATTCCCCCCCTCCTTTTTTCCTCTTCTCTCCTCTTCCCTCTTTTTTGCGAAAATCTTGTGGTGAACTGTGAATTATAACAAACAATGCCTGTGATGGAGGGCCTGAATTGGGGAAAAGTAATAAAGGGGCAAAAAAAAAAAAAAAAAAAAAAAAAGAAAAAAGAAAAAAAAAAAGAAAAACATAGAAAAAAAAAGAAAAAAGAAAAAAAAAGAGCGTATGGACCCACAAAAAGCATATAAGGAAAAAATTTGGGTCAAGAATAAAATGATTTGCTTTTAGGTGTTGGTTGTCTAAGAGTTATGATGAGAGGAATAAGAGGAAAACAAAAAAATGGGGGGACAAATTAAAAAATTACTATTGTATTTAGTGGAGCAAGAACTAGATAAAATGGAGAGCCAGGGATGGGAGCACTGTTAGTGAGTTAAATAGGTGAAATAAAATCCCCCCAAAATGCCACAAACATAAGTTTGAGTCCCAGATAAGTTAATTGTTTGTTATTGATGTTTGAATGAGAGGAGATGTAAAGGAGAAAGGAAGAAACTAATATACAGGGAGAGAAGAAAGAGAGAGAGAGAAAAAAAGAGGGGACCACTAAAAGAAGATAAAAGAAAGGAGAGAGAGAGAGAGAGAGAGAGTTAAGGGTTTTGGAGTGCAACCCTCATAGAGAGAAAGGAAGAGAAGAGAAAAGATAATGGAAGATGTAATACTTATGGGTAGTGTATTTCAAGGAGAGGAGAGAGTAAGACCGGCAGAGAGTTAATCAGCCAAATTGGAGGAGGAAAAAAAGTATCAAGATTGAAGATAAGAGAAACAAATGAACAAATATAATAAAATGGGATAGGTTATAAAGTCTGCAGATTATTCTTGATTTTGAGAGGTTATCTTCTTGCTTTTTCTTTTCTCTCCCTCTTCCTGGTCGGTGACTCTGTACCCCGGGTTTTGCCCCTTTGGCACGCTCAGGTGGAGGTTTGCAGTTGATAAGTCTCTATGGCAATGTCATGTATTGTGCTTTAGTCTCTTTGGCAGTCGAGGCTCATTAGCATTTATAGGCTCTGACAGTGAGAGAGTCCGTGTTCCTGGAGCCTTTCTCCTAGTCTTTCCTTCCTCAATTAGTAGCCTGATAATCCAGCTATGGGGTTGCTGCTGCCTCTGCCTGGATAGTAAGGGGCTCAAAGAGCTGGCAACTCCCCACTCTATTTCCACTCAGCACAGGGCTCTGGGTAAGGCTCAGTCAGTCAGAGCTGCTAGCATAATCAGGCGGGCTTTCCACCCACTGAAAGACCTCTGGCTCTGTCTGCCACTCTGTCTGGTAACACAGGCGGGCGCCCACTACCGGAGCGCGTGGAGGAAACTCTCACTCACTAGCTGCGCGCGTAGACCAGGATATTCGGCCAGCAGTCTCACGCTCTGAGTGAAACCCCCAACCGCAGAAAAAAGTTGCAGCGTTGGAATTGAGTCTCGCTACGTCCCCGTGCGCGGCTCCTGCAAGGCGCTGGGGCAGCCTGAGATTCCGCTTTGGCCCACACATAGGCCCCTGACTCTGCCCCTCAATTCGATAACATGGGCGTGCACTGCCGAGGCACTCGGAGGAATCTCTCATTCAGTATCTGCGCTCGCAAACCAGGATATGAGGCCGGCCGCGTTACCCTCTGAGTGAAACCCCCTCCAGCACGGAAAATCTCCACCGTTGGAATTAGTTCTCACTTTCTCCCGTGCGTGGCTTTCCAAGGGCGCTGGGGCTGCTCAGAGACTCTGCCCTCGGCCCACAGAATGGCCTCTGACCCTGCCTCTCCGTGGGGCAACACATGCACCCACTCTCGGGGCCTATGAAAAAATCTCTCACCCAGTAGTTGTGTGCACTGACCAGGAGACCAGGTAAAATGGCCGCCCCACTTGTCTTTCTTTGTTTGGGTTTGGCGCGAGTGTTAGCTGTATTGCCTGGGTTGCCACAGGTTCAGTTTTTCCTTGGCTTAGATCTCCGCGCCACAGCCTGGTTCGGCCGTTTGTGCTGCAGCCTGGATCTATTCACCCCCTTTGCCCGCCTCAGTTTCTATATTCACAGTTATCAGAGAAAGCCACCCTGTTTAGGAAGGCGTAGCATTTCCTATTCCCTATTTCCTTCGGGGTTTGGTTATATATTTAGGCAATTTTTCACTCGACCATACCTTTGGGTGTATTGCGAAGCATCTGGAGGCTCTAAGTATAGGTTTTTTTGTTTCTGGTTGAAGATCTTGTTGAGTTTTGGGGGAGATTTATCGGTATGGCTTCCTACCCCGCCATTACTCTTGATTTCCTTTTTCTTACTGGCATCTGAGTGTGGTCTTGTTGATAGTATTAATTAGAATTAATAAATAATAAAAAGGAAAAAAACAAAAGGAAAACACCCCACAAAAAAAACAGTAATAATTTATTATTTCCCTTTTTTTTCTTTCTTTTCTTCCCCTCTCCTCCCTTCCTTAGGGAAATATCGTGATGACCTGTGAATTATATTATGCTAAATGGAACAAAAACTGCCTATAACGGAGGACCTGATTTTGGGTGAATAGTTCAAGGGCCAAAAAGTGAGTAGGGAAAGAAGAAAATAATAGAAATAATAAGTAAAAATCTGTTGTATTAAGTGGAACGAAGACTAACGACAACGGAGACCTTGGGTTGGGAGGAATGCTGGTGAGTTAAAAAGCAATGTAAAAAGTACCCAAAATGCCACAAAAACAAACAAAGGATAACCAAAAACAAAAGCAAAAAAACAACAACAAACAAACCTTGAGTTCCAAATTAAATAATTTGTTCGTGATTGAGGGTTGAATTGGAGGAAAAGTAAAAGGAGAAAAGAAGAAACGAATAGAAAGGAAAAAATAAGAAAAAGAGAGAAACAAAGGAAGAAAAAAAGGAAGAGAATAAAAGACAAAAGGGGAGAGAGTGAGAGTTAAGTGTTTTGGAATGTAATCCTAAAGGAGAGTAAGGATGAAGAAAAGAAATAAAATGTAACACTCATGGTTAGTGTAGTTCAAGAAATGGGAAGCATAAGATGGGCAAAGAATAAAAGGTCCAAAGTGAGGAAATAGAAATAATAATAAAGGCAATAAGATAGAAGAAAGAAACAACAACAACGAAGAATTAGTGAAACAAGTTATAAAGTCTGTGGATTTTTCTTGATTTTGAGAGGTTAACTTCTTCCTTTTCCTTTTCTCTACCTCTTCCTGTTCGGTGACTCTGTACCCCAGGCTCTGCCCCTGTGTCACGCTTAGGTAGGGATTTGCAGTTGATGGGATTCTATGGCAATGTCATATAATTGGCTTCAGTCTCGCTGGTAGTCAAGGCTTGTTGGCGTTTGCAGGGTCCAACAATGAGAGAATTTGCTTTCCTGGAGGCTTTCCTAGTCTCCCCTTCCTGAATTAGCAGCTTGGTGGTCCAGTTATGAGGCTGCCGCTGTCTGTCTGGGGAGTGAGAGGCTCAAAGAGCTGGGAAATTTTCACTCTATCCCCACTCAGCGCAAGGCTTTGGGTAAGGCTCTGGCACTCAGAGCCTCCAGTGTAATCAGGTGGGGCTGAGAGTCAATTGTTTTTAAGGTGACTGTTCAGCGCCTAGCATTCAGTTGGACCCCTCAACCCAGGCTTTCCACACTTTGTAACCTATTTTTTCTGGGAAGAATAGGCACTAGTTGCTGCTTGCTATATAGCGACTAGTGCCTCTTCTTTCCAGCCAAAATAGGGACTCAATATCTGCCAAGTCCCTCTTGTTAGCGTATATCCCTGAATATGGAGGCTCTGTCAATCAGAAATTGCCCCCACCCCTTTAGTGAGAGGCACTGAAAAATATCACGCCTCTTGTCTTTGATCGTTGAACTGAGAGAGATCCTATCAATTAGAGCCCTGTGGGTGCGCAGATTTCATGGGTTAAGCTGATTTCAGTGATTGGATGTGCAGCTGTGCTCCAGAAAGTTTTTCAGGTTGCCTGCATGCCCCTCCCCCAATGCTTGATTGTTAGCTTGAATGGCTGGGTGAGATGCCCCGCCCATGGGGATAATCTCCAGAATGTGGAAGACAGCCTTGGAGCCCCTCCCGAACCATGGCACGGGGCACGCGTGCGGTCTCTCAGGGCACGCCGATGGCTGGGGACTCTCTGGACTGCGGCACGAGTCGCTCACGCAGTTTCTCAGGGCATGCTGGTGGCTGGGGACCCTCCGGACTGCGGCTCGGGGCACGTGCGTGGTTTCTCAGGGCACACCAGCGGCCGCCAGTGCCCAGGCTGCCGCTCCTCGAGTGTGGGCGTACACTTGCACATGTGGGTTGACTCACCACAGGCATACTCCCTCCTCGGCTTGAATGAACGACTGTGCGGTAGTTAGCTTCCTTCACACCGTCAGTTCTGATCCGTCTTTCAGATTCAAGTGATAACAGTCCTTTCGCTTTCAGTGTGTGTGGAACTCCGGAATGCTCCAAGTATAAATTTTTCTGTTTCTAGTTGATAAATTTGTTGAGATTTTGGGGAGATCTGTCGGACGCACTGCTCATGGTGCCATTTCAGTGACGTCACCTTAACAACAAATTTTCATACAGATATAGCTACTGTTAATATTAGGACATTTTCTTTCCATATTCTTTGTATACTTATTATATTTCTATATGTATATATACTCAAGTACATTCGGTGTGAGCACATCTGTGTGCATAGATGAGCATTTCACATGAATATATCTCTCTGTGTCCACAGTGTCTGTGATTTGTGGATATCTGTGTACGTATGCAAATGACTATTTATTCATTCATTCAGGAAACACTTATTTTATTTGATTAATTGCCATGGACTGTTCTCGACACTGTTTGCCTATATTGAATGACACAGTCTCACTTTCTCTCTTTATAAATACTACAATGTCATGGTGTAGAATAAAAGAGAAAAATATACATAAATATAATAAACGTAAGTTTAACAAGCACTGAATTTGGTAGTGCAATATCTTTGGTGTCAGTTATGATTTATTGTGACGAGGTTCAGTATCTAAGTTTCTCAGTAGGCAGAGCTGAGACGTAAGTCTCGGTTTTTCAGCAATGCGTGTTCTCAAATTTAAAACTGAGAAAATACAGTTGTTATGAAACAAAGACCCTGGGAGGTGTTATGTGAGCAAAAGTACCTAGCTTTTATGTGGTTACCAATGCTCAGATAAATTCTGATGTCCAAAACTTAGGAGGTCTCTCAGTCTGGACTGCTGCCTAGGCACAAGAGAAAGTCCATGTTACAAAAAAAAGGTCACTTTGTGCGAAGCAATTAGAAATATTGATAATGCCCCTGAATTTTAACAGCAAAAAAAGTCTTCTGGTTTTGTCACCACAGCAGACTAGCTTATTGTACTATTTTTAATTACCTCTGCTTATCTCTAGTAAATTTCTTCCCCAAAAGACAATCTCTTGCTCTCACCAGAGAGCTCAGCAGTTAAAGCATCGCTCCCATATGCAAATGTCATAGGTTTGTTCCTGGGTCAAGTCACATACAAAAAAAGATTGATATTTCTGACTACCTGTTTGTCTTTTTCCTTCTTTCCCTGCCTCTAACATGAATAAATAAATAAAAGAAAAAAATGACAATGGCTTTTTTCTTGTAGTTTTTGCAGCTTAAATTGCATAGAAGAATGAATTATGTTTTTCAGAATCTCAACCCAAGAGGAAATAAATGATAAATTTGTAAAGTACCATATTTCCCCATGTATAAGAGGCCTCCCTGTATAAGACACACCTTAATTTTGGGGCACGTATTTTGAGAAAATCATAACAAATGCTAATGAATGGAAAATGTAAGTAAAAAAATACTACAACCACTGTATAATATGCACCCAGTGTTCTAACCCCACATTTTCAAAAAAGATGAGTCTTATACATGGGGAAATATGGTATAAACCCTCCAAAAGTCTGTGTGAATATTTCTTTTTTTCTTTTTTAACAGAGACAGGGAGAGAGTCAGAGAGAGGGATAAATAAAAACAGACAGACAGAAATGGAGAGAGTTTTTATTATGTGCCAGGTCACAAATCAATCATCAGCTTTTTGTTTGTGACCCTTTATGTGTTCATTGACTCCTGTCTCATAAGTGCCTTGACCTGGGGGCTACAGCTGATCAAGTGACCACTTGCTTGAGCCAGCAACCTTGGGCGCAAGCTGGTGAGGTTTGTTAAAACCATATGAGCCCACACCCAAGCTCGTGCCCTTGGTATCTCAAACCTGGGTCCTCCGCATTCCAGTCAAATGCTCTTACCACTGCGCCATCGCCTGCTCAGGCTGTGAACATTTTTTTCTTTTATTTTTCTAGATTTTATTTAGTGTTGTGGTTCTTAGTATGGGTGGAAAGGCTGTGTATTTTAAGGTTTTCTTGCCCTAAAATATATTCATCACTACCTTTTTCCATAGTTTTCCTTATATAGTTTTTATTTCCATTAATTTTAAGGTATTTTGCAACTTGAATTGTGGTTTTGAGGGGGGTGTTATTTAGGAGTGAATTTCTTTACCTTCAAAAAATGGATTTTTAGTTAATTTCTATTACTGTTTACTATATTAAGAGTGATGGCAACAAGAAACATGCTTTATATCATTTCTAAGTTCAGATGTAGTTGAAACTTGCTTGAAGGAACATACAGGATAATCTGTGGTAAATGTTTTCCAAGTGCGCTTCCTTGATGCCACCTCATGTGCACCTTGGGAATAACATCTCAGATAATTTCACCCGGAAAAATGCATCAATTGGGTGTTGTGCATTATCTGTCAATGATGAAACCAAGGCTATCTAAAAGGAGCTTTTATAACATGTAAATATAAGGAATTTCTAGTTACTGCTTCCTACTTCCTTCAACATTAATTGCAGTTATAGGAAGAGATATACTTGTTATCATTTCAATCCTCTGAATTTGGCTGGAATGTGCTCCATAGCACATATACAAACGTTCTCTGTTACATGTGCTTTTCTGCTGCCACCTCGTGTGCATCGTGGGAATCATGCCTCAGTAAAAATCCAAAGGAATAGTTTGGTAGAGAGCATTGCCAATAAACATTGATTCCAATTTGCAGTTTCTGTCAAGTTTTTGTGTATCCTTAGTGGGTTTTTTTCTGAAAATCTCTCGGTTCATCTTGTTTTTTTTCTTTCCTTCCAAACATGATTTCATAAAGTCTTTGAAAGTTCCCATCTTATACCAGGCACTCTGCTAGAGACTCATGTCCCTGCATTCAAAGACTTCCCATTCTACTCTTTTAACTTATGTCTTTTGAACTTCTTTTATATTAATCTACTTCCTGTATTGTAAAATAGCATGTGCTTTGATTTCACAAGTATGTTGAATTTTAACAGCTATTTATTATAAAAAATGTATTGCAGAAGTGCAAGAAAAAAGATCTCAAAAACAAAATCAAAAAATTTTCATACACATATGTCTACTGTTAATATTAGGATATTTTCTTTTCATATTCCTTGTGTACCTATTATATTTCTCTATGTATATATGCTCAGGTACATTGGGTATGTGTACATATGTGTGCATAGATGTGCATTGCACATAAGCATATCTCTCTGTTTTCACAGTGTCTGTCATTTGTGGATATCTGTGTATGTATGCAAATGACTATTTATTCATTCATTCAGGAAATGCTTATTGTATTTCTATTATATGCCAGGCACTGTGCTCAACACTGGTTGCCTATCGTGAATGAGACAGACTCACTTTTTGTCTTTATGAATTCAACACTGTCATGGAGTAGACAGAAAGAGGAAAATATACATAAATAAAATAATCATAAGTTTAACAACCACTGAATTTGGTAGTGCAATATCTTTGGTGTTAGTTATGATTTATTGTGGCCAGGTTCAGTATATCAGTTTCTCAGAAGGCAGAGCTGAGAAATAAGTCTCGGTTTTTCAGCAATGCGTGTTCTCAGGTATAACTGAGAAAATATAGAAGTTATGAAACAAAAACCCTGGAAGTTGTTCTGTGAACAAAAATACCTAGCTTTTATATGGAGACCAGTGCTCAGTTAAATTAATGATGTCCAAAGCATAGGAGGTCTCTCAGTCTGGACTGCTGCCATGGCACAAGAGAAAGTGCATGTTCAGAGCGGGGTCACATTGTGCTAAACAATTAGAAATAGTGAGTATGCCCCTGAATTTCAAGAGCAAATAAAACTCTTCTGGTGTTGTCACCACAGCAGACTAGATTATCATTTTATTTTTTAATTACCTTTGGTTTTCTCTAGTAAATTTCTTCCCCAAATTTAATGGCTTGCTCTCACCAGAGAGCTCAGTAGATAAAGAATTACACCCATACGCTAATGTCATAGGTTTACTCCCGTGTCAAGGCACATACAAAAACAGATTGATATTTCTGACTGTTTGTCTGCCTTTTCCCCCCTTTATCCTGTCTCTAACATGAATAAATAAATAAAAGAAAAAATGAAAATGGCTTTTTTGTTATCTTATTTGCAGATTAAATTGCATAAAAGAATGAATTATGTTTTCCAAAATATCACCCCAAGAGGAAATAAATGCTAAATTTGTAAAGTACCAAATTTCCCATGTATAAGAAGCCTCCCTGTATAAAACGCACCTTATTTTGGTGGCTCAAAGTTTGAGTAAATAATAACAAATGTGCATAAATGAGAAATGCAAGTAAAAATCACTACAACCACTGTATAAGACGCACCCAGTTTTCTAACCCCACATTTTTCAAAAAAGTTGAGTCTTATACATGGGGAAATATGGTACACACCCTCTAAATGTCTCTGTGAACATTTCTTTTGTTCTTTTTTTTTTTTTTACAGAGGAGTGAGTTCGAGAGAGACATGGAGAGGGACAGACAGACAGAAATGGAGAGAGTTTTTATTATGTGCCAGGTCACAGATCAATAATCAGTTTTCCTTGTGACCCCTTACGTGTTCATTGACTCCTGTCTCATATGTGCCTTGACCAGGGGGCTGCATCTCATAGAGTGACCACTTGGTCGAGCCAGCTACCTTGGGCTCAATCTGGTGAGCTTTGTTCAAACAATATGAGCCCATGCTCAAACTGGAGCCCTTGGGATCTCAAGTTTGGGTCCTCCGCATTTCAGTCAATAGCTCTAACCAATGAGCCATCGCCTGCTCAGGCTGTGAATATTTTTTTCTTTCACTTTCTCGGGATTTTATTTAATAACTGGTTCTTAGTATAGGTGGAATGGCTGTGTATTTTATGGTTTCTTGCCCTAAAATATATTCATCACTACATTATTCCATAGGTTTCCTTATGTACTTTTTATTTCCATTAATTTTAAGGTATTTCCAAATTGAATTGTGATTTTGAGTGGAAAGGGGTTATTTAGGAGTGAATTTTCTTACCTTCAAAAAAGGGATTTTTAGTTAATTTCTATTACTCTTTAATATATTAAATGTAATGACAACAAGAAACATGCTTTATATCACTTCTAAGGTTAGAGGTTGTTGAAACTTGCTTGAAAGAACATGCAGGATTATCTGTGGTAAATGTTTTCCAGGTGCACTTCCCTGCTGCCACCTCATGTCCACCTTGGAAATCATAGCTTAAATCAGTTCACCTGGAAACATCCATCAGTTGGGTGCTGTGTGTTATCTATCAATGTTGAATCCAAGGCTATCTAAAAAAATTTTTATAACTTGTAAATATAAAAAATTTCTAGTTACTGCTTGCTACTTCTTTCAACGTTAATTGTAGTGAAAGCAAAAGATATACTGGGTATAATGTAATCCTCTGATTTTGGCTGGAACTTGCTCCATAGCACATACAATAATGGTCACTGTTACATGTGCTTCTCTGCTGCCACCTAGTGAGCATCTAGGGAATCAAGCCTCAGTACACGTCCAAAAGAATAGTTTGGGAGAGAGAATTTTGTATAAACGTTGACTCCAATTTGCCATTTCTGTAAAGATTTTGTGTATCCTTAGTGGTTTTTTTCCTAAAAATTTCTTGGTTCATCTTGTTTATCTTCTTTCCTTCCAGCCATGCTATCATATCGTCTTTGTAAGTGCCCATCATATACCAGGCACTGTGCTAGGAACTCATGTCCCTGAACTCAATGACTTCCCATTCTACTCTTTTAAATTCTGACTTTTGAACTTCTTTTATATAAAACAACTTCGTGTATTGTAAAATAGGATGTGCTTTGTTTGAGAAGTACGTTGAATTTTAACAGCTTTTTTATTATAAAAAAAGTATTCTGATTACAGAAGTGCAAGAAAAATGATCTCAAAACCAACAAAAACAAATTTTCATACAGATATATCTACTGTTAATATTAGTACATTTTTTCCATATTCTTTGTGTACCTATTAAATATTTGTATGTATATATACTCAGTTACATTGGGTGTGTGTACATCTGTGTGCATAGATATGCATTGCACATGAGCATATCTCTCAGTGTCTACAGTGTCTGTCATATGTGGATATCTGTGTATGTATGCAAATGACTATTTGGTCATTCATTCAGGAAACACTTATTGTATTTCTATTATGTGCCAGGCACTGTGCTCAACACTGGTTGCCTATCGTGAATGCGACAGACACACTTTCTGTCTTTATGAATATGACACTGTCATGGGGTAGACAGAAAGAAAAATATACATAAATAAAATAATCGTAAGTTTAACAAGCACTGGATTTGGTAGTGCAATATCTTTGGTGTCAGTTATGATTTATTTTGATGAGGTTCAATATATCATTTTCTCAGAAGGCAAAGCTGAGAAATAAGTCTCGGTTTTGCAGCAATGCGTGTTCTCAGGTATATAACTGAGAAAATATAGAAGTTATGAAACAAAGACCCTGGGAGATGTTCTGTGAGCAAAAGAACAGAGCTTGTATGTAGTGACCAATGCTCAGTTAAATTAATGATGTCCAAAGCTTAGGAGGTCTCTCAGTCTGGACTTCTGCCACGGCGCAAGACAAAGTGCATGTTGGAAAGGGTGCTATACAGTTAAAAATACTGATTATGACCCTGAATTTCAAGAACAAAGAAAAGTCCTCTGGTGTTGTCACCACAACAGACTAAATTATAATTTTATTTTTTAATTACCTCTGGTTTCCTCTAGTAAATTTTTTCTCCAAAAGACAATGGCTTACTCTCACCAGAGAGCTCAGTAGTTAAAGCATCACTCCCATATGCTAATGTCATAGGTTTCCTTCTAAGTCAAGACACATACAGAAACAAATTGATGTTTTTGACTGTCTTTCTCTCATTTTCCCTGTTTATCCTGCCTCTAACATGAATGATAAATAAAATAAAAAGTGAAAATGGTTTTTTTTGTTCTTGTATTTGCATCTTAAATTGCATAGAAGAATGAATTATGTTTTTCAAAATCTTACCCAAAGAGAAAATAAATGGTAAGATTGTAAAGTACCATATTTCCCAAGTATAAAATGCCTCCCTGTATAAGACGCACCTTATTTGGGGGGCTCAGAGTTTGAATAAATGATAACAAATGCAAATAAATGAGAAATACCAGTAAAAAATACTACAACCACTGTATAAGATGCACCCAGTTTCTAACACCACAGTTTTCAAAAAGATGAGTCTTATACATGGCAAAATATGGTATACATCCTCCAAATGTCACTGTGAACATTTTCTTTTCTTTTTTTTAACAGAGACAAGAAATTAGTCAGAGAGAGGGATAGATAAAGACAGACAGACAGAAATGGAGAGAGTTTTATTTATGTGCCAGGTCACAGATCAATCAAACGTATTTCATTGTGACCTTTTACTTGTTCATTAACTCCTGTCTCATATGTGCCTTGACCAGTGGGCTACATCTCATAGAGTGTCCGCTTGCTTGAGCCAGTGACCTTGGGCTCAAGCTGGTGAGCTTTGCTGATACCACATGAGCCCACACTCAAGATTGCGTCCTTGGGATCTCAAACCTCTGTCCACAGCATTCCAGTCAATTGCTCTAACCACTGTGAAATCACCTGCTCAGGCTGTGAACATTTCTTCTTTCATTTTCTCTGAATTTGATTTAGTATCCTGGTTCTTAGTATGGGTGAAAAGGCTGTGTATTTTAAGGTTTTCTTGCCCTAAAATATTGTAATGAATGTAGATTCATTACTACATTTTTCCATAGTTTTCCTTATGTAATCTTTATTTCCATTAATTTTAGGGTATTTTGAAACCTGAATTATGATTTTGAGTGGAAAGGGGTTATTTAGGAGTGAATTACTTTGCCTTCAAAAAAGGGATTTTTAGTTAACTTATATTACTGTTTACTATATTAAGTGTGATGACAACAAGAATCATGCTTTATATCATTTCTAAGGCTTGAGGTAGTTGAAACTTGCTTGAAAGAACATCCAGGATTATATGTGGTAAATGTTTTCCAAGTGTGCTTCCTTGTTGCCACCTCGTGTGCACCTTGGGAATAACAGCTCAGATCAGTTCATCTGGATAAATACATCATTTGTGTGTTCTGTGTTATGTATCAATGTTGAATCCAAGGCTATCTAAAAAAAATTTATAACTTGTAAATATAAGGAATTTCTAGTTATTCCTTGCTAATTCTTTCGACATTAATTGTAGTGAAAACAAGACATATATTGTTATCATTTCAATGCTCTGATGTTGACTGAAACTTGCTCCATAGCACATACAATAATGGTCTCTGTTACATGTGCTTCTCTGCTGCACCTCGTGTGCATCTTGGGAATCAAGCCTCAGTACAGGTCCAAAGGAATATTTTGGTAGAGAGCATTTTCTATAAACATTGATTCCAATTTGCCATTTCTGTAAAGTTTTTTTTGTATCTTTAGTGGTTTGATTTCTGAAAATCTCTCGGTTCAACTTATTTTTCTTCTTTACTTCCAGCCATGCTTTCATAAAGCCTTTGAAAGGGCCCATCATATACCAGGCACTGTGCTAAGAACTCATGTCCCTGCACTCAATGACTTCCCATTCTACTCTTTTAACTTCTGTGTCTGAACTTCTTTGATATAAATCAACTTTGTGTATTGTAAAATAGGATGTGCTTTTATTTGACAAGTATGTTAAATTTTAACAGCTTTTTTATTATAACAAAGTATTCTTATAGCAGAAGTGCAAGAAAAATGATCTCAAAAACAAAAACAAATTTTCACACAGATATATCTACTGTTAATATTATGACATTTCCTTCCAAATGCTTTGTGTATGTATTATATTTTTGTATGTATATATACTCAGGTACATTGGGTGTGTGCACATCTGTGTGCATAGATGTGCATTGCAGATGAGCATATCTCTCTGTGTTCACAGTGTCTGTGATTTGTGGATATCTGTGTACGTATGCAAATGACTATTTATTCATTCATTCAGGAAACACTTATTTTATTTGATTAATTGCCATGGACTGTGCTCAAAACTGGTTGTCTATATTAAATGAGACAGTCTCACTTTCTCTCTTTATAAATACTACACTGTCTTGGGGTAGACAGAAAGAGAAAATATACATAAATAAAATAAACATAAGTTTAATAAGCACTGAAATTTATAGTGCAATATTTTTGCTGTCAGTTATGATTTATTGTGGTGAGGTTCAGTATCTCAGTTTCTCAGTAGGCAGAGCTGCAACATAAGTCTCGGTTTTTCAGCAATGCATGTTCTCAGGCATAAAACTGAGAAAATATAGAAGTTATGAAACACAGACCCTGGGAGGTGTTCTGTGAGCAAAAGAACCTAGCTTTCATGTGGTGACCAATGCTCAGATAAATTCTAATATCCAAAACTTAGGAGATCTCTCAGTCTGGACTGCTGCCATGGCACAAAAAAAAGTACATGTTACAAAAAAGGTCACTTTGTGCGAAGCAATTAGAAATAGTGATAATGCCCCTGAATTTCAAGAGCAAAGAGAAGTCGTCTGGTTTTTTCACCAGAGCAGAGTAGATTATTGTACTATTTTTAATTACCTCAATTTTTCTCTAGTAATTTTTTCCCCCTACAGATAATGGATTGCCATCACCATATTTTCCCATGTATAAGTAGCCTCCCTCTATAAGTAGCACCTTAATTTGGGGGCACAAAATTTGAGAAAATGATAACAAATGCAATAAAACAGAAAATGCAAGTAAAAATACAACAACCACTGTATAAGATTCACCCAGGTTTCAAACCCCACATTTTTTTTTCTTTTTTTATATAATTTTATTTTTTTAATGGGGTGACATCAATAAATCAGGATACATATATTCAAAGATAACAAGTCCAGGTTATCTTGTCGTTCAATTATGTTGCATACCCACCACCCAAAGTCAGATTGTCCTCTGTCACCTTCTATCTTGTTTTCTTTGTGCCCCTCCCCACCCCCTATCCTTCTCCCATTCCCCCCTCCCCCCTGTAATCACCACACTCTTATAAATGTTTCTTAGTTTCACTATTATGTCCCACCTACATATGGAATAATACAGTTCCTGTTTTTTTCTGATTTACTTATTTCGCTTCGTATCATGTTATCAAGATCCCACCATTTTGCTGTAAATGTTCCGATGTCATCATTTCTTATGGCTGAGTAGTATTCCATAGTGTATATGTGCCACATCTTCTTTATCCAGTCATCTATTGATGGGCTTTTTGGTTGTTTCCATGTCCTGGCCACTGTGAACAATGCTGCAATAAACATGGGGCTGCATGTGTCTTTACGTATCAATGTTTCTGAGTTTTTGGGATATATACCCAGTAGAGGGATTGCTGGATCATAAGGTAGTTCTATTTTCAGTTTTTGGAGGAACCACCATACTTTCTTCCATAATGGTTGTACTACTTTAAATTCCCACCAACAGTGGATGAGGGTTCCTTTTTCTCCACAGCCTCTCCAACATATGCTGTTACCTGACTTGCTAATAACAGCTAATCAAACAGGTGTGAGGTGGTATCTCATTGCCGTTTTGATTTGCATTTCTCTAATAGCTAAAGAAGATGAGCATCTTTTCATATAGCTGTTGGCCATTTGTATTTCTTCCTGGGAGAAGTGTCTATTCATATCCTCTTCCCATTTTTTTATTGGATTGTTTGTTTGTTTGTTGTTGAGTTTTATGAGTTCTTTGTATATTTTGGATATTAGGCCCTTATCTGAGCTGTCGTTTGAAAAAATCATTTCCCATTTAGTTGGCTTTCTGTTTATTTTGTTATCAGTTTCTCTTGCTGAGCAAAAACTTCTTAGTCTGATGTAGTCCCATTCATTAATTTTTGCCTTCACTTCTCTTGCCATTGGAGTCAAATTCATAAAATGCTCTTTAAAACCCAGGTCCCTGAGTTGAGTACCTATGTCTTCTTCTATGTACTTAATTGTTTCAGGTCTTATGTTTAGATCTTTGATCCATTTTGAGTTAATTTTTGTACAGGGGGAGAGACTGTAGTCCAGTTTCATTCTTTTGCATCTGGCTTTCCAGTTTTCCCAGCACCATTTATTGAAGAGGTTTTCTTTTCTCCATTGTTTGTTGTTGGCCCCTTTATGAAAAATTATTTGACTATATATATGTGGTTTTATTTCTGGGTTTTCTATTCTGTTCCATTGGTCTGAGTGTCTATTTTTCTGCCAATACCATGCTGTTTTGATTGTCGTGGCCCTATAATAGAGTTTGAAGTCAGGTATTGAAATGCCCCCAGCTTCATTCTTTTTCTTTAGGATTGCTTTGGGTATTTGGGGTTTTTTATAGTTCCATATAAATCTGATGATTTTTTGCTCTATTTCTTTAAAAAATGTCATTGGAAGTTTGATGGGAATTGCATTAAATTTGTATATTGCTCTGGGTAATATAGCCATCTTGATTATATTTATTCTTCCTAGCCAAGAACAAGGTATATTCTTCTATCTCATTATATCTTTTTCGATTTCCCTTAACAATGGTTTATAGTTTTCATTATATAAGTCCTTTACATTCTTTGTTATGTTTATTCCTAAGTATTTTATTTTTTTTGTTGCAATCGTGAAGGGGATTATTCTTTTGAGTTCCTTCTCAGTTGTTTCATTGTTGGCATATAGAAAGGCTATTGACTTCTGTATGTTAATTTTGTATCTTGCGACCTTACTGTATTGGCTTATTGTTTCTAGTAGTCTTTTTGTGGATTCTTTGGGGTTTTCGATGTATAGTATCATATCATCTGCAAAAAGTGATACCTTTACTTCTTCTTTTCCGATATGGATGCCTTTTATTTCTTTGTCTTGTCTGATTGCTCTGGCTAAAACCTCTAGTACCACATTAAATAAGAGTGGAGAGAGTGGACAACCCTGTCTTGTTCCTGATTTTAGGGGGAAAGCCTTCAGTTTAGTGCCATTTAATATGATGTTAGCTGATGGTTTATCATATATGGCCTTTATCATGTTGAGATATTTTCCTTCTATACCCATTTTGTTGAGAGTCTTAAACATAAAATTGTGTTGTATTTTATCGAAAGCCTTTTCTGCGTCTATTGATAAGATCATGTGGTTTTTGTTCTTTGTTTTGTTGATATGGTGTATTACGTTAACCGTTTTACGTATGTTGAACCATCCTTGAGATTCTGGGATGAATTCCACTTGATCATGATGTATTATTTTTTTAATATGTTGTTGTATTCGATTTGCTAGTATTTTGTTTAGTATTTTAGCATCTGTATTCATTAGAGATATTGGTCTGTAGTTTTCTTTTTTTGTGCCATCCTTGCCTGGTTTTGGTATGAGGGTTATGTTGGCTTCGTAAAATGTGTTTGGAAGTATTGCTTCTTCTTCAATTTTTTGGAAGACTTTGAGTAGAATAGGAACCAAGTCTTCTTTGAATGTTTGATAAAATTCGCTGGTATAGCCGTCAGGGCCTGGACTTTTATTTTTGGGGAGGTTTTTAATGGTTTTTTCTATTTCTTCTCTACTGATAGGTCTGTTTAGGCTTTCTGCTTCTTCTTGACTCAGTCTAGGAAGGTTGTCTTATTCTAGGAATTTATCCATTTCTTCTAGGTTGTTGAATTTAGTGGCATAAAGTTTTTCATAGTATTCTACAATAATTCTTTGTATATCTACGGTGTCCGTGGTGATTTCTCCTCTTTCATTTTGGATTTTGTTTATATGAGTTCTTTCTCTTTTTTCCTTGGTAAGTCTTGCCAAGGGTTTGTCAATTTTGTTGATCTTTTCAAAGAACCAGCTCCTTGTGCTATTAATTTTTTCTATAGTTTTTCTGTTCTCTAATTCATTTATTTCTGCTCTGATTTTTATTATCTCCTTTCTTCGGCTGGTTTTGGGTTGTCTTTGTTCTTCTTTTTCTAGTTCCTTAAGGTGGGAAGTTAAGTGGTTCACTTGGGCTCTCTCTTGTTTGTTCATATATGCCTGAAGTGATATGAACTTCCCTCTTATCACTGCTTTTGCTGCATCCCATAGATTCTGATATGTCGTATTGTCATTTTCATTAGTCTGTATATATCTTTTGATCTCTGCACTTACTTCTTCTTTGACCCATTCATTCTTTAAAAGTATGTTGTTTAGTTTCCACATTTTTGTGGGATTTTTTTCCTCTTTTTTGCAGTTGAATTCTAGTTTCAAGGCTTTATGATCAGAAAATATGCTTGGTACAACTTCAATTTTTCTGAATTTGCTGATGTTGTTTTTGTGGCCCAACATATGGTCAATTCTTGAGAATGATCCATGTACACTGGAGAAAAATGTATACTCAGTCACTTTGGGATGAAATGTCCTGTAGATGTCTATCATATCCAGGTGCTCTAGTGTTTTGTTTAAGGCCACTATGTCTTTGTTGATTCTCTGTTTGGATGACCGATCTAGAGCCGTCAGCGGTGTATTGAGGTCTCCAAGTATGATTGTATTTTTGACAGTTTTTCTTTTAAGATCAATAAGTAGCTGTCTTATATATTTTGGTGCTCCTTGGTTTGGTGCATATATATTAAGAATTGTTATGTCTTCTTGATTCAGTGCCCCCTTAGCCATTATGAAATGGCCATTTTTGTCTCTGAGTACTTTTCCTGTCTTGTAGTCAGCATTATCTGATATGAGTATTGCTACACCTGCTTTTTTGTGGATGTTATTTGCTTGGAGTATTGTTTTCCAGCCTTTCACTTTGAATTTGTTTTTATCCTTGTTACTTAGATGAGTTTCCTGTAGGCAGCATACAGTTGGATTTTCTTTTTTATTCCATTCTGCTACTCTGTGCCTTTTTATTAAACCCCACATTTTTAAAAATGATGAGTTTTATACATAGGAAAACATGGATAGAAACTCCAAATGTCTCTGTGAACATTTCTTTCTTTCCTTTTTTTATTTATTCCAGAGTCATAGAGAGAGTGAGAGAGAGGGATAGATAGGGACAGACAGACAAGAAAGGAGAAAATTTTTTATTATGTGCCAGGTCACAGATCAATCATCATTTTTTTGTAAGGACACCTTAGTCGTACATTGACTGCTCTCTCATATGTGCTTTGACTGGGGGGCTACAGCTTAATGAGTAATGCCTTGCTTGTGCCAGCGACATTGGGATCAAGCTGTTGAGCTTTGCTAAAAGAAAATGAGCCCACGCTCAAGCTGGCGAATTTGGGATCTCAAATCTGGATACTGTGCATTCCAGTAAAATTCTCTACCCACTGCGCCACTACCTTGTCAGTCTGTGAACATTTTGTTTCTTTTACATTCTCTGGATTTTATTTAGTATCCTGGTTCTTAGTATGGGTGGATAGGCTGTGTATTTTAAGGTTTTTTTCCTCTAAAATATATTGATCACTACATTTTATATAGATTTTGTTATGTATTTTTATTTTCATTAATTTTAAGGTATTTTGCAACTTGTATTGTGATTTTGAGGGGGGCTTATTTAGGAGTGAATTTATTACCTTAAAAAGGGATTTTAGTTAATTTCTATTAGTTTATTATATTATGTGTAATGACAACAAGAAACATGCTTTATATCATTTATAAGGTTAGAGGTAGTTGAAACTTGCTTGAAAAAACATACAGGATTATCTTTGGAAAATGTTTTCCAAGAGCACTTCCCTCCTGCCACCTCATGTGCACCTTGGAAATAACAGCTCAGAGCAGTTCACCTGGAACAACACAGCAGTTTGGTGTTGTGCGTTATCTATCAATGTTGAATCGAAGACAATCTAGAGGATACTTTCATAACTTGTAAATATTAGGGAGTTCTAGTAACTGTTTGCTACCTGTTTCAATGTTAACTGTAGTGTAAGCAAGAGATACACTTCATATCATTTCAATCTTCTGAAGTTTGCTGGAACTTGCTCCATAGCACATAAAATATTGGTCTCTGTTACACGTGCTTCTCTGCTGCCACCTCGTTTGCATCTTGGGAATCACGCTTCAGTACAGGTCCAAAGGAAAGGTTTGGTAGATAAGATTGTCTACAACCATTGATACCAATTAGCTGCTTCTGTGAAGTTTTTCTGTATCTGTAGTGTTTTGTTTTCTGAAAATTTATCGTTTCATCTTGTTACTCTTTTTTCCTTCCAGACATGCTTTCATAAAGCCTTTGAAAGTGCCCTTCATGTACCAGGCACTGGCTAATAACTCATGTCCCTGCACTAAGTCACTTCCCATTCTACTATTTTTACATCTGTCTTTGAACTTCTTTTATTTAAATCTACTTTATGTATTGTAAATTATCATGTGCTTTGTTTTGACAAGTATATAGAATGTTTTATTATAAAAAAGGTATATTTATTGCAGAAATGCAAAAATAATGATAAGAAAAACAAGTCAACAAATTTTCATACATAGATATCAACTGTTAATTTTATGCCATTTTCATTCCATATTCTTTGTGTACCAATTATATTTCTCTATGTATATGTACTCAGGTACATTAGGAGCGTGTACCCAATGTGTGCATAGATGTGCACTGCACATGAGCATACCACTCTCTTTTAATAATGTCAGTCATTTGTGGATATTTGTGTATGTATGCAAATAAATATTTATTCGCTCTTCCAGTAAAAACTTGTTAAATTTTTATTATATGCCAGGCATTGTGCTCGACACTGGTTGCCAATTGTGAATGGGACAGACTCACTTTCTGTCTTTATGGCCATTACACTGTCATGGACTAGAAAGAGAAAGGAAAAATATACATAAAATTTATAAGTTGTGACAAACACTGGATTTGGTAGTGCAATACCTTTGGTCCCAGTTGTGATTGATCCTGGCATGGTTAAGTATATCAGTTTCTCAGAAGGCAGAGATGCAACATAAGTCTTGGTTCTTCAGGAATAAAACTGAGAAAATTTAGAAGTGATGCAACAAATACTCTGGGAGGTGTTCTGTGACCAAAATAACCTAACTTGTAAGTAATGACACAGGCTCAGATAAATTCTGAAAACCAAACTTAGCAGGTTTCTCAATCTGGACTGCTGCCATGGCACAAGAAAAAGTGCATGTTAGGAAAGGTGTGAATTCATGCTCAACAATCAGAAATACTGATTGTTTATGCCCCTGTCAAGAGCCTAGAAAACCCTTCTGGTGTTTTCTCTATAGCAAACTAGATTATTATTTTATTTTTTATTTGCCTCAGGTTTTCTCTAGTAATTTTGTCCCCCTAGAGACAATGGATTGCTTATACCAGAGAGCTCACTAGTTAGAGCATCACACTCATACAGTAATGTCATATGTTTGGTCCTGGTTCAAGGCACATACAGAAAAAAATTGATGTTTCTGACTATTTGTCTGTCTTTTTTCCCCCAATTCTTCTCTATAACATTAAAAATTAAATAAAAGAAAAAGAAAAAATGACAATGGCTATTTTTTGGTTGTATTCGCAGCTTAAATTGCATAAAAGAATGAATGATGTTTTTCAAAATCTCAGCACAAGAGAAAATATTTAGTAAGTTTGTAAAGTACCATATTTCCCCAAGCATAATACGCCTCCCTGTAGAAGACGCAACTTCAGTTTTGGTCACAAAATTTGAGAGAATGATAACAAATGCGAAGAAACAGGAAATGCAAGTAAAATATACTACAACCACTGTATAAGTCGCACTCAGTATTCAAACCCCACATTTTTCAAGAAAATTGAGTCTTAAACGAGGGCAAATATGGTATACACCCACCGAATGTCTCTGTGAACCTTTTATTTCTTTCTTTCTTTTCTTTTTTTTCTACACAGACAGTGAGAGAGTCAGAGAGAGGGATAGATAGGGACACACAGACAGGAAGGTAAAAGAGTTTTTTTTTTATTATGTGTCAGTTCAGAGATCAATCATCAGTTTTTTGTTGTGACACCTTAGTTGCTCATTAACTGCTCTCTCATTGTGCCTTGACCAGGGAACTACAGCTGACCGATTAACCTCTTGCTGGAGCCAGTAAGCCCATTGCGCTAAAGCTGGTGAGCTTGGCTCAAACCAGATAAGCCCACGCTCAAGCTGGCGACCTTGGGATCTCAAACCTGGATCCTCCGCATTCCAGTCAAATGCTCTATCAACTACACCACCGCCTCCTCAGGCTGTGAAAATTTTTATCTTTTACTTTCTCTGGATTTTCTTTAGTATCCTATTTCATAGTATGGGTGGAAACGTTTTGTATTATAAGGTGTTTTTCCACTAAAATGGAAAACATTTTTCCATACGTTTTCTTATGAAGTTTTTATCTTCATTAAGTTTAAAGTATTTTGTAACTTGAATTTTGATTTTGAGCAGGGTTATTTAGGAGTTAATTTCTTAACTTAAAAAAAAGAAGGGTTTTTTTAGTTAGTTTTTATTACTGATTTCTAGAATAAGTGTAATAACAAGAAGAAACATGCTTTATATATTTCAAAGGTTTGAGGTAGTTGAAACTTGCTTGAAAGAAAATACAGTATTGTCTGTGGGAAATATTTTTCAAGTGTGCTTCTCTGCTGCCACCTCGTGTTCACCTTGGGAATAACAGTTCAGAGCAGTTCACCTAAAAAAACACAGCAGTTGGGAGTTGTGCTTTATCTATCAATGTTTAAACCAAGACTATTTAGAAGATACTTTTATAATTTGTAAATATAAGAAATTTCCATTTACTGTTTGCTACTTGTTTCAACGTTAATTCTAGTGAAAGCAATAGACATATTTGACATTATTTCAATCCTCTGAAGTTTGCTGAAACTTGCTCTATAGCACATACAATAATGGTATCTGTAACATGTGCTTCTCTGCTGCCACCTCGTGTTCATCTTGGGAATCACACCTCAGAACAGATCCAAAGGAAAGAAATAGTAGAGAGGATTGTCTACAAACGTTGATTCCAATTTGCCAGTTCTGTAAAATTTTTGTGTATTCTTAGTGATTTGATTTCTGGGAATCTATCGGTTCTTCTTGTTTTTCTTCTTTCCTTCCAGCAATGCTTTCATAAAGCCTTTGAATGTTCCCATCATATACCAGGCACTGTGCTAGGAACTACATGAAATGTTGGTGAACTCAATGTCTTCACATTCTACTATTTCTACTTCTGCATTTGGACTACTTTATTTAAATCTTCTTAATGTATTCTAAAATAAGATGTGATTTGATTTGAAAAATATGTTGAATGTAACTTCTTTTTCATTATAAAAACTGTATTCTTATTGCAGAAGTGCAAGAAAAAATGAATAGAAAAAAAAACAACAAATTTTCATCCAGATTTAACTACTGTTAATTTTATGACATTATCTTTCCATATTCTTAGTGTACCTATTCTATTTCTCTATGCATACATACTAAGGTACATTGGGTATGCATACATCTGTGTGCATAGATGTGCATTGCATATGACATATGTCTCTGTGTCCACACTTTCTATCATTTGTGCATACCTGTGTATGCATGGAAATTACTATTTATTCTTTCATTCATTAAACCCGTATTGTATTTCTATTATGTGCCAGGCACTGTGCTCGACACTGGTTGCCTATAGTGAAAGAGACAGACTGACTTTCTGTCTTTATGAATAATACACAGTCATGCTGTAGACAGAGGAAGAAAAAATATACATAAATAAAATAATTATAAGTTGTGACAAGCACTGGATATGGTAGTGCAATGTCTTGTTCCCAGTTTTCAGTGATCGTGGCGACATTCAATGTGTCAGTTTCTCGAAAGGCAGAGCTGAGACATAAGTCTCAGTTCTTCAGCAATGCGTGTTCTCAGCTATAAAACTGAGAAAATTCTCAAGTGCTGAAACAAAGACCCTGGGAGGTGTTCTGTGACCAAAGAACCTAGCTTGTAAGTGGTGACCCAGGCTCAGATAAATTCTGATGTCCAAAACTTAGAAGATCTCTCAGTCTGGACTGCTGCAACAGCACAAGAAAAAAAGTGCATGTTAGGAAAGGGGTCACATCGTGGTAAACAATCAGAAATATTTTTATGCCCCTAACGGTCAAGAGCAAAGAAAAGTCTTTTGGTTGTGTCACCACAGCAGACTAATTTATTGTTTTATTTTTAATTACTTCAGTTTTTCTCTAGTAATTTTCCCTCTAAAGACAATGGCTTGCTATCACCAGAGAGCTCAGTAGATAGAGCATCACACACATACATTGGTTTGTTCCTTCTTCTAGACACATACAGAAACACATTGATGTTTCTGACTATCTGTCTGTCTGTTTCCCCCCTCTTTCTCCCTTAACATTAATAACTAAATAATACAAAAATGACAATGTCTTTTTTTGGTGTTTTTGCAGCTTAAATTGCTTAGAGGAATGAATTATTTTTTTCAAAATCTCAACCCAAGAGGAAATAAGTGGTATGTTTGTAAAGTACCCTATTTCCCCATGTATAAGTAGCCTCCCTCTATAAGTAGCAACTTAATTTGGGGCACAAAATTTGAGAAAATAACAAATGCAAAGAAACAAGAAATGCAAGTAAAAATACAACAACCACTTTATTAGATGCACCCAGGTTTCAAAGCCCACATTTTTAAAAATGATGATTTTTATACATAGGAAGATATGGATAGAAATTCCAAATGTCTCTGTGAACATTTCTTTCTTTCCTTTTTTTCTTTTTCCAGAATCTTAGAGGGAGTGAGAGAGAGGGATAGATAGGGACAGACAGACAAGAATGGAGAAAATTTTTATTATGTGCCAGGTCACAGATCAAACATCATTTTTTCCTAAGGACATCTTAGTTGTTCATTGACTGCTCTCTCATATATAACTTGACTAGGGGGCTACAGCTGACCGAGTGACCCCTTGCTCGAGACACCGACATTGGTATCAAGCTGTTGAGCTTTGCTAAAATGAGTTGAGCCCACGCTCAAGCTGGCAAATTTGGGATCTCAAATCTGGGTACTGGGTAAAATTCTCTACCCACTGCACCACTGCCTTGTCAGTCTGTGAACATTTGGTTTATTTTACATTCTCTGGATTTTATTTAGTATCCTGGTTCTTAGTATGAGTGGAAAAGCTGTGTATTTTAAGGTTTTATTACTCTAAAATATATTCATCACTACATTTTTTATAGATTTTCTTATGTATTTTTATTTTCATTAATTTTAAGGTATTTTTTAACTTGAATTGTGATTTTGAGGTAGGTTATTTAGGAGTAAATTTCCTTACCTTAAAAAAAGGGATTTTAGTTAATTTTTATTACTGTTTACTATACTAAGTGTAATGAAAACAAGAAACATGCTTTATATCATTTCTAAGGTTAGAAGTAGTTGAAACTTGCTTGAAAGAACATACAGGATTATCTGTGAAAAATGTTCTCCAAGAGCGCTTCCCTGCTGCCACCTCGTATGCACATTGGAAATAACAGCTCAGAGTAGTTCACCTGGAACAACACAGCAGTGGGGTGTTGTGCACTTTCTCTCAATGTTGAATCCAAGGCTATCTGGATGATACTTTTATAACTTGTAAATAAAAGGGAGTTCTAGTTACTGTTTGCTACCTGTTTCAATGTTAAGTGTAGTGTAAGCAAGAGATACACTTTATATCATTTCAGTCTTCTGAAGCTTGCTGGAACATGCTCCATATCACATAAAATAATGGTCTGTGTTACATGTGCTTCTCTGCTGCCACCTCATTTTCATCTTGAGAATCACGGTTCAGTACAGGTCCAAAGGAAAGATTTGATAGATAAGATTGTCTACAACCATTGATTCCAATTAGCCAGTTCTGAGAAGTTTTTCTGTATCATTAGTTGTTTGTTTTCTGGGAATCTATCCTTTTATCTTGTTTTTTTTTTTCTTCCAGCCATGCTTTCATAAAGCCTTTGAAAGTGCCCTTCATATACCAGGCACTGTGCTAAGAACTCATGTCCCTGCACTCAGTCACTTCCCATTCTACTATTTTTTCATCTGTCTTTTGAACTTCTTTTATTTAAATCTACTTAATGTATTGTAAATTATGATGTGCTTTGATTTGAAAAGTATATAGAATGTTAACAGCATTTTATTATAAAAAGGTATTCTTATTGCAGAAATGCAAATAAATGATAAGAAATACAAAACGACAAATTTTCATACATAGATAACAACTGTTAACTTTATGCCATTTTCTTTCCATATTCTTTGTGTACCAATTATATTTCTCTATGTATATGTACTCAGATACATTGGGTGCGTGTACACAATGTGTGCATAGATGTGCATTGCACATGAGCATACCTCTCTCTTTCAGTAGTGTCTGTCACTTGTGGATATTTGTGTATGTATGCCAAATGAATATTTATACACTCTTCCAGTAAAATCTTATTGAATTTTTATTATATTCCAGGCACTGTGCTCGACACTGGTTGCCAATAGTGAATGGGACAGACTCACTTTCTTTCTTTATGGATATTACACTGTTATGGAGTAGACAGAGGAAGGAAAAATATACATAAACAATATATAAGTTCTGAAAAACACTGGATTTGTTAGTGCAATACATTTGGTCCCAGTTGTGATTGATCATGGCGAAGTTAAATATATCAGTTTCTCAGAAGGCAGAGCTGAGACATAAGATCCAGTTCTTCAACAATGCGTGATCTCAGCTCTAAAACTGAGGAAATTTACAAGTGATGAAACAAAGACCTAGGAAGTGTTCTGTGACCAATAAAACCTAACATATAAATGCTGACCCAGGCTCACATAAATTTTGAAAACCAAAGCTTAGGAGGTTTTTCAGTCTGGACTGCTGCCATGGCACAAGAAAAATTGCATTTTAGGAAAGTTGTCAATTCGTGCTCAACAATCAGAAATACTGTTTATGCCCCAAACTCTCAAGAGCATAGAAAAGTCTTCTGGTGTTGTCACCACAGCAGACTAGATTATTATTTTATTTATTAATTGCCTCAGGTTTCTCTAGTAATTTTGTCCCCCAGGAGACTATGGCTTGCTTACACCAGAGAGGTCAGTAGTTAGAGCATCACACCCATACAGTAATATCATAGGTTTGGTCCTGGTTCAAGGCACATACAGAAACAGATTGATGTTTCTGACTGTCAGTCTTTCCCCCCCCCACTTCCTTCTTCTAACATTAATAATTAAATAAAACAAAAAATGACAATGGCTATTATTTTGTTGTTTTTGCAGCTTAAATTACATAGAGGGATGAATTATATTTTTCAAAATTTCACCACAAGAGGAAATAGATAGTAAGGTTTTAAAGTATCATATTTCCCATGCTTAACATGCCTCCCTGAAAAAACGCAGCTTAATTTTTGGGCACAGAATTTGAGAAAATGATAACAAATGTGAAGAAACAGAAATTGCAAGTAAAGTATGCTACAACCACTGTATAAGACGCACTCCATCTTCAAACCCATATTTTTCAAAAATGATGAGTCTTAAATAAGGGGAATTATGGTATACACCCATCAAATGTCTCTGTGAAACTTTAATTTCTTTCTTTCTTTTTTTTTTTTTTTAAACAGACAGGGAGAGAGTCAGAGAGAGGGATAGATAGGGACACACAGACAGGAATGTAAAAAGTTTTTTTTATTATGTGCCAGGTCACAGATCAATCATCAGTTTTTTGTTGTGACACCTTAGTTGCTTATTAACTGCTCTTTCATTGTGCCTTGACCAGGGAACTACAGCTGACCAAGTGACCCCTTGCTCGAGCCAGTGAGCCCATTGGGCTAAAGCTGGTGAGCATTGCTCAAACCAGATAAGCCCACGCTCAAGCTGGCGACCTTGGGATCTCAAACCTGGGTCCTTTGCATTCCAGTCAAATGCTCTATCCACTGCACCACTGCCTTCTCAGTCTGTGAAAATTTTATTCTTTTACTTTCTCTGGATTTTGTTTAATATCCTTTGTCATAGTATGGATAGAAAGGCTGTGTGTTTTAAGGTTTTTTTCCACTAAAATATATTCATCAGTACATTTTTCCATAGCTTTTCTTATGTAGTTTTTATTTCCATTAAGTTTAAAGTATTTTGTTACTTGAATTTTGATTTTGAACGGGGGTTATTTAGGAGTGAATTTCTTAACTTAAAAAAGGAAGGGTTTTTAGTTAGTTTTTATTACTGATTTCTAGAGTAAGAGTAATGAGAACAAGAAACATGCTTTATATCATTTCAAAGATTTGAGGTAGTTGAAACTTGTTTGAAAGAAAATACTGGATTGTCTGTGGGAAATGTTTTCCAAGTGCGCTTCTCTGCTGTGACCTTGTGTGCACCTTGGGAATAACAACTCAGAGCAGTTCACCTGGAAAAATACAAAAGTTGGGTGCTGTGCGTTATCTATCAATGTTGAAACCAAGACTATTTAGAAGATACTTTTATAACTTGTAAATATAAGGAATTTCTAGTTACTGTTTGCTACTTCTTTCAACGTTAACTGTAGTGAAAGCAATAGACATACTTGATACCATTCAATCCTCTGAAGTTTTCAGAAACTTCCTGCATAGCACATACAATAATGATCTCTGTTACACGTGGTTCTCTGCTGCCATTTCGTGTGCATCTTGGGAATCACGCCTCAGTACAGATCCAAAAAAAAAAAAAGGAATGGTAGAGAGGATTGTCTACAAACATTGTTTCCAATTTGCCGTTTCTGTAAAGTTTTTGTGTATTCTTAGTGATTTGATTTCTGGGAATCAATCAGTTCATCTTGTTTTTCTTCTTCCTTCCTGCAATGCTTTCATAAAGCCTTTGAATGTTCCCATCATATACCAGGCACTGTGCTAGGAACTACATGAGTAGCTGCTGCACTCAATGTCTTCCCATTCTACTATTTTTACTTCTGTCTTTTGTACTCCTTTATTTAAATATTCTTAATGTATTGTAAAATAGAATGTACTTTGATTTGACAAGTATATTGAATTTAACTGATTTTTATTATAAAAACTGTATTCTTATTGCAGAAGTGCAAGAAAAAATGATAAGAAAACAAAACAGCAAATTTTCATACATCATAGGTAAATACTGTTCATATTTTGACAATATCTTTCCATATTCTTAGTGTACCTATTATATTTCTCTATGCATACATACTAAGGTACATTGGGTGTGCATACATCTGTGTGCATAGATGTGCATTGCATATGAGCATATGTCTCTGTGTCCACACTTTCTATCATTTGTGCATACATGTGTATGCATGCAAATTACTATTTATTCTTTCATTCATTAAACACTTATTGTATTTCTATTATGTGCCAGGCACTGTGCTCGACACTGGTTGCCTATAGTGAAAGAGACAGACTCACTATCTGTCTTTATGAATAATACACAGTCATGCTGTGGACAGAGGAAGAAAAAATATTCATAAATAAAATAATTATAAGTTGTTACAAGCACTGGATATGGTAGTGCAATGTCTTGTTCCCAGTTTTCATTGATCGTGGCGACATTCATTATATCAGTTTCTCGAAAGGCAGAGCTGAGACATAAGTCTCAGTTCTTCAGCAATGCGTGTTCTCAGCTATAAAACTGAGAAAATTCTCAAGTGCTGAAACAAAGACCCTGGGAGGTGTTCTGTGACCAAAGAACCTAGCTTGTAAGTGGTGACCCAGGCTCAGATAAATTCTGATGTCCAAAACTTAGAAGATCTCTCAGTCTGGACTGCTGCAACAGCACAAGAAAAAAGTGCATGTTAGGAAAGGGGTCACATCGTGGTAAACAATCAGAAATATTGTTTATTTCCTGTATGTCAAGAGAAAGAAATATCTTCTGGTGTTTTCACCACAGCAGACTAGATTATTGTTTTATCTCTCTGTGTCCACAGTGTCTTTCATTTGAGGATATCTGTGTACATATGCAAATGACTATTTATTCATTCATTCAGGAAACACTTATTGTATTTCTATTATGTGCCAGGCATTGTGCTCGACACTGTTTGCCTATAGTGAATGAGACAGACTCATTTTCTGTCTTTATGAATACTAGACTGTCATGGGGCAGACACAATGAAATAAATATACATAAATAAAATAATCATAAGTTTAACAAGCACTGAATTTGGTAGTGCAATATTTTTAGTGTCAGTTATCATTTATTGTGCCGAGGTTCAGTATATCAGTTTCTCAGAAGGCAGAGCTGATACATAATTCTCAGTTTTTGAGCAATGTGTGTTCTCAGGTATAAAACTGAGAAAATATATTAGTTATGAAATAAAGACTCTGCGAGGTGTTCTGTGAGCAAAAGAACCTAGCTTATATGTGTTGACCAATGCTCAGATAAATTCTGATGTTCAAACATTAGCAGGTTTCTCAGTGTGGACTGCTGCCATGACACAACAGAAAGTGCATGTTAAGAAAAGGGTCACTTTGTGCTAAACAGTTAGAAATAGTGTTATGCCCCTGAATTTCAAGAGCAAAGAAAATTTTTCTGGTGTTGTCACCACAGCAGACTAGATTATCTTTTTTTAATTACCTCTGGTTTTCTCTAGTAAATTTTTTCCCCAAAAGACAATGGCTAACCTGAACTGTGGTGGCACTGTGGATAAAGCATCGAACTGGAAATGCTTAGGTCACTGGTGCCAAACCATGGGCTTTTCTGTTCAAGGCACATATGGGAGTTGATGCTTCCAGCTCCTTCTGCATCTCTCTGTCTCTCTCTGTTTCTCTCTCTCTCTCCTCCCTAAAAAATGAATAAATAAAAAAAATAATAATAAAAGAAAAAAAAAGACAATGGCTGGCTCTCACCAGAGATCTCAGTATTTAAAGCATCACACCCATATGCTAATGTCATAGGTTTGCTCCTGGGTCAAGGCACATACAGAAACAGATTGATGTTTCTGACTATCTGTCCATCTTTTTCCCCCTTTATCCTGCCTCTAACATGAATAAATAAATAAATAAAAGAAAAAATAACAATGGCTTTTTTGTTGCTGTTTTTGCAGCTTAAACTGCATAGAAGAATAAATTATGTTTTTCAAAATTTCACCCCAAGAGGAAATAAATGTTAAGGCTGTAAAGTACCATATTTTCCCATGTATAAGAAGCCTCCCTGTATAAAACGCACCTTAATTTGGGGGCACAAAGTTTGAGAAATTGAAAACAAATGCGAATAAATGGGAAATGTAAGTAAAATATACTACAACCACTGTATAAGATGCACGCAGTTTTCTAACCCCACATTTTTCAAAAAAGATAAGTCTTATACATGGGGAAATATGATATAAACCCTCCAAATGTCTCTGTGAACATTTCTTTTTATCTTTTTTCTTTTTTTTTTACAGAGACAGGGAGAGAGTCAGAGAAAGGTATAGATAGGGACAGACAGACAGAGAGAGAGTTCTTATTATGTGCCAGGTCACAGATCAATCATCAGTTTTTTGTTGTGACCCCTTACATGTTCATTGAATCCTGTCTCATATGTGCCTTGACCAGGGGGCTACAGCTGATTGAGTGACCACTTCCTCGAGCCACCGACCTTGGGCTCAAGCTGGTGAGCTTTGCTGAAAACCATATGAGCCCATGCTCAAGCTGGTGCCCTTGGGATCGCAAACCTGGGTCCTCCGCATTCCAGTCAAATGCTCTAACCACTGCACCATTGCCTGCTCAGGCTGGGAACATTTTTTTTTACTTTCTCTAGATTTTATTTAGTATTCTGGTTCTTAGTATGGGTGGAAAGGCTGTGTATTTTAAGGTTTTCTTGCCCTCAAATATACTCATCACTACATATTTTCATAGGTTTCCTTATGTAGTTTTTATTTCCATTAATTTTAAGGTATTTTGTAACTTGAATTGTGATTTTGATTGGGGGTTATTTAGGAGTGAATTTCCTTACCTTAAAAGAAAGTAATTTTTGTTAATTTCCATTACTGCATACTATATGAAGTGTAATGACATAAGAAACATGCTTTATATCATTTCAAAGGTTAGAGGTAGTTGAAACTTGCTTGAAAGAATATACAGGATTATCTGTGGTCAATGATTTCCAACTGCGCTTCTCTGCTGCCAACTCGTGTGCACCTTGGGAATAACAGCTCAGAGCAGTTCACCTGGAAAAATACAGCAGTTTGGTGTTGTGCGTTATCTATCAATGTTGAATCCAAGGTTATCTAAGAGAAACTTTTATATCTTGTAAATATAAGGAATTTCTAGTTACTGCGTGCTACTTCTTTCAACGTTAACTGTAGTGAAAGCAAGAGATATACTTCGTATCATTTCAATCCTCTGAAGTTTGCTGGAACTTGCTCCAAAGCACATACAATAATGATATCTGTTACATTTGCTTCTCTGCTGCCACCTCGTATGCATCTTGGGAATCACGCCTCAGTACAGGTCCAAAGGAAAAGTGTGATAGAGAGGATTGTCTATAAACGTTGATTCCAATTTGCCGTTTCTGTAAATTTTTTGTGTATGCTTAGTGGTTTGTTTTCTGAAAATCTCTCAGATCATCTTGTTTTTCTTTTTTCCTTCCAGCCATGCTTTAATAAAGCCTTTGAAAGTGCTCATCATATACCAAGCACTGTGCTAAGAACTCATGTCCATGCACTCAGTGACTTCCCATTCTACTCTTT
Organism: Saccopteryx leptura; assembly: GCF_036850995.1. Lineage (NCBI taxonomy): Eukaryota > Metazoa > Chordata > Mammalia > Chiroptera > Emballonuridae > Saccopteryx > Saccopteryx leptura. The sequence continues at coordinate 134,527,437 of NC_089506.1, read as the reverse complement.
TTACTACTGCCTTTTGAACTTCTTTTCTTTAAATCTACTTAGTGTATTGTAAAATAAGATGTGCTTTGATTTGAAAAGTATGTTGAATTTTAACTGCTTTCTTATTATAAAAAATGTATTCTTATTGGAGAAGTGCCATAAAAAATGATCTCAAAAAACAACAACAAAAAATTTTCATACAGATGTTTCAACTGTTAATATTGTAACACTTTTTCCATATTCTTTGTGTACCTATTATATTTCTCTATTTTTACTCAGGTACATTGGGTGTGTGTACATCTCTGTGCATAGAAGTGCATTGCCCATGAGCATATCTTTGTGTCCACAGTGTCTTTCATTTGGGGATATATGTGTACATATGCAAATGACTATTTATACATTCATTCAGGAAACACAAATTGTGTTTATATTATGTGACAAGCACTGTGCTTTACACTGGTTTTCTATAGTGAATGAGACAGACCTTCTTTCTGTGTTTATGTATTCTACACTGTCAATAGTTAGACAGAAAAAAAGAAATATACATAAATAAAATTATCATAAATTGTAACAAGCACTGAATTTGGTATTGCAATATCTTTGGTACCAGTTATGATTTATTGTGGTTAGTTTCAATATATCAGTTTCTAAGAAAACAGAGCTGAGACATAAGTCTCGTTTTTTCAGCAATGCTTGTTCTCACATATAAAACTGAGGAAATATATAAGTTAGGAATCAAAGACCCTGGGTGGTGTTCTGTGAGCAAAAGATCCTAGCTTGTATGTGGTGATCAATGCTCAGATAAATTCTGATGTCCAAAGCTTAGAAGGTCTCTCAGTCTGTACGGCTGCCATCGCACAAGAGAACGTGCATGTTAGGAAAGGGGTCACTTTGTGCTAAACAATTCGAAATAGTGTTTATGCCTCTGAATTTCAAGAGCAAAGAAAAGTCTTCTGGTGTTGTCACCACAGCAGACTAGATTATCATTTTATTTTTTAATTACCTCTGGTTTTCTCTAGTAAATTTTCCCCCAAAGACAATGCCTTGCTCTCACCAGAGAGCTCAGTAGTTAAAGAATCACACCCATATGCTATTGTCAGATGTTTGGTCATGGGTCAAGGCACATACAGAAAAAGATTGATGTTTCTGACTACCTGTCTGTCTTTTTTCTTCTATATTATCCCTCTAACATTAATAAATAAATAAAAGAAAAAAATGACACTGGCTTTTTTATTGTTGTTTTTGCAGCTGAAATTGCATAGAAGAATGAATTATGTTTTCCAAAATCTCACCCCAAGAGAAAATAAATGGTAAGTTTGTAAAGTACCATATTTTCCCATGTATAAGAAGCCTCCCTGTATAAGATGCACCTTAATTTAGGGGCACAAAGTTAGAGAAAATTATAACAAGTGCAAATAAACGGGAAATACAAGTAAAAAATACTACAAGCACTGTGTAAGACGCACCCAGTTTTCTAACCCCACATTTTTCAAAAAAGATGAGTCTTCTACATTGGGAAATATGGTATACATCTTCCAATTGTCTCTGTGAACATTTCTTTTTTTTTTTCTTTTTTTTTTTTTACTGATACAGGGAGAGAGTCAGAGAGAGGGATAGATAGGGACAGACAGACAGAAATGGAGAGAGTTTTTATTATGTGCCAGGTCACAGATCAATCATCGGTTTTTTGTTGTGACTTCTTATGTGTTCATTGATTCCTGTCTCATAGTGCCTTGACCAGATTGCTACACCTTATCGAGTGACCACTTGCTTGAACCAGCGACCTTGGGCTCAAGCTGGTGAGTTTTGCTCAAACCACATGAGCCCACGCTCAAGCTGGCCCCCTTGAAATCTCAAACCTGGAGCTCCCGCTTTCTAGTCAAATGCCCTAAACACTGCTTCATCGCCGAATTAGTCTGTGAATATTTTTTTCTTATACTTTCTCTGGATTTAATTTAGTATCCTGGTTCTTAGTGTGAGTGGAAAAGCTTTGTATTTTAAAGTTTTCTTCCCCAAATATATATTCATCACTACATTTTTCCAAAGGTTTCCTTATGTAGTTTTTATTATTATTAATTGTAAGGTATTTTAAACTTGAATTGTAATTTTGGGGCGGTGGGTTATTTAGGATTGAGTTTCCTAACCTTCAAAAAAGGGATTTTTAGTTAATTTCTATTACTGTTTACTATATTAAGTGTAATGACAACAATAAACATGCTTTATATCATTTCAAAGGTTAGAGGTAGTTGAAACTTGCTTGAAAGAACATACAGAATTATCTGTGGTAAATGTTTTCCAAGTGAGCTTTCCTGCTGCCACCTCGTGTACACCTTGGGAATAACAACTCAGGTCAGATCACTTGGAAAAATACATCAGTTGGGTGTTGTGCGTTATCTATAAATGTTGAATCCAAGGCTATCTAAGAGAAACTTTTATAACTTGTATATATAAGGAATTTCTAGTTACTGCGTGCTACTTTTTCATCATTAACTGTAGTGAAAGCAAGAGATATACTTGGTATCATTTCAATCCTCTGAAGTTTGCTTGAACTTGCTCCATAGCACATACATTAATGGTCTCTCTTACATGTGCTTCTCTGCTGCCACCTCGTGTGCATCTTGAAAATCATGCCTCAGTACAGATCCAAAGGAAAAGTTTGGTAGAGAAGATTGTCTATAAATGTTGATCCAAATATGCCGTTTTTGTGTATCCTTAGTGGACTGCTTTCTGAAAATCTCTCGGTTTATCTTGTTTTTCTTCTTTCCTTCCAGCCATGCTTTCATAAAGCCTTTGAAAGTGCCCATCATATACCAGGCACTCTTCTAGGAACTCATGTTCCTGCACTCAATGTCTTCCCATTCTACTCTTTTTACTTCTGTCTTTTGAACTTCTTTTCTTTAAATCTACTTAGTGTATTGTCAAATAGGATGTGCTTTGATTTGACAAGTATGATGAATTTTAAGTTTTTTTAATATAAAAAATGTATTCTTATTGCAGATGTGCATGAATAAATGATCTCAAAAAAACAAGAACAGCAACAAATTTTCATACAGATATATCTACAATTAATATTAGGACATTTTCTTTCCATATTCTTCGTGTACCTATTATATTTTTCTATGTATACATACTCAGGTTCATTGGGTGTGTGTACATCTGTTTTCATAGATGTGCATTGCACATTATCATATCTCTCTGTGTCCACAGTGTCTGTCATTTGTGGATATCTGTGTATGTAAGCAAATGACTATTCATTCATTCAGGAAACACTTATTGTATTTCTGTTATGTGCCAGGCACTTAGCTCGAAACTCGTTGCCTATAGTGAATGAGACAGATTCACTTTCTGTCTTTATGAATACTACACTGTCATGGGATAGACAGAAAAAAATATATACATAAATAAAATAATCATAAATTGTAACAAGCACTGAATTTGGTAGTGCAATATCTTTGGTCCCAGTTATGGTTTATTGTGGTGAGTTTCAGTATATCAGTTTCTCAGAAGGCAGAGCTGAGACATAAGTCTCGGTTCTTCAGCAATGTGTGTTCTCAGGTATAAAACTGAGAAAATATAAAAGTTATGAAACAAAGATTCTGGGAGGTGTTCTGTGAGCAAAAGAACCTAGCTTGTATGTGGTGACCAATGCTCAGATAAATTCTGATGTCCAAAACTTAGGACTTTTCTCAGTCTGGACTGCTGCCACAACAAAAGAGAAAGTGCATGTTTGAAAAGGGGTCACTTTGTGCTAAACAGTTAGAAATAGTGTTTATGCCTCTGAATTTTAAGAGCAAAGAAATGTCTGTTGTTGTCACCACAGCAGACTAGATTATCATTTTATTTTTTAATTACCTCTGGTTTTCTCTAGTAAAATTTTTCCCCAAAAGACAATGGCTTGCTCTCACCAGAGACCTCAATATTTAAAGCTTCACATCCATACACTAATGTCATAGCTTTGGTCCTGGGTCAAGGCACATAAAGAACAGATTGATGTTTCTGACTACCTGTCTGTCATTTTTCTTCTTTATCCTACCTCTAACATTTATAAATATATAAAAGAAAAATGACAATGGCTTTTTGTGTTGTTTTTGCAGCTTATATTGCATAGAAGAATGAATTATGTTTTTTAAAATCTCACCCCAAGTGAAAATAAATGTTAAGTCTGTAAAGTACCATATATATTATAAGTACCATGTATAAGAAACCTCCCTGTATACGACGCACCTTCATTTGGGGGCACAAAGTTTGAGAAAATGATAACAAGTAAAAAAATACTACAATCACTGTATAAGATGCACCCAGTTTTCTAACCCTACATTTTTCAAAAAAGATGAGTCTTATACATGGAGAAATTTGGTATACACCCTCCAAATATCTCTTTGAATATTTTTTATTTTTTTTTACAGAGACAGGGGAGAGTCAGAGAGAGGGTAGATAGGAACAGAGAGACAGAAATTGAGAGAATTTTTTATTATGTGCCAGGTCACAGATCAATCATCAGTTTGTTTTCTTAACAGTTTTTTGTTGTGACACCTTACGTGTTCATTGACTCCTGTCTCATATGTGCCTTGACCAGGGAGCTACAGCTAATCGAGTGACTGCTTGTTCGAGCCAGTGACCTTGGGCTCAAACTGGTGAGCTTTGCTCAAACCACATGAGTCCACGCTCAAGCTGGTGCCCTTGGGTTCTCAAACCTGGGTTTTCCATATTCCAGTCAAATGCTCTAACAACTGCCCCATAGCCTGCTCAGGCTCTGAAAATTTTTTTCTTTACTTTCTCTGGATTTTTCTTAGAATTCTGGTTCTCAGTATGGCTGGAAAGGCTGTGTGTTTTAAGGTTTTCTTGCCCTAAAATATATTTTTCAAAGGTTTACTTATGTAGTTTTTATTTCCATTAATTTTAAGGTATTTTGCAACTTCAATTGTGATTTTAAGGTGGAACATTATTTAGGAGTGAATTTCCATACATTCAAAAAAGGCATTTTTAGATAATATCTATTACTGTTTACTATATTAAGTGTAATGACAAAAAGAAACATGCTTTACATCATTTCAAAGTTAGAGGTAGTTGAAACTTGCTTGAAAAAACATACAGGATTATCTGTGGTCAATGTTTTCCAAGTGCGCTTCTCTGCTGCCACCTCATGTGCACCTTGGTAATAACAGTTCAGAGCAGTTCACCTGAAAGAATACAGCAGTTGGGTGTTGAGTGATATCTATCAATGTTGAATCCAAGGCTCTCTAAGAAAAGCTTTCATAACTTGTAAATATAAGGATTTTCTAGTTACTGCTTGCTACTTCTTTCAACGTTAACTGTAGAGAAAGCAAAAGATATAATCGGTATCATTTCAATCTTCTGAAGATTGCTGGAACTTGCTCCATATCACATACAGTAATGTACACTGTTACATGTGCTTCTCTGCTGCCACCTCGTGATCAACTTGGGAATCACGCCTCAGTAAAGGTCCAAAGGAAAATTTTGGTAGAGAGGATTGTCTATAAATGTTAAATCATTTTTGCCGTTTCTGTAAAGATTTTGTGTATTGTTATTGGTTTGTTTTTTGAAAATCTCTCAATTGCTCTTGTTTTTCTTCTTTCCTTCCAGCTAACACTGCTTTACCTGAAGAGCAAAAAGCTGTGTAACTCTTGTAAGTACTGCAGTAAATTTGAAACCATACACGTGAGACACATTAACTCAGATAACTTGAAACTATTTTTAGCAAAAGCTCACGTGCAAAGAATAACTAAATTGGTCGTTTTACAATGCATTAGAAAATGTTTTGAAAAAATATTTTTTCATATCTATGAATTGATTTTTACTAGTTTTTTAAAATATTATTTTTATTAATTTTAATTCAGTGACATTGGTAAATCAGGGTACATATGTTCCAAGAAAACATCTCCAGATAATTCTGACCTTTGGTTATGCTGCATACCCCTCACTCAAAGTCAAATCATCCTCCGTCACATTCTCTCTGTTTTCTTTGTGCCCCTACCCACCCCCACTCCCTCCCTCTCCTTCCTTGCCCCTTCCCCACCTTTCCACCCCACGCCCTGTTACCATCACATTCTTGTCCATGTCTCTAAGTCTCATTTTTATGTCCCATTTATGCATTGATTTATATAGTTCTTAGTTTTTTTCTAATTATTTCACTCCGTATAATGTTACCAAGGTCCATCCATGTAAATGATCTGATGTCATCATTTCTTATGGCTGAGTAGTATTCCATAGTATATATGTACCAAAGCTTTTTAATCCACTCGTCTGATGGACACTTGGGCTGTTTCCAGATCTTCGCTACTGAAAAAAATGCTGCTATAGACATGGGGGTGCATTTCTCCTTCTGGAACCATTCTATGGTGTCCTTGGGGTATATTCCTAAAAGTGGGATAGCTGGGTCAAAAGGCAGTTCGATTTTCAATTTTTTGAGGAATCTCCATACTGTTTTCCACAGAGGCTGCACCAGTCTGCATTCCCACCAGCAATGTAGGAGGGTTCCCTATTCTCCACATCCTCACCAGCTTATTCTGTGTTGTTTTGTTAATGAGCATCATTCGAACCGGTGTGAGGTGATATCTCATTGTGGTTTTAATTTGCATTTCTCTAATGATTAATGATGTTGAGCATTTTTTCATATGCCTATTGGCCATCTATATATTCTCTTTGGAGAAGTGTCTATTCATTTCCTTTGCCCATTTTTGATTGGATTGTTTGTCTTTCTGATGTTGAGATTTACAAGTTCTTTATAAATTTTGGTTATTAACCCCTTATCAAACATACTGTCAAGTATGTTCTCCATTGTGTAGTTTGTCTTTTTATTCTGTTCTTATTGTCTTTGGCAGTGCAAAAGCTTTTTAATTTGATATAGTCCCATTTGTTTATCCTGTCTTTTATTTTACTTGCAAATATATCGCTGTGAGAGATGTCAGAGAGCTTACTGCCTATGTTTTCTTCTAAGATGCTTATGGTTTCATGCCTTACATTTAAGTCTTTTATCCATTTTGAGTTTATTTTTTCAGTGGTATAAGTTGGTGGTCTGGTTTCATTTTTTTGCAGGTAGCTGTCCAATTTTCCCAACACCATTTGTTAAAGAGGCTGTCTTTACTCCATTATATGTCCTTACTTCCTTTGTCAAATATTAGTTGTCCGTAGAGCTGTGGGGTTTTTTCTGGGTTCTCTGTTCTGTTCCATTGATCTATGTGCCTGTTCTTATGCCAGTACCAGGCTTTTTTGAGTACAATGGCCTTGTAGTATAGCTTGATATCAGGAAGTGTGATACCTCCCTCTTTATTCTATTTTAAGATTGCTGAGGCTATTCGTGTTCTCTTTTGGTTCCATATAAATTTTTGGAATATGTGATCTATATCTTTAAATTATGTCTCTGGTATTTCAATTGGTATTGCATTGAATTTATAGATTGCTTTGGGTAATATAGACATTTTAATGATGTTTATTCTTCCTAACCATGAGCATGGTGTATGCTTCCACTTGTTTGTATCTTCCTTGATTTCTTATATCAATGTTTTATAATTTTCTGAGTACAAGTCTTTAGTCTCCTTGGTTAAATGTACTCCTAGGTACTTTATTTTTTTGTTGCAATAGTGAAGGGAATTGTTTCCTTAATTTCTCTTTTTGATTGTTCATTGTTGGTGTATAGAAATGCCTCTGATTTCTGAGTATTAATTTTATATCCTGCCACCTTGCTGAATTCATTTATTAGGTCCAGTAGTTTTTTGACTGAGACTTTAGGATTTTCTATATACAATATCATATTATTTGCAAATAATGATAGCTTTACTTCTTCTTTTCCAACTTGAGTGCTTTGTATTTCGTCTTCTTGTCTGATTGCTGTTGCTAGGACTTCCAGGACTATATTGAATAATAGCAGTGAAAGAGGGCACCCCTGCCTTGTTCCTGATCTTAAGGGGATTGCTTTTAATTTTTTCCCATTGAGTATGATGTTGGCTGTGGGTTTCTCATAGATGGCTTTTATCATGTTGATGTATGTTCCCTGTATTCTCACTTTGTTGAGAGTTTTGATCATGAATGTTGCTGGATTTTATCAAATGCTTTTTCTGCATCTATTGAAATTATCATGTGGTTTTTCTCCTTTCTTTCATTTATGTGATGAATAACATTGATAGATTTGCGAATATTGTACCAGACTTGCCTCCCCAGAATAAATCCAACTTGATCATGGTGTATGATTTTTTTCCATATATTGTTGGATCCGGTTTGCTAATATTTTGTTAAGGATTTTACCATCTATATTCATCAGGGATATTGGCCTATAATTTTCCTTCTTTGTGTTGTCTTTGCCTGATTTTGGAATCAGAATTATGCTTGCCTCATAAAAGGAGCTTAGAAGTCTTCCTTCCTCTAGAATTTTTTGAAATAACTTGAGATGGATAGGAGTTATTTCTTCTATGAATAGTTGGTAGAATTCACTTGTCAAGCCATCAGGCCCAGGACTTTTCTTTGTTGGGAGTATTTTGATAACTGTTTCTATCTCATTTGGTGTAATTGGTCTGTTTAGGTTTTCTGATTTTTCCAGATTGATTTTTGGAAGATTGTATGTTTCAAGGAATTTGTCCATTTCATCTAGGTTGTCTGGTTTTTTGGCATACAGTTCTTCATAGTATTTTCTTACAATCCTTTGTATTTCTGTTGTGTCAGTTGTTATTTCTCCTCTCTCATTTTTAATTTTATGTATTTGAGTCCTCTTTCTCTTTTTATTGGTGAGTCTAGTTAAAGGTTCATCAATCTTGTTTACCTTTTCAAAAAACCAGCTCCTGGTTTCATTGATCCTCTGTATTGTTTCTTTAGTCTCTATGTCATTTATTTCTGCTCTGATCTTTATTATTTCTTTCCTTCTACTACATTTAGGCTTTACTTGCTGTTCTTTTTCTAGTTCTTTTAGATGCAGGGGTAAGTTGTTTATTTGAGCTTTTTCTAGCTTCTTAAAATGTGCCTGTAGTGCTATGAACTTCCATCTCAGTACTGCTTTTGCTGTGTCCCATAAATTTTGAGTTGATATATGCTCATTATCATTCGTTTCTAGGAATTTTTTTATTTCTTCTTTGATCTCATTCTTAATCCGTTCATTATTTAACAACCTGCTATTTAGTGTCCATGTGTTTGAGAATTTTTGAGCTTTTCTGTTGTGGTTGATTACTAGTTTCATGCCATTGTGATCAGAGAAAGTGTTTGACATGATTTCAATCTTCTTAAATTTGTTGAGACCACTTTTTTGCCCTAACATGTGGTCTATCCTAGAGAATGTACCATGAGCACTTGAAAAGAATGTATATTCTGCTGCTTTAGTGTGAAAGTTTCTGTAGATATCTATTAAATTGAGTTGATCTAGTGTGTCTTTTAAGTCTGCTGTTTTTTTGTTAAATTTCTTTCTTGAGGATCTATCTAGTGATGTTAGTGGGGTATTAAAATCCCCTACTATTATAGTGTTGCTGTTGATCTAGCTCTTTATATCCAACAAAGTCTGCTTTATATATTTAGGTGTTTCTATATTAGGTGCATAGATATTTATAATAGTTATATCTCCTGTTGGATTGCTCCCTTTATCATTATATAGTGGTCTTTTCTATCTCTTACTATGTTCTTTGTTTGAAAGTCCGTTTTGTCTGATATAAGTATTGCTACCCCAGCTCTTTTTTCATTTCCATTTGCATGAAATGTTTTTTTTCATTCTTTTACCTTCAACCTATGTGCATCTTTTGTTTTAAGATGTGTCTCTTGTAGACAGCATATGTATGGGTCCTGTTTTCTTATCCATGCAGCTACCCTATGTCTTTTGATTAGATCATTTAATCCATTTACATTTAGGGTTATTATTGACATGTAATTGTTTATTGCTATTTTATTCTTTAATGCTGTATTTATTTTTTGCTATATACTTTTCCCACTTTGGTTTGTTTACGCCATGCCCCTTAACATTTCCTGCAGCATTTGTTTGGTTGTAATAATTTCCTTGAGGTTTTTTTTTTTTGTCTGTGAAACTTTATTTCTCCTTCAATTTTAAATGATAGCCTTCCTGGATAAAATAGTCTTGGTTGTAGGTTCTTGTTCTGCATTACTTTGAATGTTTCTTGCCATTCCCTTTTGGCCTCAAGTGTTTCTGTTGAGAAGTCGAATGTCATCCTGATGGGGCTCCTTTGTAGGTGATAACTTTTTTCTCTTGCAGCTTTTAATATTTTCTCTTTATCGCTTAGCTTTGGTATTTTAATTATGATGTGTTTTGGTGTAGGTTTCTTTGGGTTTCTCTTTAATAGAGTCCTCTGTGCTTCTTGGGCTTGTTAGAGTTTCTCTTGCATTAATTTAGGGAAGTTTTCAGCTATGATATGATTGAACAAAGTCTCTAACCCTTGTTCTTTTTCTTCTTCTTCAGGAACCCCTATGATGCAGATGTTATTTCTCTTCATGTTGTCACAGAGCTCTCTAAGAGTTTTCTCTGACTTTTTGAGTCCCTTTCTCTTTTCTTTTCTGCTTTCATGCCTTCCTTCCAGCTGTCCTCCAACTCGCTGATTTGATCCTCAGCTGTATGCATCATGTTTTTAATTCCTTCCATTGTGGTCTTCATTTCTAATATTGTATTTGTCATCTCCGACTGATTCTTTTTTAATAATTCAATATCATTTTTTATACTTGCTCTTTTTTTATTTACATGTTCATGATGACCATTCATTTTTGTTCTAAGATCCCTAAGCATCCTTACAATCATTGATTTAAACTCCGCATCTGGAAGTTTGATTTTTTCAATATCACTCAGTTCATCTACTGAAGGTCTCCTTGTGATTTCATTTGGATTTCACTTCTTTGTCTTCTCATTGTGCCTGGGTATCTGGGTGTATTCTTGTAGAGCTGGTTGAGTCTAGGCTTGTTGTTGTCTGTCTCTAGTTTTTACTTGTGTTGTTTCTAAGTCTTCTTGGGTTGGCTTCAGCTATTATTTGTAATCCACTTTAGAATTTGGGCCACTTAGAAGTCTTGATTTGTTTGTTTTCTTAACAGGTGATTGTCTTGTTTGCTGATCTCAGCAGGGGGCTTACATGAAACTTTATCCAGGAATGTGGTGGGTGTGACCTGAGGCTTTGAAATCCTCTTGCCAGTTAACCTCTTTGGGGGCGGGTTTCTTTCTCAGCTTCAGTAGGGGTAGGTGTATCTCAGATCTCCAAGGAGACATGAGTTACTGCCTTCCTCCAAATTTCTTGTTTTCAGCTGTGTCTTATTGCGCTGATTGGATCTGGAGAGATGTCTCTATCTCTGTGACCTGGAAGTACTTTTGTATTTTGCTTTGTGGAAGGATCAGCACCTCCCCTAGTTATGGCCACCTCCAGCACTAAATGAGTCAGCTTTTTATGTTTCTCACACCTCACCATCCGTCTTTCTCTTTCTCCTATCTTTTTGGAAGACAAGTGGGCCCTTTCAACACTTTTTGTTCCCTGGTCACTGGGTAAGTGGCTGTGAGCAATATTTACTGTTCTTTATCCTTGGAATTGAGAGCCCAGCCTCAGCACCCCCCACTGTTCCTGTAAGCAGGGGAGATTCAGGCATTCCCTACCAAGTTTGTTGTGGCTTCTTCTTTGCTCCTTGATTTTTGAAAACTGTACTTGTAGAGCAGATTTGGTTTTTCACACAGATTCTTCATAAATTAGTGTATAATCCAGTTCCATGGTATAAGCTGAGAGTCTGTGCTTCTGCTTACTGCACTGCCGTCTTCAGGTCTCTTTTTACTAGTTTTTTAGACAAAAAAACTAGCAGTTATTTGAAAAATATTTTTTTTATTCACTTAGTGATGCTAAGCAGAATCAGTCCAGGTACCTTACTATGTAACAAAACTGAGATCTATTTTAATTCCTAACATAGCTTTTTCAGAGGGCACAAAGCTGTGTAACTTTGTATATAATTCAATAAATTTGAAAATATTCACTTGAGAAAAACTAACTCAGACACCTTGAAACTCTTGTTAGCAGAGAGTCACGTGCAAAGAATAATAAATGAGTTTTTCCAAAATACATTAAGAAATGAGTTGAAAAAATATATCTTAATAAGTATAAATTGATTTTTATTAGTTTTTTAGAAAAGGAAACTGACAGTTCTTTGAAACATAATTCTTCATTCACATTGAGAGCTAAAAAGAAGCAGTACAGGTACATTACTGTGTAACAAAACTGAGTCCAATTTTAATTCCTAACACTGCTTTACCTGAAGAGCAAACAGCTGTGGAACTCTTTTTAATACTGCAGTAAATTTGAAACCATACACGTGAAACACATTAAGTCTAATAACTTAAAACTCTTCTTATACGAAACCCACATGCAAAAAATAACTAAATGAGATATTTAACAATGCATTAAGAATTGTTTTTGAAAAAACAGGTCTTCATCAGTATGAATGGATTTTTACTAGTTTTTAGAGATAAAAACTAACAGTTATTAGAAACATAATACTTTCATTCACTTTGCGATGCTAAGGAGAAGCAGGTCAGAAACATCACTGTGTAAGAAAACTGAGTCCTATTTCAATTACTATCACTGCTTTACCTGAAAAGCAAACAGCTGTATAACTCTTGTAAATAGTGCAGTAAATTTGAAACCATACACTTGAAAAAAACTAACTCAGATAACTTGAAACTGTTGTTAGCAGAAACACACATGCAATGGATTACTAAATGAGTTGTTTAACAATACATTAAGAAACATGTTGAAAAATATATTTTAATATGTATAAATTGATTTTTACTAGTTTTTTACAGAAGGAAACTAAGTTATTTGAAAGATAATTCTTTCATTTTATTTGCAAGGCTAAGAAGATGCAGTCCAAGAATATCAATGTGTAGTAAAACTGAGTCCTATTAAAATAACAACCAAAAATCCCGTCAATAGATGACTGGATAAAGAAGATGTGGCACATATACACTATGGAATACTACTCAGCCTTAAGAAATGATGACATCGGAACATTTACAGCAAAATGGTGGGATCTTGATAACATGATACGAAGCGAAATAAGTAAATCAGAAATAACCAGGAACTGCATTATTCCATACGTAGGTGGGACATAAAAGTGAAACTAAGAGACATTGATAAGAGTGTGGTGGTTACGGGGGAGAGGGAGGAATGGGAGAGGGAAAGGGGGAGGGGGAGGGGCACAAAGAGAACAAGATAGAAGGTGACAGAGGACAATCTGACTTTGAGTGATGGGTATGCAACATAATTGAACGACAAGATAACCTGGACTTGTTATCTTTGAATATATGTATCTTGATTTATTGATGTCACCCCATTAAAAAAAAATAACTAACACTGCTGTACCTGAAGAGCAAAGAGCTGTGTAACTTCTGTAAATACTGCAGTAAATTTTAAACCATACACGTGAAACACATTAACTCAAATAAGTTAAAACTCTTCTTAAACGAAACTTACATGCAAAGAATAAGTCAATGAGTTCTTTAACAAAGCATTAGGAAATAATTTGAAAAAATATATCTTCATAAGTATGAATCAATTTTTACTAGTTTTTTTAGAGAAAAAAACTAACAGTTATTAGAAACATAATTCTTTCCTTCACTTTGCGATGCTAAGCAGAAGCAGGTCAGAAATATTACCGTGTAAGAAAACTGAGTCATATTTCAATTACTAACACTGCTTTACCTGAAAAGCAAACAGCTGTGTAACTCTTGTAAATACTGCAGTAAATTTGAAACCATAAACATGAGAGACATTAACTCAGATAATTTGAAACTCTTGTTAGGAGAATCCCACGTGCTAAGAATAATAAAATGAGTTGCTTAATAATGCATTAAGAAATTTGTTGAAAAAATATGTCTTCATAAGTATGAATTGGTTTTTACTAGTTTTGTTAAAGAAATAAAGTAACAGCTCTATGAAATCCAATTCTTTCATTGACTTTGAATGCTAAGGAGAACAAGTAAAAATACATTACTGTGTAAAAACCTGAGTTCTATTTCAGATAAATTCACATCTTATTCGTAGCAACCTAGGAGTGAAGAATAACTAAATGACATATTTAACAATGCATTAAGAAATGTTTTGAAAAAATATATCTTCATTAGTATAAATCGATATTTTCTAGTTTTTTAGAGAAGAAAACTACCAGTTATTGGAAACATATTTCTTTCATTTACTTTGTGATGCTAAGCAGAAGCAGGTCAGAAACATTACTGTGTAAGAAAACAGTATTATTTCAATTAATGACACTGCTCTACTTAAAGAGCAAACAGCTGTACAACCCTTGAAGATACTGCACTACATTTAAAAGCATACACTTGAGAAAAACTAACTCAGAGAACTTGAAACACTTGTTAGCAAAGACCCACGTGCAAAGAATAAGTACATGAATCATTTAAAAATGCATTATGAAAGGTGCTGAGAAAAATATATCTTCATATGTATAAATTGAATTTTACTAGTTTTTTAAGAAAAGGAAACTGACGGTTCTTTGAAACATAATTCTTCATTCACATTGAGAGCTAAGGGGAAGCAGTACAGGTACATTACTGTGTAACAAAACTGAGTCCAATTTCAATTCTTAACACTGCTTTACAGAATGAGCAAACAGCTTTGTAACTCTTTTAAATACTGCAGTAAATTTGAAACCATACACGAGAAACACATTAATTCTAAAAACTTAAATGTCTTATATGAAACCCACATGCAAAGAATAACTAAATGAGTTATTTAACAATGCATTAAGAAATGTTTTGAAAAAATAGGTATTCATCAGTATGAATCGATTTTTACTAGTTTTTAGAGAAGAAAACTAACAGTTATTAGAAACATAATTCTTTCATTCACTTTGTGATGCTAAGCAGGACCAGGTCAGAAACATTACTGAGTAAGAAAACTGAGTCCTATTTTAATTACTTACACTGCTTTACTTAAAAGCAAACAGCTGTATAACTCTTGTAAATATTGCAGTAAATTTGAATTTGAAACCATACACTTGATAAAAACTAACTTAGATAATTTGAAACTCTTGTTAGCAGAAACACACATGCAATGAATTACTAAATGAGTTATTTAACAATACATTAAGAAACGTGTTGAAAAAATATTTTTAATATGTATAAATTGATTTTTATTAGTTGTATAAAGAAGGAAACTAAGTTATTTGAAATATAATTCTTTCCTTCACTTTGCAAGGCTAAGAAGAAACAGTCCAAGAATATTAATGTGTAATAAAACTGAGTCCTATTAAAATAACTAACACTGCTTTACCTGAAGAGCAAAGAACTGTGTAACTTTTGTAAATACTGCAGTAAATTTTAAACCATACACGTGAGACACATTAACTCCGATAACTTTAAACTATTGTTAGCAAAAGCTTACATGCAAAGAATAACCAAATGGGTCGTTTTACAATGCATTAGAAAATGTTTTGAAAAATATTTTTTCATAACTATGAATTGATTTTTACTAGTTTCTTAGAGAAGAAAACTAACAGTTATTTGAAACATAATTTTTTATTCATTTAGCAATGCAAAGCAGAAGCAGTAGAGGTACATTACCGTGTAACAAAACTGAGTTCTATTTTAATTCCTAACATAGATTTTTCTGAGGGGAAACAGCTGTGAAACTCTTGTAAATAATTCAATAAATTTGAAAACATACACTTGAGAAAAACTAACTCAGATATCTTGAAACTCTTGTTAGCAGAGACCCATGTCAAAAAATAAGTAAATGAGTTGTTTCACAATACATTAAGAAATGAGTTGAAAAAATATATCTTAATAAGTATATATTCATTTTTCCTAGTTCTATAGAAAAGGAAACTGACAGTTTTGGAAAAAAAATTCTTCATTCACATTAAGAGCTAAGGAGAAGCAGTACAGGTACATTGCTGTGTAACAAAGCTGAGTCCAATTTCAATTCCTAACACTGCTTTACCAGAAGAACAAACAGCTGTGGAACTCTTTCAAATACTGCAGTAAATTTGAAACCATACATGTGAAACACATTAACTCTAATAACTTAAAACTCTTCTTATATTAAACCTAAATGCAAAGAATAACTAAATGAGTTATTTAACAAAGCATTAGAAAAAGTTTTGAAAAAATATATCTTCATAAGTATGAATCGATTTTTACTAGTTTTTTAGAAAGGAATACTCACAGGTATTAGAAACATAATACTTTCATTCACTTTGCGGTGCTAAGCAGGAGCAGGTCAGAAACATTACTGTAAAAAAACTGAGTCCTATTTCAATTACTAACACTGCTTTACTTGAAGAGCAAAACAGTTGTATAACTCTTGTAAATACTGCAGTAAATTTAAAAACATACACTTGAGAAAAACTAACTCAGATAACTTGAAACTCTTGTTAGCAGAAACACACGTGCAAAAAAATTACTAAAAGAGATGTTTAACAATACATTAAGAAATGTGTTGAAAAATATATCTTAAAAAGTATGAATTGATTTTGACTGGTTTTTTAAGATGGAAACTAAGTTATTTGAAAGATAATATTTTCATTCACTTTGTGATGCTAAGCAGAAGCAGTACAAGAATATTACTGTGTAATAAAACTGAGTCCTATTTCAATTACTAACACTGCTTTACTTAAAGAGAAAAAAAGTTGTATAACTCTTGAAGATAGTGCAGTAAATTTGAAAGCATACACTTGAGAAAAACTAACTCAGAGAACTTGAATCACTTGTTAGCAGAGACCCACGTGCAAAGAATAAGTACATGAATCATTTAACACTGCATTATGAAAGGTGTTGAGAAAAATATATCTTCATATGTATGAATTGAATTTTACCTGTTACAAACAGCTGTGTAACTCTTTTAAATACTGCAGTAAATTTGAAACCATACACGTGAAACACATTAAGTCTAATAACTTAAAACTCTTCTTATATGAAAGTCACATGCAAAGAAAAACTAAATGAGATATTTAACAATGCATTAAGAATTATTTTGAAAAAACAGGTCTTCATCAGTATAAATCGATTTTTACTAGTTTTTAGAGATGAAAACTAACAGTTATTAGAAACATAATTCTTTCATTCACTTTGCGATACTAAGCCAAAGCAGGTCAGAAATATTACTGTGTAAGAAAACTGAGTCTTATTTCAATTACTAACACTGCTTTAACTGAAAAGCAAACAGCTGTATAACTTTTGTAAATATTGCAGTAAATTTGAAACCATACACTGGAGAAAAACTAACTCAGATAACTTGAAACTCTTGTTAAAAGAAACACACATGCAATGAATTACTAAATGAGTTGTTTAACAATACATTAAGAAACATGTTGAAAAATGTTTAATACACGTGAAACGCATTAACTCTAATAACTTAAAACTCTTCTTATATTAAACCTACATGCAAAGAATAACTAAATGAGTTATTTAACAAAGCTTTAGGAAATGTTTTGAAAAATATATCTTCATAACTATAAATCGATTTTAACTAGTTTTTTAGAGATGAAAACTAACCGTTATTTGAAACATAATTTCTTCATTCACTTAGCTATGCTAAGCAGAAGCAGTACAGGTACATTACCAAGTAACAAAACTGAGTTCTGTTTTAACACCTAACATAGCCCTTTCTGAGGGCAAACAGTTGTGTAACTCTTGTAAATAATTCAATAAATTTGAAAACATACACTTGAGAGAAACTAACTCAAATATCTTGAAACTCTTGTTAGCAGAGACCAATGTGCAAAAAATAAGTAAATGAGTTGTTTCACAATACATTAAGAAATGAGTTGAAAAAATATATCTTAATAAGTATATATTGATTTTTACTAGTTTTTTAGAAAAGGAAACTGACAGTTCTTTGAAACATAATTCTTCATTCACTTTGAGAGCTAAGAAGGAACAGTACAGGTACATTACTATGTAACGAAACTGATTCCAATATCGATTCCTAACACTGCTTTACCTGAAGAGCAAACAGCAGTGGAACTCTTAAATACTGCAGTAAATTTGAAAACATAAACATGAAACACATTAACTCTAATAACTTAAAACTCTTATTACGTGAAACCTACATGCAAAGAATAACTAAATGAGTTATTTAAAAAGCATTAGGAAATGTTTTGAAAAAATATATCTTCATAAATATGAATCGATTTTTACTAGTTTTTTAGAGAAGAAAACTAACAGTTATTAGAAACATAATTCTTTCATTCACTTTGCGGTGCTAAGCAGAAGCAGGTCAGAAATATTACTGCATAAGAAAACTGAGTCCTATTTTAATTAGTTACAGTGCTTTACTTAAAACCAAACAGCTGTATAACTCTTGTAAATATTGCAGTAAATTTGAATTCAAAACCATATACTTGAGAAAAACTAACTCAGATAATATGAAACTCTTGTTAGCAGAAACACACGTGCAATGAATTACTAATTGAGTTGTTTAACAATATATTGAGAAACGTATTGAAAAAATATAGCTTAATACGTATAAATTGATTTTTACTAGTTGTTTAAAAAAGGAAACTAAGATATTTGAAGATAATTATTTCCTTCACTTTGCAAGGGTAAGAAAAAGCAGTCCAAGAATATATATATATATATTTTTTTTTAGGAATAATTTTTAAATATTTGAATTTTTGCTAGATTTCTGGTTGTTATTGATTTACTACTGTGCATAATATTGAACATTTTATACTTTTGACCTCTTTTATACTCTTTGAACTCCTCCCCTTATCTCTCTCACTCTTTCCCTCCTGAGTCCTCCCTCCCCCCACCCCTGGTAACCACCACACTCTTGTGTATGTCTCTTAGTCTCGTTTTTATGTTCCACCAATGTATGGAATCATGTAGTTCTTGTTTTTTTCTGATTTACTTATTTCACTCCGTATAATGTTATCCAGATCCCACCATTTTGCTGTAAATGATCTCATGTCATCATTTCTTATGGCTGAGTAGTATTCCATAGTGTATATGTGCCACATATTCTTTATCCAGTCTTCTATTGAAGGGCTTTTTGGTTGTTTCAATGTCTTGGCCACTGTGAACAGTGCTGCAATGAGCATGGGGCTACATGTGTCTTTATGTATCAATGTTTCTGACGTTTTGGGGTATATACCCAGTAGAGGGATTGCTGGGACATAAGGTAGTTCTATTTTCAGTTTTTTGAGGAACCACCATACTTTCCTCCATAATGGTTGTACTACTTTACATTCCCACCAACAGTGGATGAGAGTTCCCCTTTCTCCGCAACCTCTCCAGCATTTGCTATTACACGTCTTGTTGATAATAGCTAATCTAACAGGGGTGAGGTGGTATCTCATTGTAGTTTTGATTTGCATTTCTCTAATAACTAATGAAGCTGAGCATCTTTTCATATATCTGTTGGCCATTTGTATTTCTTCCTGGGAGAAGTGTCTGTTCAAGTTCTCTTCCCATTTTTAATTGGATTGTTTGTTTGTTTGTTGTTGAGTTTTATGAATTCTTTGTAAATTTTGGATATTAAGCCCTTATCTGAGCTGTTGTTTGAAAATATCATTTCCCATTTAGTTGGCTGTTTATTTTGATATCAGTTTCTCTTGCTGAGCAAAAACTTTTTATTCTGATGTAGTCCCATTCATTTATCTTTGTCTTCACTTCTCTTGCCATTGGAGTCAAGTTCATAAAATGTTCTTTAAAACCCAGGTCCATGAGTTTAGTACCTATGTCTTCTTCTATGTACTTTATTGTTTCAGGTCTTATATTTAGGTCTTTGATCCATTTTGAATTAATTTTAGTACACTGAAACAAGCTGTAGTCGAGTTTCATTCCTTTGCATATAGCTTTCCAGTTTTCCCAACACCATTTGTTGAAGAGGCGTTCTTTTCTCCATTGTGTGTTGTTGGCCCCTTTATCAAAGATTATTTGACCATATATATGTGGTTTTATCTCTGGGCTTTCTATTCTGTACCATTGGTCTGAGTGTCTATTTTTCTGCCAATACCATGCTGTTTTGATTATCGTGGCCCTATAATATAGTGTAAAGTCAGGTATTGTAATGCCCCCAGCTTCATTCTTTTTCTTTAGGATTGCTTTGGCTATTCAGAGTTTTTTATAGTTTCATATAAATCTGATGATTTTTTGTTCCATTACTTTAAAATATGTCATAGGAATTTTAATGAAAATTGCATTAAATTTATATATTACTTTGGGTAATATGGCCATTTTAAATATATTTATTCTTCCTATCCAAGAACAAGGAATATTTTTCCATCTCATTGTGTCTTTTTCTATTTCTCTTAACAATGCCTTGTAGTTTACTTTATATAGGTCCTTTACATTCTTTGTTATGTTTATTCCTAGGTATTTTATTTTTTTGTTGCAATCGTGAAGGGGATTATTTTTTTGAGTTCGTTTTCTAATATTTCATTGTTGGCATATAGAAAGGCTATGGACTTTTGTATGTTAATTTTGTATCCTGCTACCTTACTGTATTGGTTTATTGTTTCTAATAATCTTTTTGTGGAGTCTTTTGTGTTTTCGAAGTATAGGATCATATCATCAGCAAAAAGTAATACCTTTACTTCTTCTTTTCCGATATGGATGCCTTTTATTTCTTTGTATTGTCTGATTGCTCTGGCCAGAACTTCTAGCACCACGTTAAATAAGAGTGGAGAGAGTGGACAACCCTGTCTTGTTCCTGATTTAAGGTAGAAAGTCCTCAGTTTCATGCCATTTAATATGATGGTGGCTGATGGTTTATCATATATGACCTTTATCATGTTCAGATATTTTTCTTCTATACCCATTTTGTTGAGAGTCTTAAACATAAATTTGTGTTGTGTTTTATCAAAAGCCTTTTCTGCATCTATTGATAAGATCATGTGGTTTTTGTTCTTTGTTTTGTTGATATGGTTTATTTTGTTAACCGTTTTACATATGTTGAACCATCCTTGAGATTCTGGGATGAATCGCACTTGATCCTGATGTATTATTTTTTTAATATGTTGTTGTATATGATTTGCCAGTATTTTGTTTAGTATTTTAGCATGTGTATTCATTAGAGATATTGGTCTGTAGTTTTCTTTCTTTGTGCCATCCTTGCCAGGTTTCGGTATGAGGGTTATGTTGTCCTCATAAAATGTGTTTGGAAGTATTGCTTCTTCTTCAATTTTTTGGAGGACTTTGAGTAGAGTAGAAACCAAATCTTCTTTGAATGTTTGACAGAATTCACTGGTATAACCGTCTGGACCTGGACTTTTATTTCTGGGGAGGATTTTAATAGTTTTTTCTATTTCCTCCCTGCTGATTGGTTTGTTTAGGCTTTCTGCTTCTTCATGACTCAGTCTAAGAAAATTGTATTATTCTAGGCATTTATCCATTTCTTCTAGATTGTTGTATTTGGTGGCATATAGTTTTTCATAGTATTCTACAATAATTCATTGTATATCTATGATGTCTGCAGTGATTTTTCCTCTTTCATTTTGGATTTTATTTATTTGAGTTCTGTGCCTTTTTTCCTTGGTGAGTCTTGCCAAGGGTTTGTCAATTTTGTTGATCTTTTCAAAGAACCACCTCCCTGTTTTATTGATTTTTTCTATAGTTTTTCTGTTCTCTATTTCATTTATTTCTGCTCTCATTTTTTTTATCTTCTTTCTTCGGCTGGTTTTGGGTTGTCTTTGTTCTTCTTTTTCTAGTTCCTTAAGGTGTGAAGTTAAGTGGTTTACTTGGGCTCTCTCTTGTTTGTTCATATAGGCCTGAAGTGATATGAACTTTCCTCTTATTACTGCTTTTGCTACATCCCATAGATTCTGATATGTCGTATTTTCATTTTCATTTGTCTGTATATATCTTTTGATCTCTGCGCTTATTTCTTCTTTGACCCATTCATTTTTTAGAAGTATGTTCTTTAGTTTCTATATTTTGTGGGTTTTTCCCCCTCTTTTTGCAGTTGAATTCTAGTTTCAAGGCTTTATGATCAGAGAATATGCTTGGTACAATTTCAATTTTTCTAAATTTGCTAATATTATCTTTGTGGCCCAACATATGGTCAATTCTTGAGAATGTTCCATGTACACTGGAGAAAAATGTATACTCTGTCACTTTGGAATGAAGTATCCTGTAGATGTCTATCATATCCAGGTGTTCTAGTATTTCGTTTAATGCCAAATTATCTTTATTGATTCTCTGTTTGGATGATCGATCTAGAGCCATCAGCGGTGTATTGAGGTCTCCAAGTATTATTGTATTTTTGTCAGTTTTTGTTTGAAGATCAATAAGTAGCCGTCTTATATATTTTGGTGCTTCTTGATTTGGTGCATATATATTAAGAATTGTTATGTCTTCTTGATTCTGTGTCCCCTTAATCATTATGAAATGACCATTTTTGTCTCTGAGTACTTTTTCTGTCTTCTAGTCAGCATTATTAGATATGAGCATTGCTACACCTGCTTTTTTGGGGGTGTTGTTTGCTTGGAGTATTGTTTTCCAGTCTTTCACTTTGAATTTTTTTTATCCTTGTTGCTTAGATATGTTTCTTGTAGGCAGCATACAGTTGGATTTTCTTTCTTAATCCATTCTGCTACTCTGTGTCTTTTTATTGTTAAGTTTAATCCATTTACATTTAGTGTAATTATTGACACTTGTGGGTTCCCTATTGCCATTTTATAAATTGCTTTCTGTTAGTTTTGTATCTTGTTTGATTCTTCTCTTTTGTTTTTTTATTGTTTGTTTTTGTTTGTTTGTATTCCATACTTCTTTCCTCTGTTGCTACCTTTTTTAAGTCAAGTGTTTTTGTGGTGGTTTTTTCAAGGGTGGTTACCATTAAGTAATGAAAAGGGTACCTACCATATTCATTGTAGTACCCTATCTTATGATTATTTCTGTGCTTCATCACCCTTTGCTACTCTAAATGTCCATCCACTCCCCCCTTTTTTTCTTTTGTCTTCACATTATAAATTTGGTTTTATTGTGTTCTTGGTGGAGCTGTTATCTTTGGTTTTGTTTTGTTTTGTTCTTTGAATCTGGTTGGAAAACCCCCTTTAGTATTTCCTGGAGTGGGGGCTTTCTGATGATAAATTTTCTCATATTTTCTGTATTTGTGAATGTTTTTATATCTCCTTCGTACTTGAAGGATAGCTTTGATGAGTATAGTATTCTTGGCTAAAAGTTCCTCTCTTTCAGGGCTTTAAATATTGGGGTCCACTCTCTTCTAGCTTGTAGAGTTTCTGCTGAGAAATCTGATGATATTCTGATAGGCCTTCCTTTATATGTTGTACTCATCTTTTCCCTGGCTGCCTTGAGAATTTTTTCTTTGTCATTGGTTTGTGTCATCTTCATTATGATGTGCCTTGGAGTGGGTTTGTTGGGGTTAAGAAAACTCGTTGTTCTGTTTGCTTCTTAAATTTGAGGCTTTAGTTCTTTCCACAGGCTTGGGAAGTTCTCGTCTATTATTTGTTTGAGTATATTCTCCATTCCATTTTCTTTCTCTTCTCCCTCTGATATACCTATTATTCTTATGTTATTCTTTCTGATGGAATTAGACATTTCCAGTAGGGCTTTCTCCTTTTTTATTATTTTTGAGTCTCTTCTTCTCTCTGTTGTGCCTCAAGTTGCTTGTCTTCTATTTCATTAATCTTATCTTCTATCTGGGCTATTCTATTAGCTAAGCTTCTTATCTCATTTTTCAGCTCATGAATTGAGTTTTTCATTTCTGTTTGATTTGTTTTATAGTTTCAATTTCCTTGGTAATACATTATTTTTTTATTTTTTTTATAAATAAATTTTTATTTTAATGGGGTGACATCAATAAATCAGGGTACATACATTCAAAGAAAACATTTCCAGGTTATCTTGTCATTTAGTTCTGTTGCATACCCATCACCCGAAGAGAGATCGTACTCCATCACCCTCCATCCAGTTCTCTCTGTACCCCTCCCCCTCCCCCTCTCCCTCCTTCCCTCCCCACACTCCCCATAACCACCACATTCCTGTCCATGCTTCTTAAACTCGCTTTTATGTCCATCCAATGTATGGAATTCTGCAGTTCCTGTTTTTATCTGATTCGCTTATTTCACCCCACACAATGCTACCAAGACTCCACCATTCCACTGTAAGTGAACCGATGTCATCATTTCTCCTAGCTGAATAGTATACCATGGTGTATATGTGCCCCATCTTCTTCATCCAGTCCTCTATTTTTTTTACAGTGATTGAAAGCCTTTAAGCAAACTCTTGACCAATACAGCAAGAGTCCCTAAAAGAGTAGTGTCCTTAACATGTTCACCAAGTTCAAGTTGGCCCCATAACCATGCCAAATCCCTGAAAAATGCAACCCAACCCCAGTTCAGTCTGTTAGGAGCTGTCACAGGGAGCAGGAGTCCAGGAAAGTTCCCCACAGGAAAAGTCCGCATGGCACTGGAATTGTTGTCACCATTCTATACTTTCCAGCTCATGTCCAATTCCCAATGACCACTGCTTCTAGCCGGTAATGATTCAGGTAGACTGGAAAAAGCCATTTGCAGCATGCGTGGATATGGAGCTTCTGTTCTCCTCTGCCTGGAGAGTTTAGACCAGGTTGCTTTTCCCTGGAGCTCTGTGACTCTGGCCTGGTAAAGGGAACCTTGGGATACACTAAGCTGGGTGGCAAAGATAAATTCATAATACAAGTTGGCAAAAGGAGGAAAGAGAGCTCTAAATTAGGAGTAAGTCACAGCCTGAAATATGAGTGTGGCATTGAGGTAGGAGGGATAAAGGAAACACTATATAGTAAGCAAAGCAGCAGAAAATAGGACTATCAACACCCACAACAGAGATCTTTGAGGGAAGAATAAAAAACCTGACTATTCAGGCAAAACATAGTTAAGTGGCCCTTGTATGACTGAGATCAGTTTACCTGCTTCTTGGAAGAAATACCCTAGGCTCGTCCACAGTGTCGTAGATGGGGCCGACGGCCCTGGGCACCTTCAGCCTTCAGTGGCAAACCCCAGCTTTCTGGGCAAAGTTAGGTCATAGGTGGCTGAAGCAGGGCTGGAAGAGACTAAACCCTCCCTTGGAGGAGTGAGTGGGAAGCCCACCTTCCAGTATCCCTGTTTCTTCACAGCAGAGGTGTGTAAGCCTGGCAGGGTTTAGCTCAATGACCTTCCTTTCCACTATTGAAGCGGGACCCAGATGGCATCCTATGAGACCCCTTTGGGGCGTTGGAGCCTTTAAGGGTGTATCCTAAAAGCTGGTAGTTCCCCTGATCTCTATTTGGCTTTTTCTGCCTCTAGGTATCTTATAAGCCATTCTCAGAAGATCTCGCTGAGGGGATTGAGGATCCCCATCCACCTATATAAATCTTTTCCATATATCTGGAGCTATTTGGAAAAAAGACAGAACAGTGTTATTAGCTAGATCTAATAAAGAAGGTAGTAGTTTGCAGGCGAAAAAGATTTGGTGTCTCCTGTTCATCAGCATTCAAAAGAAATGTAATTTTATTTTTTTAAGTAAAAAGCATGATATGGTATACCCGTCGGAGTCATTGGCCTGGTGTGCAGTATTCCCGGGTTCGATTCCTGGCCAGAGCACACAGGAAAAGAACCCATCTATCTCTCCACCCCTCTCCCTCTCCTTCCTCTTCGTCTCTTTCCTCCTGCCCACAGCCAAGGCTGCACCGGAGCAAAGCCACCCTGGGCACTAAGGATGGCCCCATGGCCTCCGCCCCAGTTGCTAGAATGGCTCTGGTTGTAACAGAGCAACACCCCAGATGGGCAGAGCATTCTCCCCTGGTAGGCATGCCAGGTGGATCCCAGTCAGGCGCATGGGGGAGTCTGTCTGACTGCCTCCCCATCCCCATCCTCAGAAAAATACAAAAAATAAATAAATAATAGAAAAAATACTAAAAAAAGGGGGGCATTCCCTTGTGCTAATGTTCCAGGGAGCATGGAGTGAGCTTGAGTATGTCCTATGAAACATGGAGCTCTATGTTGACATATAACTCTTTGAAGAAGGAGGAACTGCTGAAATAGTTTATCAGCATGTGTCCCTAAGACAGCAGTCTTTATAGAGGGAACACCATACGTAGATATTTGCTGTCTGTCTATAGATTATGGGGGGAATATGGCAAATGCTGAAAAGCCATGATCTTTGTGCCCCTCCCCTCCCCCAACCCCCTCCCAATGCTCCCCCCACCCTGTAACTCCAAAACTGTTGTTCATTTCTCTGAGTCTCCTCTTTATGTCCCACCTATGTATGGAAACATATAGTTCTTAGTTTTTTCTGATTTACTTCTTTCACTCAGTATAATGTTATCAAGGCCCATCCATGTTGTTGTAAAAGATCCTATGTCATCATTTATTATGGCTGAGTAGTATTCTATAGTATATATATACCAAAGCTTTTTAATCCACTCTTCCTCTGATGGACACTTGGGCTGTTTCCAAATCATTGCTATTGTGAACAATGCTGCCATAAACATGGGGGTGCATTTCTTCTTTTCAAACAGTGCTATGGTGTTCTTGGGGTATATTCCTAACAGTGGTATAGCTGGGTCAAAAGGCAGTTCTATTTTTAATTTCTTGAGGAATCTCCATAGTGTTTTCCACTGTGGCTGCAGCAGTCTGCATTCCCACCAGCAGTGCAGGAGGGTTCCCTTTTCTCCACATCCTCGCCAGCACTTATTCTGTGTTGTTTTATTGATGAGCGACATTCTGACTGGTGTGAGGTGATATCTCATTGTGGTTTTAATTTGCATTTCTCTAATCATTAGTGATGTTGAACATTTTTCATATGCCTGTTGGCGACCTGTGTGTCCTCTTTGGAGAAGTGTCTATTCATTTCTTTTGCCCATTTTTGGATTGGATTGTTTGTCTTCCTTACAAGTTCTTTATAAATTTTGGTTATTAACCCCTTATCAGATGCTATGTCAAATATGTTCTCCCATTGTGTAGTTTGTCTTTTTATTCTATTCTTATTGTCTTTAGCTGTGCAGAAGCTTTTTAGTTTGATAAAGTCCCATTTGTTTATCCTGTCTTTTATTTCACTTGCCTGTGGAGACAAATCAGCAAATATATTGCTGTGAGAGATGTCAGAGAGCTTACTGCCTATGTTTTCTTCTAAGATGCTTATGGTTTCACGGCTTACATTCAAGTCTTTTATCCATTTTGAGTTTATTTTTGTGAGTGGTGTAAGTTGGTGGTCTAGTTTTATTTTTTTGCAGGTAGCTGTCCAGTTTTCCCAACACCATTTGTTGAACAGGCTGTCTTTACTCCATTGTATTGTCTTACCTCCTTTGTCAAATATCAGTTGTCCATAGAGTTGTGGGTTTATTTCTGAGTTCTCTGTTCTGTTCCATTGATCTATGTGCCTGTTCTTATGCCAGTACCATGCTGTTTTAAGTACAATGGCCTTATAATATAACTTGATATCTGGAAAAGTGATACCTCCCGCTTTTTTCTTCCTTTTCTTGATTGCTGAGGCTATTCGTGTTCTCTTTTGGTTCCATATAAATTTTTGGAATATGTGTTCTATATCTTTGAATTAAGTCATTGGTATTTTAATTGGTATTGTATTGAATTTATAAATTGCTTTGGATACTATAGACATTTTAATGATGTTTCTTCTTCCTAACCATGAGCACGGTATATGCCTCCACTTATTCGTATCTTCCCTGATTTGTTTTATCATTGTTTTATAATTTTCTGAGTACAAGTCTTTAATCTCCTTGGTTAGATTTATTCCTAGTTACTTTATTTTTTTGGTTGCAATGGTAAAGTGGATTGATTCCCTGATTTCTCTTTCTGACAGTTCATTATTAGTGTATAAAAATGCCTCTGATTTCTGAGTATTGATTTTATATCCTGCCACCTTGCCAAATTAATTTATCAAGTCTAGTAGTTTTTTGACTGAGACTTTAGAGTTTTCTATATACAATATCATGTCATCTGCAAATAATGATAGTTTTACTTCTTCTTTTCCAATTTGGATGCCTTTTATTTCTTTTTCTTGTCTGATTGCTGTGGCTAGGACTTCCAGAACTATGTTGAATAAGAGTGGTGAAAGGGGGCACCGCTGCCTTGTTCCTGATCTTAAGGGGATTGCTTTTAATTTTTGCCCATTGAGTATGATGTTGGCTGTGGGTTTGTCATAGATGGCCTTTATCATGTTGAGGTATGTTCCCTGTATTCCCACTTTGCTGAGAGTTTTGATCATGAATGGGTGCTGGACTTTATCAAATGCTTTTTCTGCATCTATTGAAATTATCATGTGGTTTTTCTCCTTTCTGAAGGAAAAAATGAATCATATTGATTGATTTGGAAATATTGTACCAGCCTTGCCTCCCAAGAATAAATCCTACTTGATCATGGTGTATGATTTTTTCCATATATTGCTGGATCCGTTTTGCTAATATTTTGTTGAGGATTTTTGCATCTAAGTTCATTAGGGTTATTGGCCTATAATTTTCTTTTTTTGTGTTGTCTTTGCCTGGTTTTGGAATCAGAATTATGCTCACCTCATAAAAACTGTTTGGAAGTCTTCCTTCCTCTTGAATTTTTTGAAACAGCTTGAGAAGGATAGGAGTTAGTTCTTCTTTGAATATTTGGTAGAATTCACTTGTGAAGCCATCAGGCCAAGGACTTTTCTTTTTTGGTAGTTTTTGATAGCTGTTTCAATCTCATTTGTTGTAATTGGTCTGTTTAGGTTTTCTGATTTTTCCAGATTGATTTTTGGAAGATTATATGATTCAAGGAATTTGTCCATTTCATCTAGGTTGTCTAGTTTTTTGGCGTACAGTTCTTCATAGTAGTTTCTTACAATATTTTGTATTTCTGTTGTGTCAGTTGTTATTTCTCCACTCTTGTTTCTAATTTTATTTATTTGAGTCCTCTCTCTTTTTTTCTTGGTGAGTCTTGTTAAAGGTTTATCTATCTTGTTTACTTTTTCAAAGAACCAGCTCCTGGTTTCATTGATCCTCTGTATTGTTTCTTTAGCCTCTATGTCATTTATTTCTGCTCTGATCTTTATTATTTCCTTCCTTCTACTAGCTCTGGGCTTTACTTGCTGTTCTTTTTCTAGTTCTTTTAGATGCAGGGTTAAGTTGTTTATTTGAGCTTTTTCTAGCTTCTTGAGTTATGCCTGTAATGCTATAAACTTCCCTCTGAGGACTGCTTTTGCTGTGTCCCATAAATTTTGAGTTGATGTATGCTCATTATCGTTTGTTTCTAGGAATTTTTTAATTTCTTCTTTGATCTCAATGTAAACCCATTCATTGTTTAATAACGTGCTATTTAGTTTCCAAGTGTTTGAATGTTTTTCAATTTTTCTATTGTGGTTGATTTCTAGTTTAATGCCATTGTGATCAGAGAAAGTGCTCAATATGATTTCAATCTTCTTAAATTTGTTGAGCCCACTTTTGTGCCCTAACATGTGGTCTATTCTAGAGAATGTACCATAAGCGCTTGAAAAGAATGTATATTCTGCTGTTTTAGGGTGAAAGGTTCTGAAGATATCTATTAAATCGAGTTGGTCTAATATGTTTTTTAAGTCTGCTGTTTCTTTGTTAATTTTCTTTCTTGAGGTTCTATCTAATGATGTTAATGGGGCATTGAAATCCCCTACTATTATAGTATTGCTGTTGACCTCGCCCTTTAAGTCCGTCAAAGTCTGCTTTATATATTTAGGTGTTCCTATATTAGGTCCGTAAATATTTATAATGGTTATATCTTCCTTTTGGATTGCTCCCTTTATCATTATGTAGTGACCTTCTTTATCTCTAACTATGGTCTTTGTTTTAAAGTCCATTTTGTCTGATATAAGTATTGCTGCCCCAGGTTTTTTTTCATTTCCATTTGCGTGAAATATTTTTTTCCATCCTTTTATCTTCAACCTGTTTGCATCTTTTGATTTAAGGTTTGTCTCTTGTAGATAGCATATGTATGGGTCCTGTTTTCTTATCCATGCAGCTACCCTATGTCTCTTCATCGGATCATTTAATCCATTAACATTTAATGTTATTACTGATATGTAATTTTTTATTGCCATTTTTTTCTTTAAAACTGTTTTTCTCTTTTGCTATATTCTTTCTTTCCTTTGATCTGTTTACAACAGGTCCCTTAGCATTTCTTGCAGCCTCGTTTTGGTTGCAGTGAAATTCTTGAGTATTTTTTTGTCTGTAAAGCTTTTTATTTCTCCTTCAATTTTAAATGATAGCCTTGCTGGATAAAGTAGTCTTGGTTGTAGGTTCTTGTTCTGCATTACTTTGAATATTTCTTGCCATTCCTTTCTGGCCTCAAGTGTTTTTGTTGAGAAGTCAGAAGTCATCCTTATGGGGGCTCCTTTGTAGGTGATAGTCTTTTTTTCTCTAGCAGCTTTTAATATTTTCTCTTTATCATTTAGCTTTGGTAATTTAATTATGATGTGTCTTGGTGTTGGTTTCTTTGGGTTTTTCTTTAATGGTGTTCTCTGTGCTTCCTGAACATGTGAAATGTTTTCCTGCCTTAATTGGGGGAAGTTTTTCGCTATAATATGTTTGAAAAAGCCTCTATCCCTTGTTCTTTCTCTTCTTCTTCAGGAACCCCTATTACGCGGATATTATTTCTCTTCATGTTGTCACAGAGCTCTCTTAGAGTTTCCTCAGAATTTTTGAGTCTCTTTTCTTTTTTCTGCTCTGCTTCCGTGCCTTTATTTATCGTGTCCTCTAACTCACTGATTCGATTCTCTGCTTCATCCATCCTGCTTTTAATTCCTTCCATTGTATTCTTTATTTCAGATATTGTATTTGTCATTTCTGTCTGATTCTTTTTTATTATTTCAATGTCCTCTTTTATATTTGTTATCTTTATTTAGGTTTTCATAATGGCCATTTATGGTTGTTCTCATATCTTTGAGAATCCTAACAATCGTTATTTTAAACTCTGCCTCTGGTAATTTGGTTATATCTGATTCACTTAGGTCCTTTTCTTGGGATTTCTCTTGGTTTATTTGTGTTGTATTTTTCTGCCTCTGCATTTTCTCTTCACAGGAGTGGCTGTGATCACGTGCTCAGGTGCACAAGGGTTGGTGGCCTTGGCCTTTGCCCCGCCCCCGTGTGTGACGTTATTCTCTGTCCTGAAGGCACTGGCGAGCACCTTTGCTCAGCTGCGGGTCTCCACCTGTTTCCGAGCTTTCCCCTGCCTTTGCTGGATGATCCCACTCAAGGAACAGCTGCTAGCCTTGGCTCTAATGCCGGGCAGGACTGCGTGCCCAAGCTCAGCTCCATAGTGGAACTCTGCCTCTTCTGGGCTTTTGGCTCCACCCCCGTGGGAGGTGCTGGCTACCAAGTCAGACCCCTAGCCTGGGTTGCATGTGTGTGGCAGGGCTTTGCTCCTCTGCCCTTGCTCCGGGGCTGGTTTCTACCCTTTCTGGGATTCCCGCCCTTCTCCCTGAGGCTGGATTACAGGCTGCCGGCAGCTGAGCTTCACCGCTTTTCATGCCCCCTTCTCCCCAGCTGGGCAAGATTGAGGTCACAACTGAGCCCCGTGGTCGCCAGCCAGCTTCTGCCCCTGCCAGCTAACTGCGCTTTTGTCTCCCGCTGCTGCCTGCTCTCTGATGTGCCCTCAGCCGCGTGGGTGGGGGCGTTGCAGCTTGGACCCTAAAACTCACTACTGTTGACCAGAAAGCTCCCTCCTTCTATGCTCTGCTCTGTGTGCTGCGGGGGAGCTTGTTTGGCTGCTCTCCTGCTTCCCTTTGCTGGTATTGCTGTTTCCGGGGGAAATATTCACTTAAGCTTTGGGGAGTGACTCATCCCAGGGGTTACGGTGGCTATCTCCCAAAATGTTTTTCCCTATGCCTCCTAGATTGCACTCTCTTCCTGTTACTGTGGTCCTCTCCTCTCTCCCCCCGTCCTCATGAGCCCCAGGTGATTGGTTTTGAGAGAGATGTTCTGCGCAGTCCCTTTAAAAAGGATCCTGGGTGTAAGAAATCAGACTCTCTCACAAACAGTATCCTGACTTGTTTCCAGCTAAATACTGTCCTTACACCTCTTCTGGACTCTGGGGCTGCAGGCTGGGGCTTTGTTCCTGGGGCTCAGGACCCTTTCTTCTCTGCTAAACTCACTTCCTGCCACGCGAGTCTCTCCCTGTTGCCGTTCGCTCCGAGGAGCTGGGCAGCCCTCTCCGCGTTTCCCCGTTTCCACTTTTCCTACCAGTCTCTGTGTGGCTTATTCAGTGTTCCTTGGTTGAAGAGTCCTTTTAGTTTAGACCAAAGTTGGTTTTTCCAGATGATAGTTCATAAAATTAGTTTGTAATCCACTTTGGTTCTGAGAGGTAGATGCTGGTACCTCCGCCTACTCCTGTGCCATCTTGTCTCTCTCCTTGGTAATATATTCTTTGTGATCATTGAGTTGTTTTCTGAGCTCCCTAAATGGCCATTCTGTGTTTTCTTGTATATCTCTGAGTATTTTTAGGATTTCTATTTTAAATTCTCTTTCATTTACCTCCAAGGTTTCCAATATGTTAAATATTTTCTCCATAGATTTTTCCACATCTATTTGTGTTACCTCTCTATCATTTGCATCCATAATATTCAATTTCCTTTTCTTATTGGCATCTGAGGTTGGTCTTGTTGATAGCACTCATTAGAATTAATAAAGAATAAAAAGTAAAAAAAAGGGAAAAAAGAAAACACCCCACAAAAAAAACAGTGATAATTTATTATTTCCCCCTTTTTTCTTTCTTCTCTTCCCCTCCTCTCCCCTCCTTAGGGAAATATCGTGATGACCTGTGAATTATATTATGCTAAATGGAACAAAACTGCCTATAACGGAGGGTGTGATTTGGGGTGAAGAGTTCAAGGGGCAAAAAAGGGGGTAGGGACCTACTAAATGCAAAAAAAGGAGAAAATCTTAGACAAGTATAAAATGATTTGCTTGTAAGTGATGGTTGACTAAGAGATATGATGTGAGGGATAAGAGGGAAACAGAAAAAAGGAGAAAAAAATAATAATTAAGGAAGAAAAAATAAAAATAAGTAAAAATCTGTTGTATTACGTGGAGCAAAGACTAAATACAATGGAGACCTTGGGGTGGGAGGAATGCTAATGAGTTAAAACGCAAAGTAAAAAGTACCCAAAATGCCACAAACACAAACAAACAAAAGAAAACCAAAAACAAAAGCAAAAATAAAAACCAAAAAAACCTTGATTCCCAAATTTAATAATTTGTTCTTGATTGAGGATTGAATGGGACGAAAAGTAAAAGGAGAAGAGAAGAAGAAATGAATAGAAAGGAAAAAATAAGAAAAATAGAAAATTGAAGGAAGAAAAAAAGGAAAAGAAAAAAAACAAAAGGGGAGAGAGTGAGAGTTAAGGGTTTTGGAGTGTAACCCTAAAGGAAAGTAAAGATGAAGAAAAAAAATAAAATGTAACACTCATGGGTAGTGTAGTTCAAGAAAAGGGAAGCATAAGATGGGCAGAGAATAAAAGGACCAAGGTGGAGGAAATAGAAATAATAATAATAAAGGCAATAAGATAGAAGAAACAAACAAGAACAAAAAATAGTGGAACAAATTATATAGTCTATGGATTTTTCTTGATCTTGAGAGTTTAACTTCTTCCTTTTTCTTTTCTTTCCCTCTTCCTGGTCGGTGACTATGTACCCCAGGCTCTGCCCCTTTGTCATGCTTAGGTAGGAATTTGCAGTTGATGGGATTCTATGGCAATGTCATATAATTGGCTTTAGTTTCGTTGGTAGTCAAGGCTTGTTGGCGTTTGCAGGGTCCAACAATAGGAGAGTTTGCTTTCCCGGAGTCTCTCTCCTAGTCCCCCCTTCCTGAATTAGCAGCCTGGTGATCCAGCTATGAGGCTGCCACTGCTTCTGCCTGGGGAGTAAGAGGCTCAAAGAGCTAGGAAATCCCCACTCTATCCCCACTCAGCGCAAGGCTCTGGGTAAGGCTCTGGCAGTCAGAGCCTCCAGAGTAATCAGACAGGGCTGTGAGTCAATTGTTGTCAAGGTGACTGTTCAGTGCCTAGCATTCAGTTGGACCACTCAACCCAGGCTTTCCACAGTTTTTAGCCTGTTTTGGCTGGGAAGAAGAGGCACTAGTCGGTGCTTGCTGTATAGATCTTAATATCTGCCAAGTCCCTCTTGTTAGCATGTATCCCTGAATATGAAGGCTCTGTCAATCAGAAGTTGCCCCGGCCCCTTTAGCAAGAGGCACTAAAAATATTATGCCTCTTGTCTTGGATCTGAGAGAGATTTTATCAATTAGAGCCCCGTGGGTGCGCGGATTTCATGGGTTAAGCTAATTTAAGTGATTAGATCTGCAGCTGTGCTCCAGAACGTATTTCAAGCTGCCCGTGCGCCCCTCCCCCAAAGCTTGATTGTTAGCTTGAATGGCTGGGTGAGGTGCCCCGCCCTCAGAGAGAATCTCTGGAGTAGGGAAGATAGCTTTGGCACCCTTCCCGCTTGCCTTGCCGCTGGTGGCTTTGGTGCACTGGACTCACGGGAGAATGGGGCACTCTGGGTATGCAGTCGAGTGGAGTTCTCTGGGCGTGTGGGCGAGTGAGACGTTCAGGGCACGCGAGCAAATGGTGTGCTCTGGGCACCGGTGGCTGGGGACTCTCACTCGCAGTGCAAGGGAGATCACTCTGCGACCGGACCGCGGCACGGGGCGTGCGTGCTGTTTCTCACGGCAAGCTGGCGGCTGCTTGGAGTGCTCAGGCTGCTCCTCCCCGAGTATGGGCGAGCAGTTGCATGCGTGGGTTGACTCACCACAGGCGTACTCCCTCCTTGGCTTGAATGAACGTCCGTGCGGTAGTTAGCTTCCTTCACACCCTCAGCTCTGACCCACCTCTCAGATTCAAGTGATAACAGTCATTTCGATTTCAGTGTGTGTGGAACTCCAGAATACTCCGAGGATAAGTTTTTCTGTTTCTAGTTGATAAGTTTGTTGAGATTTTGGGGAGATCTGTCAGATGCGCAGCTCACGGCGCCATTTCTGTGACGTCTATCTCTGAATATTAATGTGTAATAAAACTGAATCCTATTAAAATATCTAACACTGCTTTACCTGAAGAGCAAAGAGTTGTGTAACTTTTGTAAATACTGCAGTAAATTTTTAACCATACACGTGAGAAACAGTAACTCAGATAACTTGAATCTATTGTTAGCAAATGCTTACATGCAAAAAATTACCAACTGGGTCATTTTACAATGCATTAGAAAATGTTTTGGAAAAATATTTTTTCATAACTATAATTAATTTTTATTAGTTTTTTAGAGATGAAAACTAACAGTTATATGATACATAATTTCTTTATTCACTTAGCGATGCTAAGCAGAAGCAGTACAGGTACATTACTGTGTAACAAAACTGAGTTCTATTTTAATTTCTAACATAGATTTTTCTGAGGGCAAACAGCAGTGTAACTCTTGTAAATAATTCAATAAATTTGAAAACATACACTTGAGAAAAACTAACTCAGATATCTTGAAACTCTTGTTAGCAGAGACCCATGTGCAAAAAATAAGTAAATGAGTTGTTTCACAATACAGTAAAAAATGAGTTGAAAAAATATATCTTAATAAGTATATATTAATTTTTCCTAGATTTTTAGAAAAGGAAACTGACAGTTTTGGAAACAAATTCTTCATTCACATTGAGAGCTAAGGAGAAGCAGTACAGGTACATTACTGTGTAACGAAGCTGAGTCCAATTTCAATTCCTAACACTGCTTTATCAGAAGAACAAACAGCTGTGGAACTCTTTCAAATACTGCAATAAATTTAAAACCATACATGTGAAACACATTAACTGTAATAACTTAAAACTCTTCTTATACAAAACCCACATGCAAAGAATAACTAAAGAATAACTAAATGAGTTATTTAAGAAAGCATTAGGAAATGTTTTAAAAAATATATCTTTATTAGTATGAATTGATTTTTACTAGTTTTTTTTTTTTTTTCCTGAAGCTGGAAACAGGGAGAGACAGTCAGACAGACTCCCGCATGCGCCCGACCGGGATCCACCCGGCACGCCCACCAGGGGCGACGCTCTGCCCACCAGGGGGCGATGCTCTGCCCATCCTGGGCATCGCCATATTGTGACCAGAGCCACTCTAGCGCCTGGGGCAGAGGCCAAGGAGCTATCCCCAGCGCCCGGGCCATCTTTGCTCCAATGGAGCCTCGGCTGCGGGAGGGGAAGAGAGAGACAGAGAGGAAAGTGCGGCAGAGGGGTGGAGGAGCAAATGGGCGCTTCTCCTATGTGCCCTGGCCGAGAATCGAACCCGGGTCCTCGCACGCTATTTACTAGTTTTTTAGAGAAGAAAACTCACAATTATTAGACACATAATACTTTCACTCACTTTGCGATGATAAGCAGGAGCAGGTCAGAAACATTACTGTGTAAAAAAAACTGAGTCCTATTTCAATTACTAACACTGCTTTACTTGAAGAGCAAAACAGCTGTATAACTTCTGTATATACTACAGTAAATTAAAAACCATACACTTGACAAAAACTCAGAGAACTTGAAACTCCTGTTAGTAGAAACACAGGTGCAAAAAATTACTA
Organism: Saccopteryx leptura; assembly: GCF_036850995.1. Lineage (NCBI taxonomy): Eukaryota > Metazoa > Chordata > Mammalia > Chiroptera > Emballonuridae > Saccopteryx > Saccopteryx leptura. The sequence goes on along the minus strand of NC_089506.1, from coordinate 134,490,994 downwards.
AAAGAGTTGTTTCACAATACATTAAGAAATGAGTTGAAAAAATATATCTTAATAAGTATATATTAATTTTTCCTAGATTTTTAGAAAAGGAAACTGACAGTTTTGGAAACAAATTCTTCATTCACATTGAGAGCTAATGAGAAGCAGTATAGGTACATTACTGTGTAACAAAGCTGAGTCAAATTTCAATTCCTAACCCTGATTTAACAGAAGAGCAAACAGCTGTGGAACTCTTTTAAATACTGCAGTAAATTTGAAACCATACACGTGAAACACATTAACTCCATTAACTTAAAACTCTTCTTATACAAAACCCACATGCAAAGAATAACTAAATGAGTTATTTAACAAAGCACTAGGAAATGTTTTGAAAAAATATGTCTTCATAAGTATGAATCGATTTTTACTAGTTTTTTAGAGAGGAAAACTCAAAGTTATTAGAAATATAATACTTTCATTCACTTTGAGATGATAAGCAGGAGCAGGTCAGAAACATTACTATGTAAAAACCTGAATCCTATTTCAATTACTAACTCTGCTTTACTTGAAGAGCAAAACAGCTGTATAACTCCTGTATATACTGCAGTAAATTTAAAACCATACGCTTTACAAAAACTAACTCAGATAACTTGAAACTCTTGTTAGTAGAAACACACATACAAAACATTACTAAAAGAGTTGTTTAACAATACATTAAGAAATGTATTGAAAAAATATATCTTAAAAAGTATGAATTGATTATGCCTGGTTTTTTAAGATGGAAACTTAGTTATTTGAAAGATAATCCTTTCATTCACTTTGCGAAGCTAAGCAGAAGCAGTACAAGAATATTACTGTGTAATAAAACTGAGTCCTATTTTAATTACTAACACTGCTTTAAAGAGCAAAAACTGTAAAACTCTTGAAGATAGTGCAGTAAATTTGAAAGCATACACTTGAGAAAAACTAACTCAGAAAACTTGAAACACTTGTTAGCAGAGACAAACGTGCAAAGAATAAGTACATGAATCATTTAACACTGCATTATGAAAGGTGTTGAGAAAAATATATCTTCATATGTATGAATTGAATTTTACTAGTTTTTTAGAAAAGGAAACTGACAGTTCTTTGAAACACAATTCTTCATTCACATTGAAAGCTAAGGAGAAGCAGTAAAGGTACGTTACTGTGTAACAAAACTGAGTCCAATTTCCATTCCTAACACTGCTTTACTGAAAGAGCAAACAACTGTGTAACTCTTTTAAATACTGCAGTAAATTTGAAACCATACACGTGAAACACATTAACTGTAATAACTTAAAACTCTTCTTATATGAAACCCACATGCAAAGAATAACTAAATGAGATATTTAAAATGCATTAAGAATTATTTTGAAAAAACAGGTCTTCATCAGTATGAATCGAATTTTATTAGTTTTTAGAGATGAAAACTAAGTTATTAGAAACATAATTTTTTCATTCACTTTGCGATGGTAAGCAGAAGGAGGTCAGAAATATTACTGTGTAAGAAAACTGAGTCCTATTTCAATTACTAACACTGCTTTACCTGAAAAGCATACAGGTGTATAACTCTTGTAAATATTGCAGTAAATTTGAAACCATACACTTGAGAAAAACTAACTCAGATAACTTCAAACTTTTGTTAACAGAAACAAACATGCAATGAATTACTAAATGAGTTGTTTAACAATACATTAAGAAACATGTTGAAAAATATATCTTAATACATATAAATTGATTTTTACCTATTTTTTACAGAAGGAAATTAAATTATTTGAAAGATAATTCTTTCATTCACTTTGCAAGGCTAAGAAGAAACAGTCCAAGAATATTAATGTGGAAAAAAACTGAGTCCTATTAAAATAACTAACACTGCTTTACCTGAAGAGCAAAGAGCTGTGTAACTTTTTAAAATACTGCAGTAAATTTTAAACCATACACGTGAGACACAGTAACTCAGATAACTTGAAACTATTGTCAGCAAAAGCTCATGTGCAAAGAATAACCAAATGGGTCATTTTACAATACATTGGAAAATGTTTTGAAAAAATATTTTTCCATAACTATGAATTGATTTTTACTAGTTTTTTAGAGATAAAAACTAACCGTTATTTGAAACATAATTTCTTTATTCACTTAGCTATGCTAAGCAGAAGCAGTACAGGTACATTACCAAGTAACAAAACTGAGTTCTGTTTTAATTCCTAACATAGCCCTTTCTGAGGGCAAACAGCTGTGTAACTCTCATAAATAATTCAATAAATTGGAAAACATACACTTGAGAGAAACTAACTCAAATATCTTGAATTTTTGTTAACAGAGACCATGTGCAAAGAATAAGTAAATGAGTTGTTTCACAATACATTAAGAAATGAGTTGAAAAAATATATCTTAATAAGTATATATTGATTTTTACTAGTTTTTTAGAAAAGGAAACTGACAGTTCTCTGAAACATAATTCTTCATTCACTTTGAGAGCTAAGAAGGAACAGTACAGGTACATTACTGTGTAATGAACTGAGTCCAATATCTATTCCTAACACTGCTTTATCTGAAGAGCAAATAGCTGTGGAACTCTTTTAAATACTGCAGTAAATTTGAAACCATACACGTGAAACACATTAACTCTAATAACTTAAAACTCTTCTTATGTGAAACATTCATGCAAAGAATAACTAAATGAATTATTTAAAAAGCATTAGGAAATGTTTTGAAAAAATATACCTTCATAAGTATGAATCGATTTTTACTAGTTTTTTAGAGAAGAAAACTAACAGTTATTAGAAACAATACTTTCCTTCACTTTGCGATGCTTTACTGTGTAATAAAACTGAGTCTTATTTCAAATACTAACACTGCTTTACTGAGAGGCAAACAACTGTGTAACTGTCGTAAGTACTGCAGTAAATTTGAAACCATTAACGTGAGAGACAGTAACTCAGGTAAGTTGAAACTCTTCTTAGCAGAATCCCATGTGCTAAGAATAATGAAATGAGTTGTTTAATAAAGCATTAAGAAATTTCTTGAAAAAATATGTCTTTATAAGTATGAATTGGTTTTTACTAGTTATTTTAGAGAAGTAAACTAACAGCTCTATAAAATGCAATACCTTCATTGACATTGAAATGCTAAGGAGTACAAGTACAAATACATTTCTGTATAAAATCCTGAGTTCTATTTCAGATAAATTCACACTCTTATTTGTAGAAACCTAGATGTAAAGAATAACTAAATGACCTGTTTATCAATGCATTAAGAAATGTTTTGAAAAAATATATCTTCATTAGTATAAATCGATATTTCCTGGTTTTTTAGAAAAGAAAACTAACAGTTATTAGAAACATTTCTTTCATTTACTTTGTGATGCTAAGCAGAAGCAGGTCGGAAACATTACTGTGAAAGAAAACAGTGCTATTTCAATTACTGACAATGCTTTATTTAGAGAAAATACCTGAGTAACTCTTATAAATAGGCTGGTAAATTTAAAACCATACACTTGAAAGAATCTAACTCAGATAACTTGAAATTTTTGTTTGCAGAAACACACGTGCAAAGATTAACAAAATGAGTCAATAATAAAGCATTAAAAAAAGCTTTGAAAAAATATATCTTCATAAGTAAGAATTGATTTTACCTAGATTTTAGAGAAAGTAATTAACAGTTATTACAACCGTAATACTTTCATTGACTTTGAGATTCTAAGCAGAAGAAGTACAAATGCATTACAGTTTTAAAAAAATAAGTACTATTTCACAGAAATTGAAACTCTTGTTAGCAGAATGCCAGGTGCAAAGAATTATGAAATGAGTTGTTTAACAACACATTAAAAAATGTTTTGAAAATATATATCTTCATAAGAATGAATTGATTTTTTCTAGTACTTTAGAGAAGAAAACTAAGTTATTGAAAACAATTCTTTCAATCACTATGTGATACAAATCAGAAGCAGTTCAGGACTAATACTGTGTAAGAAAACGGAGGTCGGTTTCAATTTTTAACATTGCTTTACATGAGAGGAAAGAGCTGTGTAACTCTATTAAATAAACTAGAAAATTCAAAACCATACTCTTAAAGAAACTAACTCCGCTACTTTGAATGTATTGTTACCAGAACCACATGTGCAAAAAATAATTAAATGAGTTGTTTAACAACACATTAAAAAATGTGTTAAAAAATATATCTTCATAAGTATGAATTGATTTTTACTAGTTTATAAAGACCAAAACGAACAGTTATACAAAACATAATTATTTCATTCATTTTGCCATACTAAGCAGAAGAAGTTCAGGAACATTACTGTGTAAGAAAACTGAGGCCTGTTTCAATTTTTAACACTGCTTTATCTAAAGTGCAAACAGTTGTGTAACTCTTTAAAATAAAAAAGTAAATTCAAAACCATACACTTGAAAGAAACTAACTCAGATAACTTGAAACTCTTGTTGGCAGAAACACACGTGCAATGAATAACAAAATGAGTCCTTTAACAATGAATTAAGAAGCTCGTTGAAAAAATATATCTTTATGAGCATGAGTTGGTTTTCACTAGTTAGGGGAAGTAAAGGAAGTGTTTTTTGAAACATAATTCTTTCATTGGTTTGCAACGCTAAGCAGAAGCAGTTAAGGAACAGTACTGTGTAAGAAAACTGAGGCCTATTTCAATTTCTAACACTGCTTTACCTAAAAAGAAAAGAGCTGTGTAACTCTATTAAATAAACCAGTAATTTGAAAACCATACACTTGAAAGATACTAACTCAGATAACTTGAAACTCTTGTTAGCAGAAAATGAATAACTCAAATGAATAACGAAATGAGTCATTGAACAATTCATTAAGAAACGTGTTGAAAAAATATATCTTTAGAAGTATGAACTAGTTTGTACTAGTTTTTAAGAGAAGTAAATAAGAGTTTTTGAAACATAATTCTTACATTGACTTTGAGACGCTAAGCAGAAGCAGTTCAGAAACATTACAGTGTACAAAAACTGAGTCCTATTTCAATTCCTAACACTGCTTTAACTGAAGAGCAAACAGCTGTGTAAGTCTTGTAAATACTGCAGTAAATTTTAAACCAAACCTACATTTGAGTCACACCAACTAATATAACATGAAAGTTAGGTGAGCAGAATCCCGCATTCAAAGAATAACTATGAGCAGCATAATAAAGCATGATGATTTGTTTTGAAACAGATATGTTTTCAAAAACGTGAATTGATATTTACAAGTTTTTCAGGTAGAAAACTAAGTTATTTGAAACATATTTTTTCATTTAGTTTGAGAGGTGAAGCATACACAATATAGGTACATTATTGTGTAACAAACTGAGTACTATTGCAATTCCTAAATCTGTTTACCTGAAGAGCACACCATGGTGCATATTTTGTCAATTCTATATTAATTTGGAAACAAACATACATATCAGGGAAAGTAACTCAGACAACTTGAAACTCTTGTTAGCACGAATCCATGTGCAAAGAATAACTAAATGAGTCATTTAATAATGCATTAAGAAAAGTGTTGAAAAATATATATCTTCATAAGTAAGAATTGAGTTTTACTAGGTTATAGAGAAGTAAATTAATAGGTATTTGAACCGTAATCCTTTCATTGACTTTGAGACTCTAAGCAGAAGCAGGACAAATACATTACTTTGTAAAGAAATGAGTTCTATTTCACATAAATTGAAACTCATGTTGGCAGAATCCCAGGTGAAAGAAATTAATAAATGAGCTCTTTAACAATGCATTAAGAAATGTTTTGGAAAAATATATCTTGAAAAGTATGAATTGATTTTACTAGTTTTTTAGAGAGGAAAACTAAGTTATTTGAAACATAAATTTTTTATGTAGTTTGAGGGGTCCAGCATACACAGTATAGGTTATTTACCATGTAACAAAACTGAGTCCTATTTCAATTCCTAACTCTGTTTAACTAAAGAGAACCCCAAAATGGACACCTTGGAAAAACTATATTAATTTGAATACAAACATACATATCATTGAAATTAACTCAGATTACTTGAAACAATTGTTAGCAAAAACACACATGCAAAGAATAACAAAATGAGTTGTTCATCAATGCATTAAGAAATGTATTCATAAAATATATTTTCATATGTATGAATTGATAGTTACTAGTTTTTTAGAAAAGGACACTAACAGTTATTTGAAACGTAATTCTTTCATGCACTTTGTAATGCTAAGCAGAAGTATTTCAGGAACATTACTGTGTATGAAAACTGAGTCCTATTTCAATTCCTAACACTGCTTTAACTGAGGAGAAAACAGCTGTGTAAGTCTTGTAAACACTGCAGTAAATTTCAAACCAAACATACACTTGAGTGACACTAAGTCAGATAATTTGAAACCCTTGTTAGGAGAATCCCGCAATCTAAGAATAACTAAATGAGCAGCAAAATTAAGCATTATGACATGTGTTGAATAGATGGATCTTCAAATGTATAAATTGATATTTACAAATTCTTCTGAGTAGAAACTAAGAGTTATTTGAACAATAAATATTTCATTTAGAATGACAGGTTAAGCATACTCCTTATAGGTTCACTACTGTGTAACTAAACTGAATCCTATTTCAGTTCCTCAAGCTGCATTACATAAAGAGCTCTCAAATGTGCCAGTTTTATAAAGACTACAGTGAATTTGAAACAAAACATAGATATCAGTGACACTAACTCAGTAACTTGTAACACTTGATACCAGAAAAACACCTGCAAAAAATAATTAAATAAGTTGTTTAACAACACATTTAGAAATGTGTTCAAACCTATATCTTCATAATTATGAATTGATTTTCACTAGTTTATAAAGAACAAAATGAGCAGTTATTGGAAACATAATTCTTTCATTCATTTTGCCATACTAAGCAGACGCATTTCAGGTAAATTAGTGTGTAAGAAAAGTGATGCATGTTTCAATTTATAATCTGTTTAAACGAAGAGTAAACAGCTGTGTATCTCTTGTAAATAAACCAGTAAATTCAAAACCATACACTTGAAAGAAACTAACTCAGATAACTTGAAACTCTTGTTAGCAGAAACACATGTAAATGAATAACTAAATGAGCCATTCAACAATGTATTAAGAAATTGGTTGAAAATGTATATCTTTATAAGTATGAACAGGATTTTACTAGTTTTAAGAGAAGTAAAGTAAGAATTTTTTGAAACATCATTCTTTCATTGACTTTGAGACGTTAAGGAGTAGCAGTTCAGAAACATTACTGTGTATGAAAACTGAGTCCTATTTCAATTCCTAACACTGCTTTCACTGAAGAGCAAACAGCTGTTTAAGTCTTGTAAATACTACAGTAAATTTGCAACCAAACCTACACTTGAGTCACCCTAACTATGATAACATGAAATGAAGTCAGCTGAATCCCGCATTCAAAGAATAACGAATGAGCAGCGTAATAAAGCATGATGATTTGTGTTGAAAAGATATGTCTTCAGAAACGTGAATTGATATGTACAAGTTCTTTCAAGTAGAAAACTAACTTATTTGAAACATAAATCTTTCATTTAGTCTGAGAGGATAAGCATTCACTGTATAGGATCATTATTGTGTAACAAAACGGAGTCCAATTTCAATGCCTATATCTGTTTACCTAAAGAGCACAGCGCTGTGCACATATTGTAAATTCTATATTAATTTGAAAACAAACATGTATATCAGTGAAATAAACTCAGATGGCTTGAAACTCATGTTAGCAGGAACCCACGTGCAAAGAATAACTGAGTCATTCAATAATGCATTACGAAAAGTGTTGAAAAATATATATCTTCATAAGGAAGAATTGAGATTTACAAGATTTTATACAAGGAAACTAACAGTTATTTGATCCGTAATTCTTTCATTGTCTTTGAGATTGTTAAGCAGAAGCAGTACAAACACTTTACGGTGTTAAAAATATAAGCTCTATTTCACATAAATTGAAACACTTGCTAGCAGAATGCCAGGTGAAACAATTACTAAATGCGTTGTTTAACAACGCATTAAGAAACATTTTGAAATTATATATCCTCTTAAGTATGTATTGATTTTTACTAGTGTTTTAGAGAAGAAAACTAAGTTATTGGAAACATAATTCTTTCATTCACTCTGCGAAACTAAGCAGAAGCAGTTCCGTGTAAGAAAACTGAGGCCTTTTTCAATTTTTCACACTGCTTTACCGACAGATCAAACAGCTCTGTAACTCTTTTAAATAAACCAGTAAATTCAAAACCAAACTCTTGAAAGAAACTAAATCAGAACGCTTGAAGCTCTTGTTAGCAGAAACACATGGAACTGAATAACTAAATGAGTCATTCAACAATATATTAAGAAACTTGTTGAAAAAATATATCTTCAAAAGTAATAATTGAGTTCTACTAGATTTTAGAAGTAAACTAACAGTTATTTCAACCGTAATTTTTTCATTGACTTCGAGACTCTAAGCAGCAGCAGTAAACGTTCTTTTCTTTGCTAAAAAATAAGTTCTATTTCACATATATTGAAACTCTTGTTGGCAGAATCCCAGGTGAAAACAATTTCTAAATGAGTTCTTTAACAACGCATTAAAATGTTTGAAAAATTATATCTTCAAAAGTATGAATTGATTTTCACTAGTTTTTCAGAGAGGAAAACTAAGTTAATTGAAACATAAATTTTTTACTTAGTTTGAGAGGTTCAGCATACACAGTATAGGTTCATTACCGTGTAACAAAGCTGAATCCTATTTCAATTCCTAACTGTTTATCTTAAGAGAACACGAAAATGCACATCTTGGATATTCTATATTAATTTCAAAACAAACATACATTTCATTGAAATTAACTCAGACAACTTGAAACACTTGTTCGCAAAAACACACTTGCCAAGAATTAAAAATGAGTTGTTTCGCAATGCATTAAGAAATGTGTTCACAAATTATATTTTCACAAGTGTGAATTGATTGACACTAATTTTTTAGAAAAGGACACTAACAATCTTTTGAAACATAATTCATTCATGCATTGTGCAATTCTAAGCAGAAGTATTTCAAGAATATTACTGTATAACAAAAGAGAATTCCAATTCAATTTCTTACACTGCTTAACCTGAAGGGATAACAGCTGTGTAAGGCTAGTAAACACTGCAGGACATTGGAAACAAAACATACACTTGAGTGACACTAACTCAGAGAAATTGAAAGTCTTGTGAGGAGAATCCCGCATTCTCAGAAAAACTGAATGAGCAGCAAAATTAAGCATTATGACTTGTGTTGAAAAAATGTGTCTTCAAATGTATGAATTGATATTTACAAATTCTTTTCAGGAGAAACTGACAGTTATTTGAACGATGAATATTGCATTTAGAATGAGAGGTTAAGCATAATCAGTATAGGTTCACTACTGGGTAACAAAACTGAATCCAATTTCAACTCCTAATGCTGCATTACATAAAGAGCACTCAACTGTGCAAGTCTTGTAAATACTACAGTAAATTTGAAACCAATCGTACATATCAGTGAAACTAACTCAGAAAACTTGACACACTTATTACCAGAAACACACGAGCAAGAAATAATTAATGAGTTGTATAACAACGCATTAAGAAATGTGTTCAAAAAATACATCTTCATAAGTATGAATGCAGTTTCACTAGTTTATAAAGAACAAAACGGACAGTTATTGGAAACATAATTCTTTCATTGACTTTGACACGCTCAGCACAAGCGTTTCAGAAACATTACTGTGTATGAAAACTGAGTCCTATTTCAATTCTTCACACTGCTTTAACTGAGGAGCAAACAGCTGTGTAAGTCTGGTAAACACTGCAGTAAATTTGAAACCAAACATACACTTGAGTGACACTAAGTCAGATAATTTGAAACCCTTGTTAGGAGAATCCCGCAATCTAAGAATAACTAAATGAGCAACAAAATTAAGCATTATGACTTGTGTTGAAAAGATGGGTCTTCAAATGTATAAATTGATATTTACAAATTCTTTTGAGTAGAAACTAACAGTTATTTGAACAATAACTATTTCATTTAGAATGACAGGTTAAGCATACTCATTATAGGTTCACTACTGTGTAACTAAACTGAATCCTATTTCAATTCCTAAAGCTGCATTACATAAAGAGCTCTCAAATGTGCCAGTTTTATAAAGACTACAGTGAATTTGAAACAAAACATAGATATCAGTGAAACTAACTCAGTAACTTGAAACACTTGATACCAGAAGCACACGTGCAAAAAATAATTAAATGAGTTGTTTAACAACACATTTAGAAATGTGTTCAAACATATATCTTCATAAGTATGAATTGATTTTCACTAGTTTATAAAGAACAAAATGAGCAGTTATTGGAAACATAATTCTTTCATTCATTTTGCCATACTAAGCAGACGCATTTCAGGTAAATTTGTGTGTAAGAAAAGTGATGCATGTTTCAATTTATAAACTGTTTACACGAAGAGCAAACAGCTGTGTATCTCTTGTCAATAAACCAGTAAATTCAAAACCATACACTTGAAAGAAACTAACTCAGATAACTTGAAACTCTTGTTAACAGAAACACATGTAAATGAATAAATAAATGAGCCATTCAACAATGCATTAAGAAACTGGTTGAAAAAGTATATCTTTATAAGTATGAACAGGATTTTACTAGTTTAAGAGAAGTAAAGTAAGAATTTTTTGAAACATCATTCTTTCATTGACTTTGAGACGTTAAGCAGTAGCAGTTCAGAAACATTACTGTGTATGAAAACTGAGTCCTATTTCAATTCCTAACACTGCTTTCACTGAAGAGCAAACAGCTGTTTAAGTCTTGTAAATACTACAGTAAATTTGCAACCAAACCTACACTTGAGTCACCCTATCTATGATAACATGAAATGAAGTCAGCTGAATCCCGCATTCAAAGAATAACGAACGAGCAGCGTAATAAAGCATGATGATTTGTATTGAAAAGATATGTCTTCAGAAACGTGAATTGATATGTACAAGTTCTTTCAAGTAGAAAACTAACTTATTTGAAACATAAATCTTTCATTTAGTCTGAGAGGATAAGCATTCACTGTATAGGATCATTATTGTGTAACAAAACGGAGTCCAATTTCAATGCCTATATCTGTTTACCTAAAGAGCACAGCGCTGTGCACATATTGTAAATTCTATATTAATTTGAAAACAAACATGTATATCAGTGAAATAAACTCAGATGGCTTGAAACTCATGTTAGCAGGAACCCACGTGCAAAGAATAACTGAGTCATTCAATAATGCATTACGAAAAGTGTTGAAAAATATATATCTTCATAAGGAAGTATTGAGATTTACAAGATTTTATACAAGGAAACTAACAGTTATTTGATCCGTAATTCTTTCATTGTCTTTGAGATTGTTAAGCAGAAGCAGTACAAACACTTTACGGTGTTAAAAATATAAGCTCTATTTCACATAAATTGAAACACTTGCTAGCAGAATGCCAGGTGAAACAATTACTAAATGCGTTGTTTAACAACGCATTAAGAAACATTTTGAAATTATATATCCTCTTAAGTATGTATTGATTTTTACTAGTGTTTTAGAGAAGAAAACTAAGATACTGGAAACATAATTCTTTCATTCACTATGCGAAACTAAGCAGAAGCAGTTCCGTGTAAGGAAACTGAGGCCTTTTTCAATTTTTCACACTGCTTTACCGACAGATCAAACAGCTCTGTAACTCTTTTAAATAAACCAGTAAATTCAAAACCAAACTCTTGAAAGAAACTAAATCAGAACGCTTGAAGCTCTTGTTAGCAGAAACACATGGAACTGAATAACTAAATGAGTCATTCAACAATATATTAAGAAACTTGTTGAAAAAATATATCTTCAAAAGTAATAATTGAGTTCTACTAGATTTTAGAAGTAACCTAACAGTTATTTCAACCATAATTTTTTCATTGACTTCGAGACTAAGCAGCAGCAGTAAAAGTTCTTTACTTTGCTAAAAAATAAGTTCTATTTCACATATATTGAAACTCTTGTTGGCAGAATCCCAGGTGAAAACAATTTCTAAATGAGTTCTTTAACAACGCATTAAGAAATGTTTGAAAAATTATATCTTCATAAGTATGAATTGATTTTTACTAGTTTTTTAGAGAGGAAAACTAAGTTAAATGAAACATAAATTTTTTACTTAGTTTGAGAGGTTCAGCATACACAGTATAGGTTCATTACCGTGTAACAAAGCTGAGTCCTATTTCAATTCCTAACTCTGTTTATCTTAAGAGAACACGAAAATGCACATCTTGGATATACTATATTAATTTCAAAACAAACATACATTTCATTGAAATTAACTCAGATAACTTGAAACACTTGTTCGCAAAAACACACTTGCCAAGAATTAAAAATGAGTTGTTTCTCAATGCATTAAGAAATGTGTTCACAAATTATATTTTCACAAGTGAGAATTGATTGATACTAATTTTTTTAGAAAAGGACACTAACAATCTTTTGAAACATAATTCATTCATGCATTGTGCAATTCTAAGCAGAAGTATTTCAAGAATATTTCCGTATAATAAAAGAGAATTCCAATTCAATTACTTACACTGCTTAACCTGAAGGGATAACAGCTGTGTAAGGCTGGTAAACACTGCTGGAAATTGGAAACAAAACATACACTTGAGTGACACTAACTCAGAGAAATTGAAACTCTTGTTAGGAGAATCCCGCATTATCAGAAAAACTGAATGAGCAGCAAAATTAAGCATTATGACTTGTGTTGAAAAGATGTGTCTTCAAATGTATGAATTGATAATTACAAATTCTTTTCAGGAGAAACTAACTGTTATTTGAACGATGAATATTGCATTTAGAATGAGAGGTTAAGCATATTCAGTATAGGTTCACTACTGGGTAACAAAACTGAATCCAATTTCAACTCCTAATGCTGCATTACATAAAGAGCACTCAACTGTGCAAGTCTTGTAAATACTACAGTAAATTTGAAACCAATCGTATATATCAGTGAAACTAACTCAGAAAACTTGACACACTTATTACCAGAAACACACGAGCAAGAAATAATTAAATGAGTTGTTTAACAACACATTAAGAAATATGATCAAAAAATACATTTTCATAAGTATGAAATGGTTTTCACTAGTTTAAAAAGAACAAAACGGACAATTATTGGAAACATATTTCTTTCATTGACTTTGACACACTTAGCAGAAGTGTTTCAGAAACATTACTGTGTATGAAAACTGAGTCCTATTTCAATTCTTCACACTGCTTTAACTGAGGAGCAAAGAGCGGTGTAAGTCTTGTAAACACTGCAGTAAATTGGAATCCAAACATACACTTGAGTGACACTAAGTCAGATAATTTGAAATCCTTGTTAGGAGAATCCCGCAATCTAAGAATAACTAAATGAGCAGCAAAATTAAGCATTGTGACTTGTGTTGAAAAGATGGGTCTTCAAATGTATAAATTGATATTTACAAATTCTTTGAACAATAACTATTTCATTTAGAATGACAGGTTAAGAATACTCATTATAGGTTCACTACTGTGTAACTAAACTGAATCCTATTTCAATTCCTAAAGCTGCATTACATAAGGAGCTGTCAAATGTGCCAGTTTTATAAAGACCACAGTGAATATGAAAGAAAACATAGATATCAGTGTCAGTAACTCAGTAACTTGAAACACTTGATTCCAGAAACACACTTTCCAAAATTAATTAAATGAGTTTTTATCAACACATTTAGAAATGTGTTCATTTCCAAGCCTGGGGAAAGAACTAAAGCCTCAAATTCATGAAGCAAACAGAACTCCGTGTTTTCTTAACCCCAACAAACCTAATCTAAGTTATATCATAATGAAATTGGCACAAACCAATTGCAAAGAAAAAATTCCCAAGGCAGCCAGGGATAAGAGGAATACAACATATAAAGGAAGGCCCATTAAATTATCCTCAGATTTCTCAACAAAAACTCTACAATCTAGAAGAGAATGGACCCCAATATTTAAAGTCCTGAAAGAGAGGAACTTTCAGCCATGAATACTATACTCATCAAAGCTATCCTTCAAATATGCAGCAGAAATAAAAACAGTCACATATACAGAAAAGATTAGGGAATTTATCATCAGATAACCCACACTCCAGGAATTACTAAAGGGGGTTCTCCAATGAGATACAAAGAACAACAAAAAAAATAAAGCCACAAGTAAAAGCTCCAAGAAGAACAGAATAAAACCAAATTAATTCTGTGACAACAACAAAAAGAAAGGGGGAAGAGGATGGAGATTAACATTAGCAAAGGAAGATGGAGTAACAAAGTACTCACAAAACAGTGCACTACAATGAACAGGGTAGAAACCCTTTTCATTATTTAAAGGTAACCACAATTGAAGAAACAACCACAAAAGCACATGAGATAAAAAAGATATCAACAGTGGAAAGATGTATGGAATACAACCAAATAAAAAGAAAAGATAAAAAAACGAAATTGAAGGATCAAACAAGACACAAAACTAACAGAAAACAAGATATATAATGGCAATAGGGAACTCACAAGTGTCAATAATTACACTAAATGTAAATGGATTAAACTCACCAATCAAAAGACACAGAGTAGCAGAATGGATTCAAAAAGAAAATCCAACTGTATGCCGCCTACAGGAAACTCATCTAAGTAACAAGAATAAAAACAAATTCAAAGTGAAAGGCTGGAAAACAATACTCCAAGCAAATAACATTCATAAAAAAGCAGGCGTAGCAATACTCATATCTGATCATGTGGACTACAAAACAACAAAAGTACTCAGAGACAAAAATGGCCATTTCATAATGGCTAAGGTGACACTGAATCAAGAAGACATAACAATTCTTAATATATATGCACCAAAGCAAGGAGCACCAAAATATATAAGACAGCTACTTATTGACCTTAAAACAAAAACTGACAAAAATACAATCATACTTGGAGACCTCAATACACGGCTGACAGCTCTAGATCGGTCATCCAAACAGAGAATCAACAAAGATATTCTGGCCTAAACAAAACACTAGAGCACCTGGATATGATAGACATCTACAGGACATTTCATCCCAAAGTGACTGAGTATACATTTTTCTTCAGTGTACATGGATTATTCTCAAGAATTGACCATATGTTGGGCCACAAAAACAACATCAGCAAATTCAGAAAAATCGAAGTTGTACCAAGCATATTTTCTGATCATAAAGCCTTGAAACTAGAATTCAACTGCAAAAAAGGATGAAAAAAATCCCACAAAAATGTGGAAACTAAACAACATACTTTTAAGAAATGAATGTTTCAAAGAAGAAATAAGTGCAGAGATCAAAAGATATATATACAGACTAATGAAAATGACAATACGACATATCAGAATCTATGGGATGCAGCAAAAGCAGTGATAAGAGGGAAGTTCATATCACTTCAGGCATATATGAACAAATAAGAGAGAGCCCAAGTGAACCACTTAACTTCCCACCTTAAGGAACTAGAAAAAGAAGAACAAAGACAACCCAAAACCAGCCAAAGAAAGGAGATAATAAAAATCAGAGCAGAAATAAATGAATTAGAGAACAGTAAAACTATAGAAAAAATTAATAGAACTAAGAGCTGCTTCTTTGCAAAGATCAATAAAATTGACAAACCCTTGGCAAGACTTACCAAGGAAAAAAGAGAAAGAACTCATATAAACAAAATCCAAAATGAAAGAGGAGAAATCACCATGGACACCGTAGATATACAAAGAATTATTGTAGAATAATATGAAAGACTTTATGCCACTAAATTCAATAATCTAGAAGAAATGGATAAATTCCTAGAACAATACAACCTTCTTAGACTGAGTCAAGAAGAAGCAGAAAGCATAAACAGACCTATTAGTAGAGAAGAAATAGAAAAAACCATTAAAAAACCTCCCCAAAAATAAAATTCCAGGCCCTGACGGCTATACCATCGAATTTTTTCAAACATTCAAAGAAGACTTGGTTCCTATTCTACTCAAAGTCTTCCAAAAAATTGAAGAAGAAGCAATACTTCCAAACACATTTTATGAGGACAACATAACCCTCATACCAAAACCAGGCAAGGATGGCACAAAAAAAGAAAACTGCAGACCAATATCTCTAATGAATACAGATGCTAAAATACTAAACAAAATACTAGCAAATCGAATACAACAACATATTAAAAAAATAATACATCATGATCAAGTGGGATTTATCCCAGAATCTCAAGGATGGTTCAACATACATAAAACGGTTAATGTAATACACCATATCAACAAAACAAAGAACAAAAACCACATGATCTTATCAATACATGCCGAAAAGGCTTTCGATAAAATAAAACACAATTTTATGTTTAAGACTCTCAACAAAATGGTTATAGAAGGAAAATATCTCAACATGTTAAAGGCCATATATGATAAACCATCAGCTAACATCATATTAAATGGCACAAAACTGAAGGCTTTCCCCCTTAAATCAGGAGGAAGACAGGGTTGTCCACTCTCTCCACTGTTATTTAATGTCGTACTAGATGTTCTAGCCAGAGCAATCAGACAAGACAAAGAAATAAAAGCCATCCATATCGGAAAAGAAGAAGTAAAGGTATCACTTTTTGCAGATGATATGATCCTATACATCGAAAACCCCAAAGAATCCACAAAAAGACTACTAGAAACAATAAGCCAATACAGTAAGATCGCAGGATACAAAATTAACATACAGAAGTAAATAGCCTTTCTATATGCCAACAATGAAACAACCGAGAAGGAACTCAAAAGAATAATCCCCTTCACGATTGCAACAAAAAGAATAAAATACTTAGGAATAAACATAACAGAGAATGTAAAGGACTTATATAATGAAAAGTATAAACCATTGTTAAGGGAAATTGAAAAAGATATAATGAGATGGAAGAATATACCTTGTTCTTGGCTAGGAATAATAAATATAATCAAGATGGCTATATTACCCAAAGCAATATACAAATTTAATGCAATTCCCATCAAACTTCCAATGACGTTTTTTAAAGAAATAGAGCAAAAATCATCAGATTTATATGGAACTATAAAAAACCCTGAATAGCCAAAGCAATCCTAAAGAAAAAGAATGAAGCTGGGGGCATTACAATACCTGACTTCAAACTATATTATAGGGCCACGACAATCAAAACAGCATGGTATTGGCAGAAAAATAGACAATCAGACCAATGGAACAGAATAGAAAGTCCAGAAATAAAACCACATATATATAGTCAAATAATTTTTTATAAAGGGGCCAACAACACACAATGGAGAAAAGAAAGCCTCTTCAATAAATGGTGCTAAGAAAACTGGAAAGCCACATGCAAAAGAATGAAACTGGACTACAGTCTCTCCCCCTGTACAAAAATTAACTCAAAATGGATCAAAGATCTAAACATAAGACCTGAATCAATAAAGTACATAGAAGAAGACATAGGTACTAAACTCATGGACCTGGGTTTTAAAGAGCATTTTATGAATTTGCCTCGAATGGCAAGTGAAGTGAAGGCAAAAATTAATGAATGGGACTACATCAGACTAAGAAGTTTTGCTCAGCAAGAGAAACTGATAACAAAATAAACAGAAAGCCAACTAAATGGGAAATAATATTTTCAAACAACAGCTCAGATAAGAACCTAATATCCAAAATATACATAGAACTCATAAAACTCAACAACAAACAAACAAACAATCCAATAAAAAAAATGGGATGAGGACATGAATAGACACTTCTCCCAGGAAGAAGTACAAATGGCCAACAGATATATGAAAAGATGCTCATCTTCTTTAGTTATTAGAGAAATGCAAATAAAAAAACTGCAATGAGATACCACCTGACACCTGTTAGATTAGATATTATTAACAAGACTGGTAATAGCAAATGTTGGAGACGCTGTGCAGAAAAAGTAACCCTCATATTCTGTTGGTGGGTATGTAAAGTAGTACAACCATTATGGAAGAAAGTATGGTGGTTCCTCAAAAAACTGAAAATAGAACTACCTTATGACCCAGCAATCCCTCTACTGGGTATATACACCCAAAACTCAGAAACATTGATACGTAAAGACACATGCAGCCCCATGTTCATTGTAGCATTGTTCATAGTGGCCAGGACATGGAAACAACCAAAAAGCCCGTCAATAGACGACTGGATACAGAAGATGTGGCATATATACACTATGGAATACTATTCAGCCATAAGAAATGATGACATCAGATCATTTACAGCAAAATGGTGGGATCTTGATAACATTATACGAAGTGAAATAAGTAAATCAGAAAAAACCAGGAACTGCATTATTCCATACGTAGGTGGGAAATAAATTGAAACTAAGAGACATTGATAAGAGTGTGGTGGTTACAGGGGGAGGGGAAAAAGGGAGAGGGAAATGGGGAGGGGGTGTGGCATAAAGAAAACTAGATAGAAGGTGACAGAGGACAATCTAATTTTGGGTGATGTGTATGCAACATAATTGAAAGACAAGATAACCTGGACTTGTTGATTTTTGAATATATGTAACCTGATTTATTGATGTCGCCCCATTAAAAAAATAAAATTATAATTAAAAAATAAATAAATAAATAAATCCAAAAAAAAAGAAATGTGTTCAAAAAATACATCTTCATAAGTATGAATTTAGTTTCACTAGTTTAAAAGAACAAAACGGACAGTTATTGGAGACATAATTCTTTCATTCATTTTGCCATACTAAGCAGAAGCAATTCAGAAACATTACTGTGTAAAAAAAGCGAGGACTTTTTCAATGTATAAACTGATTTACCTGAAGAGCAAACAGCTGTGTAACACTTGTAAATAAACCAGTAAATTTAAGAACATACATTTGAAAGAATCTAACTTAGGTAACTTGGAACTCTTGTTTGCAGAAACACACGAACAAAGAACGAAATGAGTCATTTATAAAACATTAAGAGTAGTGCTGAAAAAATATAACTTCATAAGTAAACATTAAGTTTTTCTAGATTTTAGAGAAATAAATGAACAGTTTTTACAACCGTAATTCTCTCATTGACTATAAGATTTTAAGCAGAAGCAGTACAAATAGTTTACGGTGTTAAATATATAAGTTCTATTTCACATAAATTGAAACTCTTCTTAGGAATATGCCAGGTGAAATAATTACTAAATTAGTTGTTTAACAAGGCATTAAGAAACGTTTTGAAAATATATATCTTCATAGGTATGGATTTGATTTTTACTAGTTTTTAGAGAAGAAAACTAAGATATTGGAAACATAATTCTTTCATTCACTATGCTAAACTAAGCAGAAGCAGTTCAGGACCATTACTATGTAAGAAAACTGAGGCCTGTTTCAATTTTTAACACTGCTTTACCTAAAGATCAAACAGCTCTGTAACTCTTTTAAATAAACCAGTAAATTCAAAACCATACACTTGAAAGAAACTAACTCAGATAACTTGAAACTTTTGTTAGCAAAAACACACGTAAATGAATAAATAAATGAGTCAGTGAACAATGAACTAAGAAACTTGTTGAACAAATACATCTTTATAAGCATTAACTGGTTTTTACTAGTTTTTAAGAGAAGTAAATAAGAATTTTTTGAAACATAATTCTTTCATTGACTTTGACACGCTTAGCAGAAGTGTTTCAGAAACATTACTGTGTATGAAAACTGAGTCCTATTTCAATTCCTAACACTGCTTAACCGAAAGATCAAACAGCTGTGTAACTCTTTTAAATAAACCAGTAATTTCAAAACCATACACTTGAAAGAAACTAACTCAGATAACTTGAAACTCTTGTTAGCAAAATCACACGTAAATGAATAACTAAATGAGTCAGTGAAAAATGAACTAAGAAACTTGTTGAACAAATACATCTTTATAAGTATGAACTGGTTTTAACTAGTTTTTAAGAGAAGTAAATAAGAATTTTTTGAAACATAATTCTTTCATTGACTTTGACACGCTCAGCAGAAGCATTTCAGAAACATTACTGTGTATGAAAACTGAATCCTATTTCAATTCCTAAAGCTGCATTACATAAAGTGCTTTCAAATGTGCCAGTTTTATAAAGACTACAGTGAATTTGAAACAAAACATAGATATCTGTGTCACTAACTCAGTAACTTGAAACACTTGATACCAGAAGCACACGTGCAAAAAATAATTAAATGAGTTGTTTAACAACACATTAAGAAATGTGTTCAAAAAATATATCTTCATAAGTATGAATTGATTTTCACTAGTTTATAAAGAACAAAATGAGCAGTTATTGGAAACATAATTCTTTCATTCATTTTGCCATACTAAGCAGAAGCATTTCAGGAACATTAGTGTGTAAGAAAAGTGATGCCTATTTCAATTTATAAACTGTTTACCTGAAGAGCAAACAGCTGTGTATCTCTTGTAAAGAAACCAGTAAATTCAAAACCATACACTTGAAAGAAACTAACTCGTATAACTTGAAACTCTTGTTAGCAGAAACACATACAAATGAATAACTAAATGAGCCATCAACAATGCATTAAGAAACTATTTGAAAAAATATATCTTTATAAGTATGAACAGGTTTTTACTACTTTTTAAGAGAAGTAAAGTAAGAATTTTTTGAAACATCATTCTTTCATTGATTGAGACGTTAAGCAGAAGCAGTTCAGAAACATTACTGTGTATGAAAACTGAGTCCTATTTCAATTCCTAACACTGCTTTTACTGAAGAGCTAACAGCTGTTTAAGTCTTGTAAATACTACAGTAAATTTGCAACCAAACCTACACTTGAGTCACCCTAACTATGATAACATGAAATTTAGGTCAGCGGAATCCTGCATTCAAAGAATAACTAATGAGCAGCGTAATAAAGCATGATGATTTGTGTTGAAAAGATATGTCTTCAAAAACGTGAATTGATATTTACAAGTTCTTTCAAGTAGAAAACTAACTTATTTGAAACAAAAATTTTTCATTTAGTTTGAGAGGATAAGCATTCACAGTATAGGTTCATTATTGTGTAACAAAACGTAGTCCAATTTTAATTGATATATCTGTTTACCTAAAGAGCACAGCGCTGTGCACATTTTGTAAATTCTATATTAATTTGAAAACAAACATGTATATCAGTGAAATAAACTCAGATGGCTTGAAACTCATGTTAGCAGGAACCCACGTGCAAAGAATAACTGAGTCATTCAATGATGCATTACGAAAAGTGTTAAAAAATATATATCTTCATAAGGAAGAATTGAGATTTACAAGATTTTATACAAGTAAACTAACAGTTATTTGAACCGTAATTCTTTCATTGACTTTGAGATTTTAAGCAGAAGCAGTAGAAATTCTTTACGGTGTTAAAAATATAAGTTCTATTTCACATAAATTGAAACACTTCCTTGCAGAATGCCAGGTGAAACAATTACTAAATGAGTTGTTTAACAACGCATTAAGAAATATTTTGAAATTATATATCTTCTTAAGTATGTATTGATTTTTACTAGTATTTTAGAGAAGAAAACTTAAGTTATTGGAAACATAATTTTTTCATTCACTATGAGAACCTAAGCAGAAGCAGTTCAGTGTAAGAAAGCTGAGGCCATTTTCAATTTTAACACTGCTTTACCTAAAGATCAAACAGCTCTGTAACTCTTTTAAATAAACCAGTAAATTCAAAACCAAACTCTTGAAAGAAACTAACTCAGATAGCTTGAAACTCTTGTTAGCAGAAACACACGTAACTGAATAACTAAATGAGTCATTCAACAATATATTAAGAAATTTGTTGAAAAAATATATCTCCATAAGTAAGAGTTGAGTTTTACTAGATTTTAGAAGTAAACTAACAGTTATTTGAACCCTAATTTTTTCATTGACTTCAAGACTCTAAGCAGCAGCAGTAAAAATACTTTACTTTGCTAAAAAATAAATTCTATTTCACATATATTGAAACTCTTGTTGGCAGAATCCCAGGTGAAAACAATTTCTAAATGAGTTCTTTAACAACGCCTTAAGAAATGCTTAAAAATTATATCTTCATAAGTATGAATTGATTTTTACTAGTTTTTTGAGAGTAAAACTAAGTTAAATGAATCATAAATTTTTGGTTTAGTTTGAGAAGTTTGGCATACACAGTATAGTTTCTTTACCGTGTAACAAAACTGAGTTCTCTTTGAATTCCTAACTCTGTTTAACTAAAGAGAACACGATAATGCACATCTTGGATATGCTATATTAATTTGAAAACAAACATACATTTCATTGAAATTAACTCAGGTAACTTGAAATGCTTTTTAGCAAAAACACACTTGCAAAGAATAACAAAATGAGTTGTTTAACAATGCATTAAGAAATGTGTTCATAAAATATTTTCATAAGTATGAATTGATTGTTACAATTTTTTTAGTAAAGGACACTAACACTTATTTGAAACATAATTCATTCATGCACTTTGCAATTCTAAGCAGAAGTATTTCAGGAATATTACTGTGTACCAAAAGAGAATTCCAATTCACTTTTTTAATCTGCTTTACCTGAAGGGAAAACAGCTGTGTAAGTCTTGTAAACACTTCAGTAAATTTGAAACCAAACATACACTTGAGTGACACTAAGTCAGATAATTTGAAACTCTTGTTAGTAGAATCCCGCATTCTAAGAATAACTAAATGAGCAGCAAATTTAAGCATTACGACTTGTGTTGAAAAGATGTGTTTTCAAATGTATGAAATGATATTTATAAATTCTTTTGAGTAGAAACTAACAGTTATTTGAACAATAAATATTTCATTTATATTTTTTCATTCACTTTGCTAGGCTAAGCCGATGCAGTTCCATAAAGTTATGGTGTAAGAAAACTGAGTCATATTTCAATTCCTATCTCTGCTTTACCTAAAGGTCAAACAGCTGTCTAACTCTTGTAAACTCTGCAGTAAATTTGAAGTCATACACTGGTGAAAATCTCAGATAACTTCAAACTCTTGTTATCAGAAACTCACGTGTAAAGAATAACAAAATGTATCACTTAACAATGCATTAAGAAACTTGTTGAAAAAAATATGTCTTTATAAGTATGAATTGTTATTTACTAGTTTCTAAGAGAAGTAAAGTAAGAGTCTTTTGAAACATATTTTTTTCATTTATTTGAGACGCTAAGCAGAATCAGTTCATAAACTGAATTCTATTTTAATTTCTAACACTGCTTTTACTGAAGTGCAAACAGCTCTGTAAATCTTGGAAATACTGCAGGAAATTTGAAACCAACTTTGCCTGAGTCACACTCTCTAAATAACTTCAAACTCATGTTTGGTGAAAGTTGCATTCAAAGAATAAATAACAGCGTAATAAAGCATTATGATTTGCGTTGAAAATATATGTCTTCAGAAATATGAATTGATATTTACAAGTTCTTTTGAGTAGAAAACTAAGAGTTATTTGAAATATATCTATTTTATTTAGTTGAGAGTTTAAGCATACACAGTATAGGTTCATTACTCTGTAACAAATCTGAGTCCTATTTCAATTCCTAACTCTTCTTTACCTAAAGAGCTCAAAACTGTTCAAGTCTTGTAAATACTACAGTAAATTTGAAAGCAAACATACAGATCAGTGGAACTAACTCAAATAACTTGAAAATAATTTTAGCAAAAACACATGTTCAAAGAATAACCTAATGATTAATTTAATAATACATTAAGAGAGGTATTAAAAATATAACTTCATAAGTATGAATTGATTTTTACTAGTTTTTAGAGAAGGAATCTAACAGTTATTTGAAATATACTTCTTTATTCACTTTGTGATGCTAAACAGAAGCAGTTTAGGAACATAACTGTATAACAAAACTGAGTCCTATTTCAATTACTAACTCTGCTTTATCTGAAGAGAAAACAGCTGTGTAACTCTTATAAATACTGCAGTGAACTTGAAACCTAACATTTGAGAGAAACTAACTCAGATAACTTCAATCTCTTTTCAGCAGAAACACACATGAAAAGAGTAATTAAATGAGTTGTTTAACAATACATTAAGAAATATGTTGAAAAAACACCACTTTATTAGTATGATTTGATTATTTCTAGTTTATTAGAGAAGAAAACTTGCAGTTATTGGAAACATTATTCTTTCATTCAATTTGCGAGACTAACCAGAAGCAATTTTGGAACACTATGGTGTAAGAAAACTTAGTCCTATTTCAATTACTTACACTGCTTTACCTGAAGAGCAAACAGCTGTCTAATTCTTGTAAATACTACTGTAAATTTGAAACCATTCATTTGAGAAAAACTAACTCAGATATCTTGAAACACTTGTTAGCAGTAATCCACATGCAAAGAATAAAAAAATGAGTCATTTAACAATTCATTAAGAAACTTGTTTAAAAAATATATCTTTATAAGTATGAATTAGTTTTTACTAGTTTTTAAGAGAAGTAAAGTAAGAGTTTTTTGAAACATACTTTCGTTGACTTTGAGATGCTAAGTAGAAGCATTTCAGAAACATTACTGTGTAAGAAAAAGAGTCCTATTTCAAGTACTAACACTGCTTTACCTGAAGATCAAAGAGCTGTGTAAATTTTGTAAATACTGCAGTAAATTTGAAACCAAACCTACACTTGAGTCACACTAAGATAACTTGAAACTCATGTTTGTGTAAACCCGCATTCAAAGAATAAATAACAGCGTAATAAAGCATGATGATTTGTGTTGAAAAGATGTGTCTTCAAAAATGTGAATTGATATTTACAAGTTATTTTGAGTAGAAAACTAACAGTTATTTGAAACATAAATTTTTTATTTAGTTTGAGAGGTTAAGCATACACAGTATAGGTTCATTACTGTGTAACAAACTGAGTCCTATTGCAATTTCTAACTCTGTTTACCTAAAGAGCACACCACTGTGTATATCTTGTAAATACTTTATTAATTTAAAACAAACATACATATTAGTGAAATTAACTCAGATAACTTGAAACTCATATAAGCAGAAACATATGTGCAAAGAATAACTAAATGAGTCATTAAATAATGCATTAAGAAAAGTGTTGAAAAATTATATTTTCATAAGTAAGAAATGAGTTTTACTACATATTAGAGAAGAAATCTAAAAGTTATTTGAACCGTCATTCTTTCATTGACTTTGAGATTCTAAGCAGAAGCAGTAAAATTCATTACTGTGTTAAAAATTAAGTTCTATTTCACATAAATTGAAACTCTTGTTAGCAGAATCTCAGGTGCAAAGAATTACTAAATGAGGTGGTTAACAATGCAATAAGAAATGTTTTGAAAAAATATATCTTCATAAGTATGAACTAATTTTTACTAGTTTGTTAGAGAAGAAAACAATGTTATTGGAAACATTATTCTTTCATTCACTTTGTGATACTAAGCAGAAGCAGTTCAGGAACATTACTATGTAAGAAAACTGAGGCCTATTTCAATTTCTAACACTGCTTTACGTAAAGAGCAAACAGCTCTGTAACTCCTGTAAATGTACCACTAAATTTGAAACCATACACTTGAAAGAATCAAACTCAGATAACTTGAAAATCTTGTTAGCAGAAACACACGTGCAAAAAATAATTAAATGAGTTGTTTAACAATACATTTCCAACCAGGCACCTCAGTGATTTTGTTTGATGCTCTATCTACTGTATCACCATTGGTCAGGCTTTCATGTTATACTTTAGATCCTCAGATCTTATTTATGTTATAGCAGAAAGTTTGTACCCTTGTTAGGTATCTGCCTTGAGTTTGGAATCATAGACATGACCCCATGGTTGCTATCTTGAGCCCAAAGTCACTGGCTTGAGCAAGAGGTCACTGACTTTACTGTAGCCTCCCTATCAACACATATGAGAAAGCAATCAGTGAACAACTAAGGTGCTGCAATGAAGAATTGAGGTTTCGCCTGACCTGTGGTGGTGCAGTGGATAAAGCGTTGACCTGGAAATGCTGAGGTCAACAGTTTGAAACCCTGGCCTTGCCTGGTCAAGGCACATATGGGAGTTGAAGCTTCCAGCTCCTCCCCACCTTCTCTCTCTGTCTCTCCCTCCTCTCTCTCTCCCTCTCTGCCTCTCTCTCTCCCTTTCTCTCTCCTCTCTAAAAAAATGAATAAGTAAAATTTAAAACAATATTAAAAAAAAGAATTGATGTTTCTCATCTCTCTCTTTTTCTGCCTGTCTGTCCCTATCTGTCCCTCTCTCTAACTCTCTCTCTCTCTCTGTCACAAAAAGAAAAATATCTTACTTGTTTGATCATATTTTCTAATGTCCTGTTGAACTGTGCAGTAATAGTTTGGTTATTTTGGCCTAACAAAATCAGTTTGAACACCATTGTAAGATTTGCCTAAAAATTTATTACTTTTTTTTCAACTCATACATTCTGATATGGATGAATATTAGTAAAAATGTCACAAAATATTTTTGTCACTTGAATTTTCTTTTTTAAAGTATGTTTGTAATTTATGTATTTCCTTGTTTATATCTTCACCAATTTGAGTTGATATATACTTTTTAGAATTAAAACATTTGATGATGAACTACTGTATAATAACTTTCTTGAAGAGATGAGCTTCTTTCATGATATACAATTTTTTATTAATCTTCAGATGCCTATAATTACAAATTTTCATATAGAAAGAGCCCCCTTATGTTTTATGGCACTAAGTTCAACCCATTGTTTGTACACCTACTGTTCATTACCCTCATGAGATTTGCTTTATTGATCAAGGCTTCACCAGATCAGTTTTTAAGAATGAGAACTAATGGAAAGACTAGCAAGGACTAAATGGGGACTGAAAGTTGAGATTCATAATTCTACTTAGAAGCCTGTTAAGTGTAAAATGGCCCTCTGAGAAAGGAAAGCAGGACATTTCTTTTGGCTGACAATGACAAGAATTCTTGCAAGTCTGCAAAGAGGCACAGACTTCGGTGATTTGAAAATCAAATGTCATTATTGAGACTTTAGAACTCTGTGTCATAGAAGATGCCAAGCTTGGCAACTGGCATAATCTCTTCTCCTAAGCAGTTATATTTCTTATTGTAAAGTAATATACTGGCTTTTGACACATAAGTTTCCTTTTTCTTTCATGGCCTGAACAAAGCAGGATTTGTGATTCAATGAAGATTCTTGATGTGTAGCCATGAATAAATAGCCCCAGGAACAGGCTGGCCCTCTGTCAGCACAGTGGTACAGAGCCGAATCCGGTAAGGTTAAAGCTTGCTGATGATACATTTAGCCTCAGCTATAAAGATGTCAATATAAAAACTATTTGAAGTTCTTAGGTAATGATGACTGGTAATTTAACCTACTTTTACACATCCTTGCCTTCTTGGGACTGACACTTCAGGGGGACAGACCCTATGATGTAATGTAGTGGGATTGCTGTGGAAGAATTTAGGCACTCAGTCTCTTATATTCATTCTATCATATGTCTTTAAAGATGAGACCCATTTTTCTAGGATCAAACGTAATGAATTCATCTTGTCTAATTCCTTCCTACTGTAAGATATTTTGGTGACTATATATTTCTCTGTCCTACAGTTAGAAAGAATAAAGAGATGTGGGATGAAGTTCAAATATTTATGAAAGAATAAATGGTGTACAAAATATATAAAGTGGGAAACAATATGCTTTCTAATTGTTTGAAGAATTTTGACACGTGTTTATTTAGTTGAACCCAGTAACAACCTTAGTGGGGCTTAAAGTGACTTAAAGTGATTAGTGGGGCTTAAGTTGATTTTAGTTATTATTCATTTACCTGAGTGTTCCCAAGATGACAATGGTCTAAGTCAAAACAGGAAAATGTCTTGTCAGTCCTCTGCTAAGAAATCTTAATACTCATTAACTACTAAATCTGGAATACATCATATTGAAGGAAAAGAATGCAAGCTACAGATGTGACATTCACAGTAGAGTGCTATTATATTTATGTAATTAAAACCATTCATACTATGTATTGTTTATGGATTATAGCTACGTGGTAGAGTGTCATGCATGAGAATGAGGAACTGACAAGTTCAGAATAGTATTTTGCTGTGGGATAGAGAAGAAAGAGAATACATTTGAGAAAGACTTTATATATATTTATAATATTTTATTTCTCAAGTTTTTGAATGAACAGTTGGCCCATTATATTCTCCTAATTTTTTGTAAAATTTATTTTTAAAAGTTCAATTTAAAGAGAAGATGAAAATGAGAAGATATGTTATTTTAATGAATATGTTAAATCTTTGCATAAGTCAGCGTTACTTTATTTTCCTTCATCTCCACAAGAGGTTTGTGTGAGCAAATACCAAGCCTAGTTTGTGTGACTTTGAGTGTTCTTTGCTCTGGATGGTTTGTTAGCCTCCTGTCTGCCTCAGACTGTGGATAGTTGGCCATGTACAGGGTATTTATTAACGTGTTCTGGATGGCAGCTATCTATGCACAAGTTAACTACTTTTTCTTTTTATTTTGTGCATTCCACCCCTGGGTGCGGTGGGGGTTTACAGTCTTGAACAAGGAAACTACAGTGAGGCTCAAAAGCATTTTTAACCCATAGAATTTTGAGCCACTAAATTTATTTATGGGCTCAGTGATTTTTTCATTTGATGGTGTAATCAAGGGTGAGAAGGCCACGACCTGGTGCTTCGTAAATGAAAGAGTATGGTTGACATCTTTTCCACTGAGAATTTTTGTTTTGAGCATTTTCTGAGTATTATTACTTCTGGATATGTGACTGATCCAGTGTTAAAGACTGATGGAAATTGTTTGATTTCCCCACCCTATTTGTTCTGAAAGCACAACTTGAGTCATTCCTGTTCTCTCTAGGCTTTTGCTAGTTATGAGAAGCAGGTACAGCCTTGAGTTTCAAGAAATATGCATTAAAATAAATTGTCTGTAGGTGGCATAGTTTGGTGTACAAAGGGAAAATGCTAAAAATGAGCTGAGAATGAAAATGAGTGTGGAAGCAAACACATAATCCATAACACGTTACATGGATAACAGGTCACCTATGTCAATTTACAGGAAACTCCATCAGAGTGTTCTTTAATCAAAATGTTAATCTCCAACAGGTACATTTCTGTATTAACTGAGAAAAGTTTTCTTTTCTTATTACACAATAACATACATATACATATGTATATATATGTATGTGTGTAGTTATATCTCTTTATCATGATTTTACAAAGATTGAAGTCTAAACCAGATGATAAACAAGTACTATCTGTCATTCATTGAGTCTGCCACTGTTATAGTAAAAGAGATGTACCCTTTCCCCAAGTTTTCAGAGATAGGAAATACAACTACACTATTGTTTCATGGAAAAGAATAGGAAGAACATGTAGCCTCTGTTATATTCTAATGGGACTTCTCAGAAAAAATGAGGGGCATATGTTTGGTGGGTGGAAAATGACAGTTTGAGCAGAGAGGGCTCAGCCTTGCCCAGGTGTTTCTTCGAATAACTAGTTCTCAGCAGTTCTTTGCTCACAACTGTGATGAGATCATGACTTCATGAGCTTTTTAGATAGATCCTGTTCCTACAAGAGGAAGGGGAAAGTTTAACTTAGTGGGGAACATATAACTCGGAGAGGTTAGGGAGCTCTTTGCTGGCTATACATTAAGCCAAACACTTTAGCCTTACCAGAAATGATACAGTCCTTTTTTTTTTGTTTTCTTTTTTTTCTCTTCTTTTTTTTTTTTTTTTGGTGTGTGTGACAGAGAGAGGAACAGGTAGGGACAGACAGGGAGAGAGTTGAGAAGCACCAATTCTTCATCCTGTTCCTTTATTTAGGGTATATTCTTTTATCTCCCCATTTTGCTTAACTTTCTGTTTTTGTTTCTTTGAGTTGAATAAAATAGTCATCTTGCCCAGTCTTGAAAAAGTTATCTTTGTTACATTGTGTGTTAAAATAGTTTCAGCCTGCCGGTTGTCATGGGGGACATGCACACAATGCCTGTCATGTCACCTGGCCTGGGTGGGTTCTGAATGGACCACCTGTGGTGTGTGAGCCTCCTTGCACTTTAAATCTGAGCAGGGCTGCCTGGTGTAAAAGGGGTTGCGTGATGTGTGCTTTGCATGTCCTGTTTTAATTATCTGTTGTCAGAGCACTCTCTGTGCTGGGTTACCTGATTGCTTTCTTGTATCTCACCCCCCATTAGATCCCAGGTTATTTACATGCACTAAATGTTGACAAGTCCCTGTTTTTTAATTATTTATATCTGAGAATATGGATATGTAGAAATTCTACCAGTTACTAAATTTAACTCTTCATATTGGAAAGCCAAAATTCACAAAAAATTTTTTCAGCTGTTTTAACTCATCCATGAATTTTAAGTTATTAGTGAAAATCAGGCCACATCGTTTTGATATCCCATAATTCCAAACTTTCCTTGCCACCAGTAAAATTTTTAAATGATGTAGATTTCTGATTGCAAAAAGTGGGACATGTCAAAATTTAGTGCATATAAATAACCTGGGATTTTGCTAAAATGCAGATTCTCATTCTGTAAATTTGGGAATCTACAACACTCCCTTTGCTAGAGATTAAGAAACCATACTTGGAATAGCCTGGGACTAGATGCAGCCAGGAGTGGAGATGTGAGATGTGGGCCATTTTTCTGTGGCAACTGCCATAGAACCAGAGAGGATTCTCTGGGGACAGGGATTATGGGGTGGGGGTTTGTTGCCCAGTTCTTTTAGCAGAAAAAAGAAAAGGATTTTAGTGAAACTGAGGCTAGAGGTCTCTGTTCAACTCACCAAATATGCAGGCACTAAAAAAAAGGCTGTAGTGTTTCAGACTGCAGCAAACATTAAGGTGAAGAAAGTAAATTTGAGGAGATAATAAAAAAAGTAATAAAAAAATCAAATTGTAATGGTTTGACATGACTTCAGGGTGAACATTTTCCCCCTTTTTTTTTGAGAAAGAGATAGGGACAAACAGGTTGGGAGAGATGAGAAGCATCAATTATTCATAACCCTAACCCTAACCCTCAATTTCAACCTCACCCTCATGCTCACCCTAACCCCTGTCAAGCCCCACCTCCCAAAGTTTTGCACCTAGTGATCTTCTTCACTCTGCCCCAACAGGCTGGATGCCACGACCCCGACCCTCATCTGCCAGGCAACACCTTCTCCAGAGCTCCCACTTCAGCGATGGTATTCAGCCTGCTCTACCTGTCAGGTTCTTTCTCTGCTGCCTGACCCTTGCACTTTCCCTCACTGCTTAAGAGGGCTCACCTGGCCTCTGGCCTGAGTGGCCTTCAGGAGGCTTCAAGTGGCTCTAATCACCCTCTGCAGTTGAGAATGTTTTAAATCAGGATGCCACAGGCTGACTCCCCTTAATGGCCAGTCTGGAACAGCGGAGTTCCACCCTCTCTCTCCCTCCCTCCCTCTCCCAGCACTTGGCTGGGACACCCTGTGTCTCCTGCTCAGGCCGGTGGCTTCCTTGAGGAAAGGGCAGTGTTTGGCAAGAGTTCTTCAACCTCAATCCAGCTCTTGCATCCAGACAAGCCCCCAGAGCAGTGCGCAGTGGGCTGCAGGGCAGAGTGGGCGGGACCAACTCCACTGCCCCATCAGCTGAGATTTCTGCACAGAGCTACCTCATGGACTAATTTTCTTCTGAGAATACAGGGCAATACCTATCTCCATTTAATCCCCGAGGTTTACAGTAGAAAACTGGCTATGGTCTTTGTTTTATAATTATTTCTCTCTACTGTCTTTGTTGTTGTTTTTGAGAAAGAGGCAGAGAGAGAAAGAAACATCGAGATGTTCCTGTATGTGCACTAACCAGGGAATGAAACTGATAAACACCATGGTCCAGGACGATGCTTTAACCAACCAAGCTATCTGGCCAAGGTTTAATTTTTATTGATTTCTAGAGAGACAGATAGAAGAAAGTAGAGAAAAGGGAGTGGGAAAGAAAATATTCACTTGTTGTTCTACTCAGCCATGGACTCATTGGCTATGCCCTGACTGGGGATCAAATCCACAACATTGGTTTTTCTGGTGGATGATCCTAACCACCTGAGCTAACTGGCAAATGCTCTCTGCTGTTTTTTCCTTTTTTCCTTTTATTTAGTGAGAGGAAAAGAGGAAGAGAGACCAACTCCCATATGCGAGATCCACCTGGCAAGCCCACTAGTGGGAGAAGTTCTGACGATCTGGAGCGTTGCTCCGTTGCTTAGCAACCAACTTTTCTTAGCACCTAAGGTGGACACCATGGAGCCACCCTAGCACCCGGGGTCAACTCGGTCCAATTGAGCCATGGTTGCAGGAGAAGCATGGAGTTAGCACTGCACTGCAAATTCATCAATAGCAAACCTTCAAAGAGTCACTATGCAGTTATGGCCACGGGCAGCAAACTGAGGATACAGTCTTGACACAGACACTGGAGGATCCAGCTGAAAACAGCTTTCTCCTGTGCCACCTCATTTCAGTATTCTATGAGACTCCATTCTAGGAGCCACCCCATGACCCAGACCATTCATAACCCTCCTTAATGCAACACACTGCTCCTCCCCTCCCAGGAACATTCACAAAATTTGCGGATGCCTCTCATTTTCTCCCTCCTTAACTTCCCCTCCACACCCTCTCTCTTCCCAAAGAACCAACAAACAGGGCAGCAGCGGGCACCACGCTCCTGGCTCTCTCCTGCACCAGTCTCCCAGCTCCCCTCCCTATGAATCCTCTACTCAGCCACGGTGGCTCCCACTGACCAAAACCCTTTCTCACTTCTCTCTACTTACAGAAATGCCCTGGACACCACCCAGACTCACCGCGAGGTTACTGCGATGAGTCTACGATGCCGGGGGGAACCCTGGGCCCAACTCAAACCAGTGGCAACGCATCCCCCATAGGCCTATTGACTGAAGACTCCCTGAAAGGGCGCCATTCCTGCCAAACAAAAGTGAACAACCTACATGAAGACTTCATAGCTTCATAAGAGAAGGTTATGAGCCCCCATTTACATGTAAGGTTTTTTCAGAGTCTAGTACACACGCATCCTCGTTCCCACAGAGCTATGTCACAAAATTCAGTCTAAGAA
This sequence comes from Saccopteryx leptura, assembly GCF_036850995.1. Taxonomy (NCBI): domain Eukaryota; kingdom Metazoa; phylum Chordata; class Mammalia; order Chiroptera; family Emballonuridae; genus Saccopteryx; species Saccopteryx leptura. The sequence continues at coordinate 134,457,947 of NC_089506.1, read as the reverse complement.
CTGGTTCTAAGAACACCAACAGGCACCTCCTGCGACATGACAAATTTATGTCTTCATGTGCACACTGTGTGCCCTCACAGACAGGGTGGCGGGAGACACTTCACATCCAAATCCATGACTCGTACTATTTTGTGTTTTTTTTAATTTTTGTTTTTGGGGTTTTTTTCACTTTAGAGAGGATGGAGGGAAAGAGAGAGAGGGAGAGAGAGAGAGAGAGAAAGAGAGAAGAAATAGGAACATATATGCCTTGACCAGACAAGTGCAGGGCTTTGAACCAGCGACCTCAGTATTCCCAGGTCGACGCTTTATCCACTGTGCCACCACAGGCCAGGCCTTTTTTGTGTTTTTTTTTTTAATAATATCTCTTTCCCAATTAAGGATTCCCTCTTTCTAAACTCAAATTTCACTGAGATGACAAATGCTGTTTCTTCCATCACAATGACCATGAGACATAAATACAATTTCCTTTCACAGAGAGGACAGGAGCAGGCTCTTTTGTGAACACTTCTTTTTTACATGTGGAGCAGATCAGCTCTACCCTGCGCTACCCCCGCCCCTCACCTTCTCGGCCCCTCGCTGTCCTTGCCCCTCCCCCGCCCTGCTGCACATCACAGAAAGTCTGCTATAAGAACCCCTTGGTTCGCACTCCAGTCCTTATTCCCTATTTTTCACCTTGTGTCCCGGCGCCTATCCACCCCATCCTGCCCTGTCCCCGCCCCCACACCATCCCAGCTCCTCCGAGGGCCTCACTCTTGCTCCTCACGCCATAATCACCCCTCGCCATCTGCCCCAACCCATGTAATTCTCGCGTCCTTTTGCCCTGACATGCCCCACGTCATTCACTTCACCCCACCCAGCGCCTATTTGTGCCCCCGCCTTGTACCTGCCCAGCACAGTTCAAGGCCCAGTAGCCATCATGGTGGCTGAGGAAGCCTCTGCCTGGGTTCTGTGGGCGCCCCTGGCCCTCTCAGTGCAGGCTCTCTGGGCGGGGTCTAGAGGGTGAAAAGGACCCAGCGCCTTAGCGGTAATGTGATGGTGAAGATGGCCAGTTTTCCCTGTTGAGCCACGTTCTGCTCTTGTCCTGCCTGTCTTATCGCTACCTCCTTGTGCCTTTCTTACCGTGCATGTCTGTGTGTGTGTGTGTTTGCGTGTTTACACGTGTGCACTGCTCCTCTGTAGGGTGCTGCTGATCTTTTCGCTTACCTCCAGGCTGACTTGGCCCAGAGGCGTGACTGAGGTCGCACTGGCAGAATCTGGGTTTATGCCATCCTTTTACGAACCATGGAGAAAACTCAGCCTTTGCTCTCTGCATTCCCAGTCAAGTTGGTGCAGGTTCCAGGGGTGCTGGATGCAAAGAATGATGGACGCAGCTCTGAGTCCGCACAACCGGGGAGACCTGTTTCTTCATGAGCTCCTCAGTCCATCTGGAGAAGGCTTGCTTTTTGTCATCTGTGGAAATGCTGCCATTTGGTCTATTCTGTGTAGGACCCTGCACTGAGTGCTGAGGATGCAAAACATGCAGACTCTTAAGGAAACTGACAGTTTAAATGCGAAACATTCACAGAATAGAAAAATATCTAAAAAATGCATTTTGATGGTGTAGAGCCCCTCCTACGGGCACAGGAAATACTTCAGAGTGGGCTAAAAGTGGGCTTTGAGTGATGTATAGGAGTTCATCAAGTACGAGGGAAGTGCTCCTGCGAAGGTTGCCAAACTTTTATGGCTATAGAGATTGGAACTTCAGGTTGTAGCGGGTGCTGAGTGCACAGAAAAGCGAGTTGTGATGGTGATAGCGGAATTAATTGGGGGTTGAGATCTTCCTTATGCCTCAGAAAGGAAGATAAATTTCTGATCTTTCAAATGATGTGATGTGGTTATATTGAATGAGTGAATGAACAAGTGTAAGTATATATAGCCCCAGAACTTAGAAATAATCAGAGGCAAAACTTAGGTAGATTGCTGGTTTGGTTCCAGACCAACCATGCAATAGAGGGAGCTGTGATCAAAATTTATTAGTGGAGGGTTTTTGCCTCCAGCTTTAAAGGAAAGAAAAAAAATAGGGCAACATCTATGAAGCAAAATGAAGCTACACACAAGAAAATGAGCTCTGCCTATACAATCTTCTGGTTTTCTGATTCACAGCAGTATTTTTTGTATTCCTTTTATTTCTGTGTCTTCCTTCCAAAACTTGGACACACTGAAGCAAGAGTGGATGCCAATGATCTTTAATGGACCCGAGTTTTCTTTGACTTGGTCATGTGAACCAGCTTTTATGGAATCATTAAGGCTTAAACACAAATACAGGGAAAACAGCCTCAATTATCCTTAAAATTTTCATCAGAAAATTCAGGAAGATGCTATTTTAATCTCTGTCTTCTACAATTTATACCACTTCTGTTTGCCCTTTAAATTACAAACAGATGGAGACCTCAGCAGGTTGGCTCAGTGGTAGAGTGTCATCCCAGTGTGTGGAAGTCCTGGGTTCAATTCCCGGCTAGGACACACAGAAGAGGCACCCATCTGCTTCTTCAAACTTCCCCTATCCTTCCTCTCTATCTCTCTCTTCACCTCCTGAAGCCAAAGCTCCATTGGAGCAAAGTTTACCCGGGCCCTGAGGAGGGCTCCATGGCCTCTGCCTCAGACACTACAATGGCTCCTCTTGGAACAGAGCAATGCCCCAGATTGGCAGAGAATTGCCCCCTGGTAAGCATGTTGGGTGGATCCCAGTTGGGTGAATATGTGGAGTCTTACTGCCTTCCCAATTCTAACTTTGGGGAAAAAATAAAAATAAATAAATTATGAAGAGGTGGTATTAGCCTTTTATCATATGGGGTCTTCAGAGTTCCTCATCTCACTGTTGTGCTCTAGACGTTTATCTTCTGATGTAGCACCTAGTGATTATTGGTCTTCTCCACATGACTTGTTGCTTTTAAGCAAAAGGGACTGAGTTTTAACTATTACTGGATCCCCAGTGCCTAGCATGGAACTTAACAGATAGTAGGTACTTAGTAATATTTATAGAATGAATGAAGAAACTGAGAACTACAGAGAACATGTGTTTCCACCATGGTTTTTGACTTATGTCAAGCCTATATTTTGTGCCAGGCACTATGCTAAATGGCTAACATATAGCATCACACTTAACTCTCATATAATAACCCTGATTTTCAAATGAGGAAATAAAAGCATAAGTATGAAGCAATTCACTTTGTCATAGAGCCTTCAAATAGTGCTGAGGTGTTCAGCCCATCAGTTGGGACCTTACTCAATTGTCTGCTGGAATTCCAATCCTGGATTGAGGTTTCTGGAATGGGTGCTCATCAAGACCCACTGTGTTGTCATGGGTCTCCCCAGTCTCCCTCCTTTCACAAACTTTTTGATTATATCTGATATACTGTGGCCTAAACTAGTGTATAAAATATATAGTACAGTGTGCATCATATTTCCTGTTACTCCCATGTAAAAGCACCCCCAAAACTGCCACCTTTGAAATCAGAATTTCTACATCATTTAAAAATTTTACTAGTGGCAGGGGAAGTTTGGGAATATGGGAGATCAAAATGATGTGGCCCAATTTTCATTAATAACTTAAAAAGTCACGGATGAGTTAAAACAGCTGACAAAAATCATTTAGTGGATTTTGGCTTTCCAATATGAGGAGTTAAATTTAGTAACTGTTAGAATTTCTACATATCCATATTCTCAGATATAAATAATTAAAAAATAAGAACTTGTCAACATTTAGTGCATGTAAATAACCTGGGATTTTGCTAAAATGCAGATTCTCATTCTGTAAGTCTGGGATAATGCAACACTCTCTTTGCTAGAGATTAAGGAACCATACTTGGAGTAGACTGTGACTAAATGCAGCCAGGAGTGGAGATGTGAGATGTAGGCCTTTTTTCTGTGGCAACTGCCAAAGAACCAGAGAGGAGTCTTTGGAGACTGGGATTATGGGGTGGGGATTTGTTGATCAGTTCTTTTAGCAGAAGAGAAAAAGGATTTTTGTGAGACTTAGAAGTTCCTGTTTGCCTCACCAAATATGCAGGCACTGAAAAAAATGCTGTAGTATCTCAGACTGCAGCAAACACCAAGGAGCAGAATGTAAATTTGAGGAGATAATGAAAAAAATGATAGAAAAAAATCAAAATATAATGGTTTGACATCACTTCAGGGTAAACATTCTCCCCCTTTTTTTGAGAAAGAGAGAGGGACAAACAGGCTGGGAGAAATGAGAAGCATCAATTATTCATAAGTCTAACCCTAACCCTCACCCTCAACCTCACCTTAACCCCGCCAAGCCCCACCTCCCAAGGTTCCGCATCCAGTGTTCTCCTTCACCCTGCACAATCAGGATGGATGCCACTACCCTACCTCTTATCTTCCAGGCCCCACCATCTCCAGAACTCCCTCTTCAGGAATGGCACTCAGCCTGCCCTACCTGTAGGGTTCCCTTTCCGCTGCCCTGCCCTTGCCCTTCCCCTCACTGCCTAAGAGGGCTCACTGTCCTCTGGCCTGAGTGGCTTTCAAGAGGCTTCAAGTGGCTCTAATCGCCCTCCGCAGTTGAAAATGTTTTAATTCAGGACGCCACAGGCTGACTCCTCTTAACGGCCAGTCTGGAACAGCGGAGGTCCCCCCTCTCTCTTCCTCCCTTCCTCTCCCGGCTCTTGAGGGGATGTCTTGTGTCTCCTGCACAGGCCGGTGGCTCCTCTGGGGAAAGGGCAGTGCCTCGCACAAGTCCTTCACCCTCAAGCCACCTTGTGCCACCAGCCCAGCCCCCAGACCAGCGTGCAGTGGGCGGCAGGGCAGGGTGAGCGGGATCAGCTCCCCTGCCCCATCAGCTGAGATTTCTGCATGTAGCTATCTCATGCACTGATTTCTTTCTGAGAAGACTGGCCAATACCTAACTCCTTTTAATCCCTGAGATTTACAGGAGAAAACTGGCTATGATCTTTGGTTTACAATTAGTTGTCCCCACTGTCTTTGTTGTTGTTTTTGAGAGAGAGGCAGAGAGAGCAGAAATATTGAGATGTTTTTGTATGTGCCCTAACCAAGAAATCAAACCGACAACCTCTGTGGTCCAGGACAATTCTCTAACCAATGAAGCTATCTGGCCAGGGTTTAATTTTTATTGATATATAGAGAGGCAGAGAGAAAAATGGAGAGAAAATGGAGTGGGAAGGAAAACATTCATTTGTTTTTTCACTCAGCCGTGGTATATTGGTTATGCGCTGACTAGGGATCAAATCCACAACCTTGGTGTTTTTGGTGGATGTTTCTAAAAAATTGAGCTAACTGGAAGGGCTCTCTGCTGTTTCTTTCTGTTTTTTATTTCGTGAGAGGAAGGGAGGCATATAGACCAACTCCCATAAGTGGAAACCACCCAGCAAGTCCACTAGTAGAAGATGTACTGACCATCTGGATCGTTGCTCCGCTGCTTAACAACCAAGCTCTTCTTAGCACCTGAGGCAGACACCATGGAGCCACCCTTAGCACCCAGGGTCAACTCGCTCCAATTGAGCCATGGCTGCAGGAGAAGCATGGAGTTAGAACTGCACTGCAAATTCATCAACAGCAAACCTTCAGAGAGTCCCTATGCGGTTATGGCCACGGGCAGCACACTGAAGATACAGTATTGACACACACAGTGGACAAACCAGCTGAGAACAGCTTTGTGCTGGCCCACCTCATTTCAATATTCTATGAGACTCTACCCTAGGAAGCACCCCATGACCCAGACCCTTCATAACTTCTTAATTCTACACACCACTTCTCCCCTCTTGGAAACATTCAGGGACTTTCCAGATGCCTCTTTTTTCCTCCCTCCCCACCTTCCCCTTCGCATCCTCACCCTTCCCATAGAACCCGCACCCAGGGCAGCAGCAAACACCTCGCTCCAGGCTCTCTCCTACACCGGTCTCCCAGCTCTCCTCCCTACAACTTCCCCAATCAGCCACGGTGGACCCCACAGACTCCCCTGGAACCCCCCCAGACTGAAACCCTTCCTCACTTCTCTCCCCTCACATGAATGCCCTGGACACTGCCCAGACTCACTGCGAAGTCTCTGCGATGTGTATATGATGCCAGGGGGAACCGAGGGTCCCACTAAACCAGTGGGAATGCATCCCCCATAGGCCTACAACTGAAGACTCCCTGAGAGGGCACAGTTTCCTCCAGACAAAAATGAACGACCTACCTGAAGACTCCATAGCTGCATAATGGAAGGTTATGAGCCCACATTTACATGTAAGTTTTTTTCAGAGTGTAGTACACACTCATCCTCGTTCCCACAGAGTTATACCATGCAACTCACACAAAGAACTGGTTCTAAGAACACCAACGGGCACCTCCTCCGACACGATAAATTTATATCTTCATGTGCACAATGAGTGCCCTCACAGACAGGATTACGGCAGACACTTCGCATCCAAATTCATGACACGTACATTTTTGTATTTTTTTATTTTAGTTTTTTGGTTTTTTTTATTTTAGAGAGGATGGAGGGGGAGAGAGAGAGAGAGGAAAGAGGAACAGGAAGCATCAACTCCCATATATGCCTTGACTGAACATGTGCAGGGCTTTGAACCAATGACCTCAGTATTCCCAGGTTGATGTTTTATCCACTACGCCACCACAGGTCAGGCCTTTCTTGTGTTTTTGTTTTAAATAATATCTCTTTCCCAAGCAAAGATTTCCTCTTTCTAAACTCAAATTTCACTGAGATGACAAGTGCTGTTTCTTTCATCACAATGAACATGAAAAATGAATAAAATTTTCTTTCACAGAAAGGACAGGAGTAGGCTCTTTTATTTTTTTTTAATTGATAATTTTTTACTTTTTTTTTAATTTTATTTATTGATTTTTTTAGAGAGAGAGGAGTGAGAGAGAGAGACACAGAGAGAGAGAGAAGGGGGAGGAGCAGGAAGCATCAACTCCCATATGTGCCTTGACCAGGCAAGCCCAAGGTTTCGAACTGGCGAACTCAGAGTTCCAGGTTGACGCTTTATCCCACTGCGCCACCACAGGTCAGGCCAACAGGCTCTTTTCTGAACACTTCTTTCTAACACGTGGAGCAGATCCGCTCTGTCCTGCGCTGCCCCCGCCCCTCACCATCCACAGCCCTTGCTGTCCTTGCCCCTCCCTGAGCCTGCTTCACATCAAAGAAAGTCTGCTGTAAGAAACCCTCGGCTGCCACTCCAATCCCTATTCCATCTCCTTCACCTTGTGTCCCTGCGCCTGGCCACCTAGTCCTGCCCTGACCCCGCCCCATACCATTCTGGCTCCTCCCCGTGCCTCACTATCCCTCCCTGAGCCAAAATTATCCCTCACCATCTGCCCCACCCTATATCTTCCTCCTGCCATTTCGCCGAGCTTCTTCTTTGCCCTGTTCACCACACCCCACGTCATTTGCTCCGCCCCGCCCCACCCCGCACCTCTTTGTGACCCTGCTCTGTGCCCACCCAGCACCGTCCAAGGCCCAGTAGCCATCATGGCGGATGTGGAATCCTTCTCCTGGACTCTGTGTTAGCTCCTTGGCCCTCCAAGTGCTGAGGGTTGGGGCTGAGTCTAAAAGCCAAAAAGGATATAGAACCTCAGTGGTCATGTGACTGCGGAGCTGGCCAGTTTTCCCTGTTGAGCCCCACCCCGGTTTTGGGCTTAGAGGGTTTGTTGCTGCCTGTTGCCTGTGTTGTCTCCACCTCCATGTGCATTTCTGCAAGCGTGTGTGTGTGTGTGTGTGTGTGTGTGTGTGTGTGTGTGTGTGTGTGTTTGCGTGCGTGCACTGCTCCTCTGTTGGGTGCTGCTGGTCTTTCCACCCACCACTAGGCTGTCTTGGCCAAGAGGCTCCCTTGAGGCCGCGCTGGCGAAATCTGGGTTCAGGCCATCATTTCCCAAACCTGGGAGAACACTCATCCTCCAATCTCTGCTTTCCCAGTCCAGTTGGTGCGGGTTCCAGGGGTGCTGGAAGTAAAGAACGATGGACCCAGCTTTGGGTCCACACAACCTGGAAAACCTCTTTGTTCATGAGCTCCTCAGTTCATCTGGAGGAGGCTTGCTTTTTTTTATCTGTGAAAACTATGCAGTTTGGCCTACCTGTGAAGGACCCAGCGCTGAGTGCTGCGGATGCAAAACCCAAATACACTTAAGGGAGATGACAGTTTAAATGGGGAACATTCACAGAATAGAAGAATATCTAAAGAAGGCATTTCGATGGGGTACAGCACTTCCTCCGGGCACAGGGAAGACTTCAGAGTGGCAGAGCCTAGAAGTGGGCATTGAGTGATGTATAGGAGTTTATCAAGTAAGAGGGAAAGGCTCCTGAGAACGTTGCCAAGCTTTTGTGGCTGTAGTAATCAGAGCTTCAGGCTCTAGTGGGTACTGAGTGCACAGAAAACGAGTTCTGATGGTGTTAGTGTAAGTATTTGGGGATTGAGATCTCCCTTATGCCTCAGAAAGGAAGATAACTTTCTTATCTTTCCAAATGATGTGATGTGGTTACATTGAATGACTGAATGAGCAAGTGTAAGGATATATAGCCCCATAACTTAGAAATAACCAGAGGCAAAACTTGAGTAGTTTGCTGGTTTGGTTCCAGACCAACCATGCAATAGAATGAACTGTAATCAAAATTTCCTAGTGCAGGGAATTTGTCTTCTGTTTTAAAAGAAAGAAAAAAAAATAAGGCAACATCTATGAAGTACAATGAACCTACACACAATAGAATGAGGTATTCCTATACAACCTTCTGCTTTTCTGCTTTACAGCTGTTTTTCTTTATTTCCTTTATTTCTGTGTCTTCCTTCCAAAGCTTGGACACACTGAAGCAAGAGTGGATGCCGATGAGCTCTTCTGGACCCAAGTCTTCTTTGACTTGGTCATGTGAACCAGTTTTTATGGAATTATTAAGGCTTAAACACAAAAACAGAAGAAACAGCCTCAATTATTTAGAATGTTGTCATCAAAAAATTTAGGAAGAGGCTATTTTCATCTCTGTCTCCTATTTTTATCATTGCTGTTTTCACTTTACATTACAAACAGGTGGTGTCCTTGGCTAGTTGGCTCTTCAGTAGAGCATTGGCCCAGTGTATTGAAGTCCTGGGTTTAATTCCCAGTTAGGAAACAGAGAAGAGGCACCCATCGGTTTCTTCAACCTTCCCACTCTCCTTCCTCTCTATTTCTCTCTTCTCCTCCTGCAGCCAAAAGTCCATTGAAGCAAAGTTTGCCCTGGGCACTGAAGAAGGCTCCATGGCCTCCTCTTCAGGTGCTAGAATGGCTCCTCTTGCAACAGAGCAACACTCCAGATGAACAGAGCATTGCCCCCTGGTGGGCATGTTGGGTGGATCCCGGTCGGGTGCATGTGTGGAGCCTGACTGCCTTTCCGCTTTTAACTTTGGGGAATAAATAATAATAAATAAATTACGAACCAATGGTATTAGCCTTTTAGCATCTGGGGTCTCCAGAGATCCTGACCTCACTGTGCTGCTCTAGATGTTTTTCTATGTTGTAGCAACTAGATATTATTTGGCTTCTCTACCTGACTTGTTGCTTTTAAGCAAAAGGGACTGAGTTTTAACAATCACTGAATCTTCAGTGCCTAGCATGGAGCTTAGCAGATAGTAGATGCTTAGAAATATTTATAGAATGAAAGAGGAAACTGAGGCAGCCTACAGAGAACACGTGATTCCGCCATGGTTTTTGACTTATGTCAATCCTATATTTTGTGCCAGGAACTAGGCTAAGTGCTTAATATGTAGCATCTCATTTAACTCTCATATAATAACCCTTCTATTCAAATGAGAAAATAAAGCAGTTTACTTAGTCATAGAGCCTGCAAAGAGTGCTGAGGTGTTCAGCCCATCGATTGGGACCTTACTCAATAGTCTGCTGGACGTCCCATCCTGGATTGCGGTTTCTGGGGTGTGTGGTCATCAAGACTCACTGCATTGTCATGGGTCTCCCCATACTTCCTCCTATCACAAACTTTTTGGTTATCTCTGATATACTGTGGCCTAGCCTAGTGTATAAAATATATAGTACAGTGTGCATCATATTTCTAGTTACTCCCATGTAACAGCACACCGAAAATTGCCACATTTGGAATCAGAATTTCTACATTATTTAAAAATTTTACTAGTTGCACGGGAAGTTTGGGATTATGAGAGATCAAAACTACGTGGCCCAATTGTCATTAATAACTTAAAAATCACAGATGAGTTAAAACAGATGACAACAAGCATTTAGTGGATTTTGGCTTTCCAATATGAGAAGTAAAATTTAGTAACTGGTAGAATTTCTACATATTCATACTCTCAGATATAAATAATTAAAAATAGGGACTTGTCAACATTTAGTGCATATAAATAACCTGGGATTGTGCTAAAATGCAGATTCTCATTCTGTAAATTTGGGAATCTACAACACTCCCTTTGCTAGAGATTAAGAAACCGTACTTGGAGTAGCCTGGGACTAGATGCAGCCAGGAGTGGAGATGTGAGATGTGGGCCATTTTTCTGTGGCAACTGCCATAGAACCAGAGAGGAGTCTCTGGGGACAGGGATTATGGGGTGGGGGTTTGTTGACCAGTTCTCTTAGCAGAAAAAAGAAAAGGATTTTTGTGAAAATGAGACTAGAGTTCCTTGTTTGCCTCAACAAGTATGCAGGCACTGAAAAAAAAAATGCTGTAGTATCTCAGACTGCGGCAAACACCAAGAAGCAGAAAGTAAATTTGAGGAGATAATGAAAAAAGTGATAGAAAAAAATCAAAATATAAAGGTTTGACTCACTTCAGGGTGAACATATTCCCCCCTTTTTTTTTGAGAAAGAGACAGTGACAAACAGGCTGGGAGAGATGAGAAGCATCAATTCTTCAAAACTTTAACCCTAACCCTAACCCTAAAACTAACCCTACCCTAACCCTAACCCTAACCCTAACCCTCACCCTCAACCTCACACTAACCCTCACCTTAACCCTTCACCAAAACCCTAACTACCTCCAAGCCCCACCTCCCAAAACTAGCTCCCAGTGATCTACTTTACCCTGCCCTGTCAATCTGGCTGACACAACCCCACCCCTTATCTGCCAGGCTCCACCTTCTTCAGTGGCTCCATCTTCAGAGATGGCACTCAGCCTGCCCTACCTTTCGGACTCCTTCTCACCAGCCTAGACCTTGCGCTTCACCTCACTGCCTCTAGCCTGAGTGGCCTTCAAAAGACTTCAAGTGGCTGTAATCCCCCTCTGCAGTTGAGAATGTCTTAAATCAAGAAGCCATAGTCTTCCTCTCCTTACTGGCTGCTTTGGAACAGTGGAGGAAAACACTCTCTCACCCTCCCTCCCTCTCCCAGTAATTGTGGGGACATTTTGTGTCTCCTGCACAGGCCAGTGGCTTCTCTGGGGAAAGGGCAGTGCCTGGTGTGAGTCCTTCACCCTCAAGCCACCTTGTACCCCCAGACCAGTGCCCAGACTAGCGCGCAGAAGGCTGCAGGGCAGGGTGCACGGGACCAGCTCCCCTGCCCCATCCGCTGAGATTTCTGCACAGAGCTATCTCATGGACTGATTTCTTTCTGAGAAGACTGGGAAATACCTAAGTCCTTTTAATCTCTGAGATTTACAGTAGAAAACTGGCTATGATCTTTGGTTTACAATTAGTTCCCCCTGCTGTCTTTGTTGTTGTTTTTTGAGAGAGAGGCAGAGAGAGACAGAAACATCGAGATGTTCCTGTATGTACCCTAACCAAGGAATCAAACCGACAACCTCTGTGGTCCAGGACGATGCTCTAACCAATGAAGCTATCTGGCCAGGGTTTAATTTTTATTGATTTATAGAGAGACAGAGAGAAAAATGTAGAGAGAAGGGAGTGGGAAGTGAAACATTCATTTGTTGTTCCACTCAGCCATGGACTCACTGGTTATGCCCTGATTGGGGATCAAATCCACAACCTTGGTGTTTCCAGTGGATGTTCCTAACCACAAGAGCTAACTGGCAAAGGCCCTCTGCTGTTTCTTTTTTTTTCTTTTATTTAGTGAGAGGAAGTGAGGCAGAGCGAAAAATTCACGTATGCAAGATCCACCCAGCAAGCCCACTAGAGGGTGATGTTCTGGCAATCTGGGGCATTGCTCCATTGCTTATCCACCAAGCTCTTCTTAGCACCTGAGGTGGACACCATGGAGCCACCCTCAGCACCCGGGGCCAACTCGCTCCAATTGAGCAATGGCTGAAGGAGAAGCATGGAGGTAGCACTGTACTGCAAACACATCAACAGCAAACCTTCAAATAGTCATTATGCGGTTTTGGCCATGGGAAGCAAACTGAGGATACTGTCTTGACACACACAATGGAGAAACCAGCTGAGAATAGCTTTCCCTGGGCCATCTCATTTCATTATTCTATGAGACTCTGCCCTAGTAGCCACACCATGATCCAGACCCTTCATAACACTCCTCACTTCGACACACCGCTCCTCTCCTCTCGGGAACTTTCACAGACTTTGCCAATGCTTCTCTTTTCTTCCCTCCACACCTTCCCCTTCACACCATCTCCCTTCCCAAAGTTCCCACACCCAGGGCAGCAGCAGGTACCACACTCCGGGCTCTCTCCTGCACCAGTCTCCCAGATCCTTCCCTGTGCTTAAAAGCAATAAAGCAGGTGGAGAAGCCAAACAATGACTAGGTGCTACAACAGAGAAAAACGTCTAGAACAGCACAGTGAGATGAGGAACTCTGGAGGCCTCAGATGCTAAAAGGCTAATCTACCTGTTCATAGTTTATTTATTAATATTTCCCCCCCAAAGTTAGAAGCGGGAAAGCAATCAGACTCCACACATGCACCCGACTGGAATCCACCCAACATGCCCACCCCATCTGGGACATTGTTCTGTTGCAACAGGAGCCATTCTAGCACCTGAGGTGTAGGACTTTGAGCCCTCCTCAGCACCTGGGGCCAACTTTGCTCCAATGGAGCTTTGGATGCTGGAGGGGAAAAGATATATAAAGAGGAAGGAGAGTAGGAAGGTTGAAGAAGCAGATGAGTGCCTCTTCTGTGTGTCATAGCCGGGAATTGAACCCAGGATTTTCACAACTGGGCCGACACTCTACCACTGAGTCAACCAGCTAAGTCAATTCCCTGTTTGTAATTTAAAGTGAAAACAGCAATGGTAAAAATAGTGGAAGACAGAAATGAAAATAGCATCTTCCTGAATATTCTGATCACAACATTCTAGATAGTTGAGGCTGTTTCTCCTGTTTTTGTGTTTAAGCCTCAATGATTCAATAAAAACTGGTTCACTCAACCAAGTCAAAGAAAACTCGGGTGTAGAAGAGCTCATCAGTATCTACGCATGCTTCAGTGTGTCCAAGCTTTGGAAGGAAGACACAGAAATAAAAGGAATACAGGGTAGACAGCTGTGATGCAGAAAACCAGAAGTTTGTATAGGCAGACCTCATTCTATTGTGTGTAACTTCATTGTGCTTCATAGATGTTGCCCTATTTTTTTCTTTATTTTAAAACTGAAGACAAAAACCTTCCACTAGTAAATTTGATTACAGCTCACTCTATTGCATGGTTAGTCTGGATCCAAACCAGCAAATTATCCAAGGTTTACCTCTTATTATTTCTAAGGTCTGGGGTTACATATCCTCACACTTGTTCATTCACTCATTCAATGTAACCACATCACATCATTTGAAAGTATAAGAAAATTATCTTCTTTCTGAGGCATAATGGAAAACTCAACCCCCAAATAATTTCACTATCACCATCACAACTTGCTTTTCTGTGCACTCAGCACCCACTAGGGCCTGAAGATCCAATCACTACAGCCACAAAAGCTTGACAACATTTGTAGGAGCCCTTTTCTCTTACTTGATGATCTCCTATACATCACTGAAAGCCTACTTTTTGCTCAGCCTCTCTGAAGTTTTTCCTGTGCCCATAGGAGGGGCATCAAAATGCCTTCTTTAGATATTCTTCTATTCTGTGAATATTCCCCATTTAAACTGTCAGTTCCCTTAAGAGTCTGCGGTTTTTGCATCCCCAGCACTCAGCTTGGGGTCCTGCACAGGATAAGCCAAACAGCAGCATTTTCACATATGACAAAAAGCAAGCCTCCTCAAGATGGACTAAGAAGCTCAGGAACAAACAGGTCTCCCTGGTTGTGTGGACCGGAAGCTGGGTACATCATTCTTTACATCTGGTGACCCTGGAACCTGCACCAACTCGCCTGGGAAAATGGAGAGCGGAGGCTGAGTTTTCTCGAAGGTTCGGAAAAGGATGGTGGGAACCTCGATGCCACTGGCGTGTCCTCAGGGGTGTCTCTGGGCCAAGACAGCCTGGAGGTGGGTGGAAAGAACAGCAGCGCCCAACAGAGGAGCAGTGCATGAGCGCAAACATGCAAACACACACACACACACGCGCGCACACACACACACACACACACACACACACACACACACACACACACACACGCACTCGCAGAAACGCACACGGAGGCTGCAACAAGACAGGCAGCGACAAACCCTTCCCAAGCCCAGGAGTGGTGCACGGCTCAACAGGGAAATCTTGCCATCTTTGCAGTCACATGTCCCCTGAGGCCCTGGGTCCTTTATGCCCTTTAGACCCAGTCATGGCTGCCCGCACTTGGATGGCAGAGGAGTGCCCGCAGAACCCAGGGGGCGGTTTCTGCAGCCGCCATGATGGCTCACATGCTGGGATGGTGTGGGGCAGGGACAGGGCGGGGGCACAAATAGTTGCGGGGTGGGGTGGAGCGAATGAAGCGGGTAGTGGAGAACAGGTTGGAGCAAGGCGGGACTGCAGGAAAATGACACTGGGTGGGGCTGATGGCGAGGGTTGATTATGACAGAGGGAGAAACAGTAAGGCGCGGGGAGAAACAGGAATGGTGTGGCACGGGGGCAGGGCAGAACAGCGAGGCCAGACGCGTGGTCACAAGGTGAAGGAGAGAGAATAAAGATTGGAGAGGGAGCCAAGGGTTTCTTATGGCAGACTTTCTGTTATGTGCAGCGGGGCACGTGGTGGGGCAAAAACAGCAAGGGGCAGGGGCAGCACAGGGTGGAGAGCATCTGCTTTGCATGTTAGAAAGAAGTGTTTAGGAAAGAGCCTTCTCGTGCCCTTTCTGTCAATGAAAATTTTGTTCATGTCTCATGGTTGTTGTGATGGAAGAAACAGCATTTGTCACCTCAGTTAAATTTGAGATTAGAAAAAGGAAATCCTTGATTGAGAAAGAGATATTGTTTTTAAAAAAACACAAAAAAGTCCTGACTTGTGGTGGCACAGTGGATAAAGCATCGACCTGAGAACACTGAGGTCGCCAGTTCAGAACCCTGCACTTGTCTTGTCAAGGCATATATGGGAGTTGATGCTTCCTGCTCCTCTTTCCTCTCTCTCTCTCTCTCTTTCTCTCTCTCTCTCTCTCTCCCTCTCACCTCTCTAAAAATGAAAAAAAGCCAAAAAACAAAAATAAAAATACAAAAAAGTACCTGTCATGGATTTGGATGCGAAGTGTCTCCTGGCACCCTGTCTGTGAGGGTGCACAGTGTGCACATGAAGATATAAATTTGTCATGCTGCAGGAGGTGCCAGTTGGTGTTCTTAGAACCGGTTCTTAGTCTCAGTTATGTGTCATAGCTCTGTGGGAACGAGGATGAGAGTGTATTAGACCCTGCAAAAACCATACATGTAAATGGGGGCTCATAACCTTCCATTATGGAGCTATGGAATCTTCAGGTAGGTCGTTCACTTTCATTTGGGGGGAATGGCGCCCTTTTGAAGAGTCTTTAGTCATAGCCTTTAGGGGGGATGCATTCCCACTTCTCTGAGTGGGGCCCGCAGATTCCGCTGGTGTAGAAGACCCATCACAGAAACTTCCCAGAGAGTCTGGTGGTATCCAGGGCATTCCTGTTGGGGAAGAAAAGCGAGGAAGCGTTTTGGTTGGGGGAAGTCCTGGAAGGGTCTGTGGGGGACACCGTGGCTGAGTGGGGGAGTCACAGGGTAGGGAGCTGGGAGACCGGTGTAGGATAGAAAACGGAGCCTGGTGCCTGCTGATGCCCTGGGTGCATGTCCTGTGGAAAGGGAGAGGGTGTGCAGAGAAGAAGGGGGGGAGGGAGGAAAAGAGAGGCATCGGCAAAGTCTGTGAATGTTCCCAGGAGGGGAGGAGCAGTGTGTTGCAGTGAGGAGGATTATAAAATTCTGG
Source organism: Saccopteryx leptura (assembly GCF_036850995.1). NCBI lineage: Eukaryota > Metazoa > Chordata > Mammalia > Chiroptera > Emballonuridae > Saccopteryx > Saccopteryx leptura. The sequence goes on along the minus strand of NC_089506.1, from coordinate 134,441,748 downwards.
GTCATGGGGTGGTTCCTAGGGAAGATTCTCATAGAATATTGAAATGAGGTGGCTTAGGGGAAAGCTGTTCTCAGCTGGTTTCTCAATGGTGTGTTTCAAGACAGTAACCTCAGTTTTCTGCCCGTGGCCATAACCATGTAGTGACTCTTTGAATATTTGCTGTTGATGAATTTGCAGTTCAGTGCTACCTCCATGCTTCTCCTGCAGCCATGGCTCAATTGGAGCAAGTTGGCCCTGGTTGCTGAGGGTGGCTCCATGGTGTCTGCTTCAGGTGCTAAGAACAGCTTGGTTGCTAAGCAATGAAGCAACATCCCAGATTGTCAGAACATCGCCCCCTATTGGGCTTGCTGGGTGGATAACGCATATGAGAGTTTGTCTCTCTGCCTCCCTTCCTCTCACTAAATAAAAGAAAAAAGAGAAAGAAACAGCAGAGAGCCTTTGCCATTTAGCTCAGGTGGTTAGCAACATCCACCGGAAACACCGAGGTTGTGGATTTGATCCCTAGTCAGGGCATAACCAGTGAGTCCATGGCTGAGTGGAACAACAATGAATGTTTCCCTTCCCAATCTCTTCTCTTTTCCTTTTTCTCTCTGTCTCTCTATAAATCAATAAAAATTAAACCCTGACCAGATAGCTTCGTTGGTTAGAGCATCATCTTGGACAACAGAGGCTGTCGGTTTGATTCTTTGGTTAGGGCACATACAGGAAAATCTCGATATTTCTGTCTATCTCTGCCTCTCTCTCAAAAACAACAGACAAGACAGTGGGGAGAACTAATTGTAAACCAAGAACCATAGCCTGTTTTCTACTGTAAAACTCGGGGATAAAATGAGTTATGTATCGCCCTGTCTTCTCAGAAGGAAATCAGTCCATGTCGTAGCTCCGGGCAGCAATCTCAGTGGATGAAACACTGAGCTGGTCCCATCCACCCTGCCCTGCAGCCTGCGGCGTGCTGGTCTGGGGGTTGGTCTGGGGTCAAGAGCTGGCTTGTGGGTGATGGACTCGCACCAGGCACTGCCCTTTCCCCAGAAAATCCATTGGCCTGTGTAGGAGACACAGGGTGTCCCCGCAAGTGCCAGAGGGAGGTAGAGAGAGGGTGGACCTCTGCAGTTCCAGACCAGCTGCTAAGGGAAGGCAGACTGTGGCATCCTGATTTAAAAGATTCTCAACTGAGGAGGGCGATTGGAGCCACTTGAAGCCTCCTGAAGGCCACTCAGGCCAGAGGCCAGGTGAGCCCTGGCCTCTTAGGCAGTGAGGGGAAGAGCAAGGGTGGGGCTATGTAGAAGAAGCCCAATAGGTAGAGCAGGCTGAGTGCCATCACTGAAGAAGAAACTTCTGGAGGATGTAGGTTCTGGCAGATGAGGGGTGGTGTCGTGGCAGCCAGCCTGACAGGGCAGGGTGAAGACGAACATTGGTTGTGAAGCCTTGGGAGGTGGGGCTTGGTGGGGATTAGATTTAGGGTTACGGTTAGGGTTAGGGTGAGAATTAGGGTCAGGGTGAGGTTGAGAGTGAGTGTTAGGACAGTTAAGGTGAGGGTGAGTGTGATGGTGAAGTTGAGGGTGAGAGTGAGGGTTTGGTTTGGGTTAGGGTTAGAGTAGGTTTAAGGTTAGGGTTAGGGTTAGGGTTATGAAGAATTTATGCTTCTCATCTCTTTCAGCCTGTTTGTCCCTCTCTCTTTCTCAAAACATGGGGGGAAATGTTCACCCTGAAGTCATATCAAACCATTATATTTTGATTTTTTTCTATGACTTTTTTCATTAGCTCCTTAAATTTATTTTCTGCTTCTTGGTGTTTGCTGCTGTCTGAGATACTACAGCATTTTTTCAGTGCCTGCATATTTGGTGAGGCCAACACAGACCTCCAGTTTCAGTTTTACAAAAATCTTTTTTTTTTTTCCTGCTAAAAAACTTGTCAAAAAACCCCACACCATAATCCCATTCCCCAGAGACTCCTGTCTGGTTCCTTCGCAGTTCCCACAGAAAAAAGGCCCACATCTCACACCTACACTTTTGGCTGTGTCTATTCCCAGGCTACTCCAAGTATGGTTTCTTAATCTCTAGCAAAGGGAGTGTTGTAGTATCCCAGACTTACAGAATGAGAATCTGCATTTTAGCAAATCCCAGGTTATTTTTATACACTTAGTGTTGACAGGTCCCTATTTTTAATTATTTATATCTGAGAATATGGATATGTAGAAAATCTACCAGTTACTAAATTAACTTCTCATATTGGAAAGCCAAAATCCCCTAAATGCTTTTTGTCAGCTGTTTAAACTCATCCGTGACTTTTTAAGTTATTAGTGAAAATCAGGCCACTTAGTTTTGATCTCTAATAATCCCAAACTTCCCCTGCCACCAGTAAAATTTTTCAGTGATATAGAAATTCAGATTCCAAATGGTGGCATTTTATGGAGTGCTGTTACATGGGAGTAATAGGAAATATGATGAACACTGTTCTACATATTTTATTCACTAGGCTAGGCCACAGTATATCAGAGATAACCAAGAAGTTTGTGAAAGAAGGGAGTCTGCAAAGACCCATGACAACACAGTGGGTCTTGATGAGCACACACACCCCAGGAACCTCAATCCAGGATTGGAGGTCCAGCAGACAATTTAGAAAGGTCCCATCCAATTGGCTGAACCTCTCAGCACTCTTTGCAGGCTCTATGACTAAGTGAACTGCTTCATACTTATGCTTTTATTTTCTCATTAGAATAGCAGGGTTATTATATGAGAGTTAAATATGATGCTACATGTTTAGAACTTAGCATAGTTCCTGGCACAAAATAAAGGCTTTAATAAGTCAAAAACCATTGCAGATACACGTGTTTTCTGTAGGACAGAGTTTCGTCATTCATTCTATAAATATTACTAAGCACCTAATATCTGCTATGCTCCATGTTAGGCTCTGGGGATACAGTGATAGTTAAGACTCAGTCCCTTTCTCTTAAAAGCAACAAGTCAGGTAGAGAAGCCAAATAATGACTAGGTGTTACAACAGAGACAAACATCTAGACCAGCACAGTGAGATGAGGAACTGAGGAGACACAAGATGCTAAAATGCTAACACCAGCTATTCGTAATTTATTTATTATTATTTTCCCCCCACAGTTAGAAGCAGGAAGGCAGTCAGACTCCACACATGCACCCGACCGGGATCCACCCAACATGCCCACCAGGGGACAATGCTCTGCCCATATGGGGCATTGCTCTGTTGCTACAGGAGCCATTCTAGTGCCAGAGGCAGAGACCATGGAGCCCTCCTCAGTCCCCAGGGCCAACTTTGTTCCAATGGAGCTTTGGCTGCAGGAGAGGAAAAGAGAGATAGAATGGAAGGAGTGGGGGAAGGTTGACGAAGCAGATGTTTGCCTCTTCTGTGTGTGCTAGCTGGAAATTGAACCCAGACTTTCACACACTGGGTCAACACTCTACTGCTGAGGCAACCAGCCCAGGCCACCACCTGTTTGTAATTTAAAGTGAAAACAGAAATTGTAAAAATAGTAGAAGACAGAGATGAAAATAGCATCTTCCTAAATTTTCAGATGACAACATTCTAGATAATTGAGGCTGTTTCTCCTGTTTCTGTGTTTAAGCCTTAATGATTCCATAAAAGCTGGTTCACATGACCAAGTCAAAAAAACTCCGATCTAGAAGAGCTCATCAGCATCCACTCTTGCTTAAGTGTGTCGAGGCTTTGGAAGGAAAACTCAAAAATAAAGGGAATACAGAGAAGACAGCTGTGAAGCAGAAAACCAGAAGGTTGTATATGCAGACTTCATTTTATTGTGTGTAGATTCACTGTGCTTCATAGATGTTGCCCTATTTTTTTTCTTTCTTTTAAAACTGAAGAAAAAAACTCTCCACTTGTAAATTTTGATTACAACTCACTCTAATGCATGTTTGTTCTGGAACCAAGCCAGCAAACTATCCAAGGTTTGCCTCTGATTGTTTCTAAGGTCTGGGGTATATATCTTTACACTTGTTCATTCACTCATTCAATGTAACCACATCACATCATTTGGAGAGATAAGAAATTTATCTTCCTTTCTGAGGCATAAGAGAGATCTCAACCCCCAAATAATTCAACTATCACCATCTCAACTCATTTTTTGTGCACTCAGCATCGGCTAGGGTCTGAAGTTCCAATCACTACAGGCACAAAAGCTTGGCAAGCTTTGCAGGAGCCCTTCCCTCTTACTTGATGAACTACTGTACATCACTCAATGCCCAATTTTAGGCTCTGCCTCTCTGAACTCTACACTGTGCCCGACGGAGGGGTTGTACCCCATCGAAATGCCTTCTTTAGATATTCTTCTATTCTGTGAATGTTCCCCACTTAAACTGTCAGTGCCCTTAAGAGTCTGCAGGTTTTTTATTTCCAGCACTCAGTGCAGGGTCCTGCACAGGGTAGGCCAAATGGCAGCGTTTTCACAGATGACAAGTGCAAGTCTTCAAATGGACTGAGGAGCTCAGGAACAAACAGGTCTCCCGGGTTGTGCAGACCCGTACCTGGATCCATAATTCTTTGCATCCAGCGCCTTTGGAACCTGCACCAATTTGGCTGAAAAAGCGGAGAGCGGAGCCTGACTTTTTTCAAGGCTCGGGAAAGGATGGTGAGAACCCAGATTTTGCTGGTGAGGCATCAGGGTTGCCTCTGAGCCAAGACAGCCTGAAGGTGGGTGGAGAGATCAGCAGCACCCAACAGAGGAGCAGTGCATGCATGCAAACATGCAAACACACACACACACACTCACAGAAACACACAGGGAGGTAGCGACAAGACAGGCAGCGGAAAACCCTCCCCAAGCCCAAGAGAGGCTCGTGGCTCAAGAGGAAAAACTGGCCATCTTTGCAGTCACATGACCGCTGAGGCGCTGGTTCCTTTCCACCCTTTAGACCAGGGGTCCCCAAACTATGGCCCGCGGGCCGCATGCGGCCCCCTGAGGCCATTTATCTGGCCCTCATCGCACACCCGAAAGGGGCACCTCTTTCATTGGTGGTCAGTGAGAGGAGCATAGTTCCCACTGAAATACTGGTCAGTTTGTTGATTTAAATTTACTTGTTCTCTATTTTCAATATTGTATTTGTTCCCATTTTGTTTTTTTACTTTAAAATAAGATATGTGTAATGTGCATAGGGATTTGTTCATAGTTTTTTTATAGTCTGGCCCTCCAATGGTCTGAGGGACAGTGAACTGGCCCCCTGTGTAAAAAGTTTGGGGACCCCTGCTTTAGACCTTGCCCAGGCTGCCTTTACTGGGAGTGCAGAGGAGCGCCCGCATAGACCAGGAGGCAGCTTCTGCAGCTGCCATGATGGCTATCGGGCAGGGACGGTGTGGGGTGGGCACAGGGTGGGGGCACAAAGAGGCTCGGGGCGAGGCAGAGCAAATGAGGCGGGGCATGGCAAACAGGACGGAGAGGAAGGAGCAATGCGGGACTGCGAGAAAACAACACGGTTGGGGCAGACTGCGAGGGGTAATTATGGTGGGGGCATGATAGTGAGGTGTGGAATGGAGCGGGGATGGAATTTGGTGGGGGCAGGGCAGGGTGAGGTGGCAAGTCATGCAGACACAAGGTGAAGGAGAAGGAATAGGGATTGGAGAGGGAGCCGTGGGTTTACTATGGCAGACTTTCTGCTATGTGCAGCGGGGTGCAGGAAGGGGCAAAAACAGCAAGAGGTGGGGGCAGCACAGTGCGGAGTGATAACACTCCTCATGTTAGAAAGAAGTTTTCAGAAAAGAGCCTGCCCATGCCCTTTCTGTGAAAGGAAATTTTGTTCATGCCTCATGGTCGTTGTGATGGAAGAAACAGCATTTGTCGCCTCAGTGAAATTTGAGTTTAGAAAGAGGAAATCCTTAATTGTGAAAGAGATATTATTTAAAAAAAAAACACAGAAAAGGCCTGACCTGTGGTGGCACAGTAGATAAAGCATCGTCCTGGGAACACTGAGATCGCTGGTTCAGAGCCCTACACTTGTCTGCTCAAGGCATATATGGGAGTTGATGTTTCCTGCTCTTCTTTTCTCTCTCTCTCTCTCTCTCTCTCTCTCTCTCTCTCTCTCCCTCCCTCTCCCTCCCTCCCTCCTCTCTGAAATAATAAAAAAACCCAAAAAACAAAAATTAAAAAAACACAAAAATATATGTGTCTTGGATTTGGATGCGAAGTTTCTGCCGGCACCCTGTCAGTGAGGGCACACATTGAGCACATGAAGACATAAATTTGTCATGTCACAGGAGGTGCCTGTTGGTGTTCTTAGAACTGCTTCTTAGTCTGAGTTGCGTTACATAGCTCTTTAAGAACGAGGATGAGATTGTAATAGACTCTGAAAAGCCTTCCATGTAAATGGGGCCACTTCCTTTCCATTATGGAGCTATGGAGTCTTCAGGTAGGTTGTTCACTTTCATTTGGAGGAATGGCGCCCTTTTGTAAAGTCTTCAGTCATAGGCCTACGGGGGATGCGTTCCCACTGGTCTGAGTGGGGTCCGCGGTTACTGCCGGCGTCATCGTAGACCCATCACGGAAACTGTGCGGTGAGTCTGGGCGGTGTCCAGGGTGTTCCTGTTGGGAGAGAGAAGCGAGGAATGGTTTCGGTCAGGGGCGGTCTTGGGGGAGACTATGGGGGCCACCGTGGCTGAGTGGGGAGTTGGAAGGAAGAAAGTTGTATGACTGGTGCAGAAGAGAGCCCGAAGCATGGTTCCCACTGCTGCCCTGTGTGTGGGTTCTGTGGGAACAAAGAGGGTGCGAAGGGGAAGGTGGGGAGGCAGGAAAGGAGAGGCATCCGCAAAGTTTGTGAATGTTCTGGGGAAGGGAGGAGCGGTGTGTTGCAGTGAGCAGGGTTATGAAATGTTTGGGTCATGGGGCGGGTTTTAGGGTAAAGTCTCATAGAATATTGAAATGAGGTGGCCCAGGGGAAAACTGTTCTCAATTGGTTTCTCCAGTGTGTGTGTCAAGACAGTATCATTAGTTTGCTGCCTGTGGCCATAACCGCGTAGTGACTCTTTGAAGGTTTGCTGTTGATGTATTTGCAGTGCAGTGCTAACTTCATGATTCTCCTGCAGCCATGGCTCATTTGGAGTGAGTTGGCCCCAGGAGCTGAGGGTGGCTCCATGGTGTCCGCCTCACCTGCTAAGAACAGCTTGGTTGCTAAGGAACAGAGCAACGCCCCACATGGTCAGAACATCGCCCCCTAGTGGGCTTGCCGAGTGGATCTCCCATATGGGGGTTTGTCTCTCTGCCTCCATTCCTCTCAAAAATAAAAGAGAAAAAAAGAAGGAAAAAGCAGAGAGCCTTTTCCAGTTAGCTCAGGTGGTTAGAAACATCCACGGGAAACACCAAAGTTGTGGATTTGATCCCCAACAGGGCATAACCAATGAGTCCAAGGCTGAGTGGAACAACAAACGAATGTTTTCTTTCCCACTCCCTTCTCTCTCCTTTCTTCTCTCTGTTTTTCCATAAATCAACAAATATTAAACCCTGGCCAAATAGCTTTGTTGGTTAGAGCATCGTCCTGGACCATTGAGGTTGTCAGCTTGATTCCTTGGTTAGGGCACATACAAAAACATCTCGATGTTTCTGTCTCTCTCTGCCTCTTTCTCAAAAACAACAACAGACACAGTGGCAGGTACTAATTGTAAACTGAAGACCATAGCCAGCTTCCTACTGTAAAACACGGGGATTTAAAGGAGTTAGGTATTGCCTTGTATTTTCAGAAGGAAATCAGTCCATGAGGTAGCTCCATGCAGAAATCTCAGCTGATGGCGCAGGGGAGCTGGTCCCTCCCGCCCTGCCTTGGAGCCCCTGTGCGCTGGTCTGGGGGCAAGAGCTGGCTTGAGGATGAAGGACTTGCGCCAGGCACTGCCCTTTAAACAGAGGACCCACCAGCCTGTGCAGGAGACACAGGGCTTCCTTGCAAGTGCTGGGAGAGAGAGGGAGGGAAAGAGAGGGTGCACCTCCGCTGTTCCAGACTGGCTGCTAAGGGGAGGCAGCCTGTGGCATCCTGATTTAAAACAATCTCAACTGCGGAGGGCGATTGGAACAACTTGAAGCCTCATGAAGGCCACTTAGGTCAGAGGCCAGGTGAGCCCTTGTAGGCAGTGAGGGGAAGGGCAAGGGCGGGGCTGCAGAGAAGGAGCCTGACTGGTGGGGCAGGCTGAGTGCCATCCCTGAAGATAGTGCCTCTGGAGGAGGTGGGGCAGGGCAGATGAGAGGCAGGGTAGTGGCAGCCAGCCTGATAGGGCAAGTGAAGGAGATCACTGGGTGAGAAGCCTTGAGAGGTGGGGCTTGATGAGAGATAGGATTTGGGTTAGGGCTAGAGTTAAAATTAGGGTTAGGGTTAGGGTGAGGGTTAGGGTGAGGTTTGGGTAGAAACTGAGGGTGATGGTTAGGGTGAGGGTGAGGTTTAGGAGGGTTATAGTGAGGGTGACGTTGAGGATTAGGATTAGGATCAGGGTTAGGGTAGGGTTAGGTTAGGGTTAGGGTTAGTTTTAGGGTTATGAAGAATTGATGCTTCTCATCTCTCCCAGCCTGTTTGTCCCTCTCTCTTTCTCAAAAAAAGGGGAAAAATGTTCACCCTGAAGTCATGTCAAACCATTATATTTTGATCTTTTTTTAAATCACTTTTTTAATTATCTCCTCAAATTTATTTTCTGCTCCTTGGTGGTTGCTGCAGTCTGAGAGACTACAGCATTTTGTTCACTGCCTGCATATTTGGTGAGGCCAACACAGACCTTTAGTCACAGTTTCACAAAAATCCTTTTATTTTCTTGCTAAAAAAAACTGCTCAAAGAAACTCCACCCAAAAATTCATGTCCCTAGAGACTCCTTACTGGTCTCTTGGCAGTTGCCACAGAAAAAAGGCCCATATCTCACACCTCCACTCCTGGTTGCATGTAGTCCCAGGCTATTCTAAGTACGGTTCCTTAATCTCTAGGAAAGAGAGTGTTGTAGTATTTCAGATTTCCAGAATGATAATCTGCATTTTAGCAGAATCCCAGGTTATTTATATGCACTAAATGTTGACAAGTCCCTATTTTTAATTATTTATATCTGAGAATATGGATATGTAGAAATTCTATGAGTTACTAAATTTAACTCCCCATATTGGAAATCCAAAATCAACTAAATGCTTTTTGTAAGCTCTTTTAACTCATCCATGAATTTTTAAGTTATTAGTGACAAACGGGCCACATAGTTTTGATCTCCCATAATCCCAAACTTCCCCTGCCACCAGTAAAATTTTTCAATGATATAGAAATTCTGATTCCAAAGGGTGGCAGTATTTGGGGTGCTGTTACATGGCAGTAACAGGAAATATGATGCACACTGTACTATATATTTTATAAACTAGGTTAGGCCACAGTATATAAGAGATAACCAAAAAGTTTGTGAAAGAAAGAAGTCTACAAAGACCCTTCACAACACAGTGGGTCTTGACGAGCACACACCACAGAAACCTCAGTCCAAGATTGGAGGTCCAGCAGACAATTGAGGAGGTCCCTACTGTTGGGTTGAACACCTCAGCACTCTCTGCAGTCTCTATCATTAATGAAGTGCTTCATACTTATGCTTTTATTTCCTCATTTGAAAAGCAGGGTTATTATATGAGAGTTAAATGAGATGCTACATGTTAAGCATTTAGCATAGTGCCTGGCACAAAATAAAGGCTTGACATACATAAAAAACCATGGTGGAGAGGCTTTTGAAGATGGCAGCGGAGTAGGCAGACGCAGAGACGCCCAGCTCTCAACACCAAACTGGAATACAAATCAATTCAGGAAAAATCAGCATGAAACACCAAAACTGAACTGCAAGAACAGCTCTCAAAAACCAAGGAGCAAAGAGGAAACCACAATAATCCTGGTAAGGACTGCCTGAATCTCCTCTGCTTACAGGAACGGAAGGGAGAGGGGTGAGGCTGAGAGCCCAGAGAGGATTTCACAGAGGAAAACGAGCAGAAACTACTGCTCACAGCCACTTACCTGGCGACCAGGGAGCAAGGTGGGTTGAAAAGACCAGCTTATCTCCCAAGTGGAAAGGACAAGGAGAGGGACAGACTGTGAGGGGTTAAGGTATGCAAGAAACGAAATAAAAAAGCTGACACATTCGTGCTGGAGGCGGCCATAGCTGGGGGAGGGACTGAACCTTTCACAAAACAGAGCTGAAGTGCTTCTGGATCAGAGATCTCCGGACATCTATCCAGCTCCAAATAGCACAACAAGACACAGCTGAAAACAAGAAGTGGGGAGGAGGGGCAGTAACTCAGGTCTCCATGGAGATCTGAGATACACCTCCCCCTACTGAAGCTGAGAAAAACCCTGCCCCCAGTGAGATTAGTTGGTGGAAGAGACCTTCAGTGTCTCAGGTTACACCCACAGCATTCCTGGTTACAGTTTCAAGGAAGCCCCCTGCTGAGATCAGTTAATAAGACTATCACCTGTTAAGAAAACAAACAAATCAAGACTTCAAAGCTGCCCAAATCCGAAAGTGGATTACAAATAATAGCTGATACCAACCCAAGAAGACCTAGAAATAACACAACTGAAAACTGGAGGCAGACAACACCAAGCCTAGACTCAACCAACTCTACAAATAAAACACCATTATGAGAAAACAAAGGAGTGCAACTCAAATGAAACCACAAGAGACACCTTTGAGAGATGAGCTGAGTGATATGGAAATAATCAAACTTCCAGATGCGGAGTTCAAAATAATGATTGTAAGGATGCTTAGGGATCTTAGAACAACAATGGAGGGGCAGTTTAAAAACCTAAATAAAGAAATAGAAAGTATAAAAAAGGATATTGAAATATTAAAAAAGAATCAGTCAGAGATGACAAATACAATATCAGAAATGAAGACCACAATGGAAGGAATTAAAAACAGGATGGATACAGCTGAGGATCGAATCAGCGAGTTGGAGGACAACTGGAATGAAGGAATGAAAGCAGAGAAGAAAAGAGAAAAGAGACTCAAAAAGTCAGAGGAAACACTTAGAGAGCTCTGTGACAACATGAAGAGAAATAACATCCGCATCATAGGGGTTCCTAAAGAAGAAGAAAAAGAACAAGGGATAGAGACTTTGTTCAATCATATCATAACTGAAAACTTCCCTAAATTAATGCAAGAGAAACTCTCACAAGTCCAAGAAGCACAGAGAACTCCATTAAAGAGAAACCCAAAGAAACCTACACCAAGACACATCATAAATAAAATACCAAAGCTAAGCGATAAAGAGAAAATATTAAAAGCTGCAAGAGAAAAAAAAGTTATCACCTACAAAGGAGCCCCCATAAGGATGACATCCGACTTCTCAACAGAAACACTTGAGGCCAGAAGGGAATGGCAAGAAATATTCAAAGTAATGCAGAACAAGAACCTACAACCAAGACTACTTTATCCAGCAAGGCTATCGTTTAAAATCGAAGGATAAATAAAAAGCTTCCCAGACAAAAAACAACTCAAGGAATTCATTACAGCCAAACCAACGCTGCAAGAAATGTTAAGGGGCCTGTTGTAAACAGATCAAAGTTGGAAAAGAATGTAGCAAAAAAAGGAATACACACCTTTAAAGAAGAAAATGGCAATAAACAACTACATATCAATAATAACCTTAAATGTAAATGGATTAAATGATCCAATCAAAAGACATAGGGTAGCTGCGTGGATAAGAAAACAGGACCCATAAATATGTTGTCTATAAGAGACACACCTTAGAACAAAAGACACACATAGATTGAAGGTAAAAGGATGGAAAAAAACATTTCATGCAAACGGAAATGAAAAAAAAGCTGGGGTAGCAATACTTATATCAGACAAATTGGACTTTAAAACAAAGGATATAGTAAGAGATAAAGAAGGCCACTACATAATGATAAAGGGAGTAATCCAACAGGAAGATATAACTATTATAAATATCTATGCACCTAATATAGGAGCACCCAAATATATAAAACAGACTTTGATGGATTTAAAGGGCGAGATCAACAGCAATACTATAATAGTAGGGGATTTCAATATCCCACTAACATCACTAGATAGATCCTCAAGAAAGAAAATTAACAAAGAAACAGCAGACTTATTGGAAACACTAGATCAACTCGATTTAATAGATATCTTCAGATCCTTTCACCCTAAAGCAGCAGAATATACATTCTTTTCAAGTGCTCATGGTACATTCTCTAGGATAGACCACATGTTAGGGCACAAAAGTGCTCTCAACAAATTTAAGAACACTGAAATCATATCAAGCACTTTCTCCGATCACAACGGCATGAAACTAGAAATGAATCACAGCAGAAAAGCTCAAAAATTCTCAAACACATGGAAACTAAATAGCAGGGTGTTAAATCATGAATGAAGAATGAGATCAAAGAAGAAATAAAAAAATTCCTAGAAACGAATGACAATGAGCATACAGCAACTCAATATTTATGGGACACAGCGAAAGCAGTGCTGAGAGGGAAGTTCATAGCACTATAGGCACACTTTCAGAAGCTAGAAAAATCTCAAATAAACAACTTAACCCTGCATCTAAAAGAATTAGAAAAAGAAAAGCAAGTAAAGCCCAAATGTAGTAGAAGGAAGGAAATAATAAAGATCAGAGCATAAATAAATGACATAGAGGCTAAAGAAACAATACAGAGAATCAATGAAACTAGGAGCTGGTTCTTTGAAAAGGTAAACAAGATTGATGAACCTTTAAGTAGACTCACCAAGAAAAAGAGAGAGAGGACTCAAATAAATAAAATTAGAAATGAGAGAAGAGAAATAACAACTGACACAACAAAAATACAAAATATTGTAAGAAAATACTATGAAGAACTGTATGCCAAAAAACTAGACAACCTAGATGAAATGGACAAATTCCTTGAAGCATACAATCTTCCAAAAATCAATCTGGAAGAATCAGAAAACCTAAACAGACCGATTACAACAAAGGAGATCGAAACAGTTATCAAAAAACTCCCAACAAAGAAAAGTCCAGGGACCGATAGCTTCACAACGGAATTCTACCAAATATTCAAAGAAGAACTAACTCCTATCCTTCTCAAACTATTTCAAAAAATTCAAGAGGAAGGAAGACTTCCAAGCTCCTTTTATGAGGCGAGCATAATTCTGATTCCAAAACCAGGCAAAGACAACACAAAGAAAGAAAATTATAGGCCAATATCTCTGATGAATATAGATGCTAAAATCCTCAACAAAATATTAGCAAACTGGATCCAACAATATATGGAAAAAATCATACACCATGATCAAGTGGGATTTATTCTGGGGAGGCAAGGCTGGTACAATATTCGTAAATCAATCAATGTGATTCATCACATAAACAAAAAGATGGAGAAAAACCATATGATAATTTCAATAGATGCAGAAAAAGCATTTGATAAAATCCAGCACCCATTCATGATCAAAACTCTCAGCAAAGTGGGAATACAGGGAACATACCTTAACATGATAAAAGCCGTCTATAAGAAACCCACAGCCAACATCATACTCAATGGGAAAAAATTAAAAGCAATACCCTTAAGATCAGGAACAAGGCAGGGGTTCCCCCTTTCACCACTCTTATTTAACATAGTCCTGGAAGTCCTAGCCACAGCAATCAGACAAGAAGAAGAAATAAAAGGCATTCAAGTTGGAAAAGAAGAAGTAAAACTATCATTATTTGCAGATGATATGATATTGTATATAGAAAACCCTAAAGTCTCAGTCAAAAAACTACTGGACCTGATAAATAAATTCAGCAAAGTGGCAGGATATAAAATCAATACTCAGAAATCAGAAGCATTTTTATACACCAACAATGAACAGTCAGAAAGAGAAATTAAGGAAACAATCCCCTTCACAATTACAACCAAAAAAATAAAGTACCTAGGAGTAAACTTAACCAAGGAGACTAAAGACTTGTACTCGGAAAATTACAAAGCATTGATAAAAGAAATCAAGAAAGATACAAACAAGTGGAAGCATATACCGTGCTCATGGTTAGGAAGAATAAACATCATTAAAATGTCTATATTACCCAAAGCAATCTATAAATTCAACGCAATACCAATTAAAATACCAATGACATACTTCAAAGATATAGAACACATATTCCAAAAATTTATATGGAACCAAAGGAGGACACGAATAGCCTCAGCAATCTTAAAAAAGAAGAATAAAGTGGGAGGTATCACACTTCCTGATATCAAGTTATACTACAAGGCCGTTGTTCTCAAAACAGCCTGGTACTGGCATAAGAACAGGCATATAGATCAATGGAACAGAACAGAGAACCCAGAAATAAACCCACAGTTCTATGGACAACTGATATTTGACAAAGGAGGTAAGGAAATACAATGGAGTAAAGACAGCCTCTTTAACAAATGGTGTTGGGAAAATTGGACAGCTACCTGCAAAAAAATGAAACTAGATCACCAGCTTACACCACTCACAAAAATAAACTCAAAATGGATAAAAGACTTAAATGTAGGCCGTGAAACCATAAGCATCTTAGAAGAAAACATAGGCAGTAAGCTCTCCGACATCTCTCAGAGCAATATATTTGTTGATTTTTCTCCACGGGGAAGTGAAATAAAAGACAGGATAAACAAATGGGACTATATCAAACTAAAAAGCTTTTGCACAGCTAAAGACAACAAGAACAGAATAAAAAGACAAACTACACAATGGGAGAACATATTTGACAATACGTCTGATAAGGGGTTAATAACCAAAATTTATAAAGAACTTGTAAAACTCAACACCAGGAAGACAAACAACCCAATCCAAAAATGGGCAAAAGAGATGTATAGACACTTCTCCAAAGAGGACATACAGATGGCCAATAGGCATATGAAAAAATGCTCAACATCACTAATCGTTAGAGAAATGCAAATTAAAACCACAATGAGATATCACCTCACATCAGTCAGAATGGCGCTTATCAACAAAACAACACAGAATAAGTGCTGGCGAGGATGTGGAGAAAAGGGAACCCTCCTGCACTGCTGGTGGGAATGCAGACTGGTGCAGCCACTGTGGAAAACAGTATGGAGATTCCTCAAAAATCTGAAAATCGAACTGCCTTTTGACCCAGCTATCCCACTTTTAGGAATATACCCCAAGGACACCATAGAACGGCTCGAAAATGAGAAATGCACCCGCATGTTTGTGGCAGCATTGTTCACAATAGCGAAGATCTGGAAACAGCCCAAGTGTCCGTCAGAGGACGAGTGGATTAAAAAGTTTTGGTACATATATACTATGGAATACTACTCAGCCATAAGAAATGATGACATCAGATCATTTACAATAACATGAATGGACCTTGATAACATTATACGGAGTGAAATAAGTAAATCAGAAAAAAAAATACTAAGATGAATCCATACATAGAAGGGACATAAAACTGAGACTCAGAGACATGAACAAGAATGTGATGGCAACAGGGGCGGGAGGTTGGTGGAGGAGGGAGGGGGTGAAGAAGGAGAGAGGGGTTAGGGGAGGGGAGGGGCACAAAGAAAACCAGATAGAAGGTGACAGAAGACAATTTAACTTTGGGGGAGGGGTATACAGCACAATCAAATGTCAAAATAATCTAGAGATATTTTCTCTCAACATATGTACCCTGATTTATCAATGTCACTGCATTAAATTTATTAAAAGAATAATATGAATGGAGAAAAAAAACATGATTCAGCATTACGTAGTTAGAAAAATAAACAAATTCACAATTTGAACCAAAAAAATAAATAAATAAATAAAACCATGGTGGATACACATGTTCTCTGTAAGCCTCAGTTTCCTCATTCCTTCTATAAATATTACTAAGCACCTACTATCTGCTAAGCTCCATGCTAGGCACTGGGGATCCAGGGATAATTAAAACTCAGTCCCTTTCACTTAAAAGCAACAAGTCAGGTGGAGAAGCCAAATAATGACTAGGTTCTACAACAGAGAAAAACGACTAGAGCAGCACAATGAGATGAAGAACTGTGGAGACCCCAGATGCTAAAAGGCTAATACGACTTGTTTGTAATTCATTTATTATTATTTTTCCCCCAAAGTTAGAAGCAGGAAGGCAGTCAGACTCCACACATGCCCCCGAACGTGATTCACCCAACATGCCCACCAGGGTGCAATGCTCTGCCCATCTGGGGCATTGCTTTGTTGAAACAGGTGCCATTCTAGTGCCTGAGGCAGAGGTCATGGAGCCCCTCTCAACACCCGGGGCCACCTTTGCTCCAATGGAGTTTTGGCTGCAGGAGTGGAAGAGAGAGATAGAGAAGAAGGAGATGAGAAAGGTTGAAGAAGCGGATGGGTGCCTCTTTTGTATGTCCTAGCCGGCAATTGACCCCAGGACTTCCACACAATGGGACTACGCTCTACCACTGAGACAACCAACCAAAGCCACCACCTGAGTGTAATTTAAAGTGAAAACAGCAATGGTAAAAATAGTAGAAAAGAGATATGAAAATAGCATCTTCCTGAATTTTCTGATGACAACATTCTAGATAATTGAGGCTGTTTTTCCTGTTTTTGTGTTTAAGCTTTAATGATTCCATAAATGCTGTTTTACATGACCAAGTCAAAGAAACCTCAGGTCTAGAAGAGCTCATCAGCATCCACTCTTGCTTCAGTGTGTCCTAGCTTTGCAAGAAAGACACAGAAATAAAGGGAATACAGGGAAGACAGCTGTAAAGCAGAAAACCAGAAGATTGTATAAGCAGACCTCAATCTATTGTATGTAGCTTCATTTTGCTTCATAAATGTTGCCCTATTTTTTTTTCTTTCTTTTAAAACTGAAAGCAAAAACCCTCCATTATTAAATTTTGATTACAGCTGATTCTATTGCATGGTTGGTCTGGAACCAAACTAGCAAAAAATCCAAGGTTTGCCTCAGATTATTTCTAAGGTTTGGGGCTCTATATCTTTACACTTGTTCATTTACTCATCAATGTAACCACATCACATCATTTGGAAAGTTCAGAAAGTTATCTTCCTTTCTGAGGCATAAGGGAGATCTCAAACACCAAATAATTCCACTATCACCAGCAAAACTCTTTTTTCTGTGCACTAAGCACCTGTTAGAGCCTGAAGTTCCAATCACTACAGGCACAAAAGCATGGCAACCTTCGCAGGAACCCTTCCCTTTTACTTGATGAACTCCTATACATCACTCAAAGCCCACATTTAGGCTCTGCCTCTCTGTAGAATTTTCTGTGTCCATAGGCGGGGCTGTATTCCATCAAAATGCCTCCTTTAGATATTCTTCTATTCTGTTAATGTTTCCCATTTAAACTATCAGTTCCCTTAAGAGTCTGTGGGTTTTTAATTCCCAGCACTCAGTGTGGGGTCTGGCACAGGGTAGGCTGAACAGCAGTGTTTTCACAGATGACAAAAAGCAAGCCTCTTCCAGATGGACTGAGGAGCTCAGGAACAAACAGGTCTTACCGCGTGTGTTGACCCAGATCTGGGTCCATTGTTCTTTGCGTCCAGTGCCCCTAGAACCTGCACCAACTTGGCTGGGAAATCAGAGAGCTGAGCCTGTTTTCGGAGAAAACAGATTTCGGAGAATTCGAAGAGTTTTCTCCAAGGTTCTGGAAACAAAGTCGATAATTCAGATTTTGCAGCATGGCCTCAGGGGCGCCTCTGGGCCAAGACAGCCTGGAGGTGGGCGAGAAGACCATCAGATCTAAACAGAGATGCAGTGCATGCGCGCAAACAGGCAAACACACACACACACACACACACACACACACACACACACACACGCACTCGCAGAAATGTACACGGAGGTGGCAACAAGACAGGCAGCAACAAACCCTCCCCAAACCCAACAGCGGCTTGTGGCACAACAGGAAAAACTGGCCATCTTTGCAGACACATGACCACTGAGGCACTGGGTCCTTTCCGCCCTTTAGACCCTGCCCAGGCTGCCCGCATTTAAAGGGCCAAGGAGAGCCTGCAGAGCCAATACCGCGGCTTCTGCAACCGCCATGAGGGCTAAAGGGCAGGGATGGTGCAGAGCAGGCACAGGGCAGGGGCACAAAGAGGCGCGGGGCAGGGCGGAGCGAATGACACAGGCCCTGGTGGACAGGGCAGAGGGGACTGAGCGGGGAGGGATGGCACAAGGACGATTTGGGGCAGATGGCGAGGGGTGATTATGGCATGGAGAAGGATAGTGAGGTGTGGAAAGTTGTGGGGATGGTATGGGGCAGGGCAGGACAGATCCGGGCAGCTAGGCACACAGACACAAGGGGAAGAAGAGGGAATAGGGATTGGAGAGGGAGTCGAGGGTTTATTACAGATGACAAAAAGCAAGCATTTTGCAGTGGAGCGTGGGGAGGGGCGAGGACAGTGAGGGATGGGGGCAGCGCAGGGCTAAGCAGATTTGCTCCACATGTTAGAAATTAGTGTTCAGAAAATAGCCTGCCCGTGCACTATCTGTGAAAGTAAATTATTTTCATGTCTCATAGTCCTTGTGATGGAAGAAACAGCATTGTCACCTCAGTAAAATTTGAGTTTAGAAAAAGGGAATCCTTGATTGGGAAAGACATACAATTAAAAAAAAAACACAAAAAAGGCCTGAAGTGTGGTGGTGCAGTGGATAAAGCGTCAATCTGGTAACACTCAGGTGGCCGGTTCAGAGCCCTGCACTTGTCTGGTCAAGGCATATATGGGAGTTTGTGCTTCCTGCTCTTCTTTCCTCTCTCTCTCTCTCTCTCTCTTTCTCTCCCTCCCTCCTCTCTAACCCCCCCCCCAAAAAAAAACAAACAAAAAAACACACTGAAAAGTACATGTCATGGATTTGGACGCGAAGTGTCTGCCGGCACCCTGTCTGTGAGGGCGCACAGTATGCACATGAAGAAATAAATTTGTCATGTCACAGGAGGTGCCCGTTGGTGTTCTTAGAACTGGTTCTTAATCTGAGTTGCATGACATAGCTCTGTGGGAACAAGGATGAGAGTCTACTAGACTCAGAAAACCTTACATGTAAATTGGGGCACTTACCTTCAGTTATGGAGTTATGAAGTCTTCAGGTAGGTCGTTCACTTTTGATTGGGAAGAATGGCGCCCTTTTGGGTAGTCTTCACTCGTAGGCCTACGAGTGATGAATTCCCACTGGTTTTAGTGGGGCAAGTGGTTCCCGCCAGCATCATAGACCCCTATCAAAAACTTCACGGTGAGTCTGAGCAGTGTCAATGGCATTCCATTGGGGGGAGAGAAGCGAGGAATGGTTTTGGTCCGGGGAGGTCTTGAGGGAGTCTGTAGGGGCCACCTTGGCTGAGTGGAGGAGTTGCAGGGAAGGGAGCTGGGAGACCGGTGCAGGAGAGAGCCTGGAGCGTGGTGCTGGCAGCTGCTCAGGGTCCGGGTCCTGTTGGAAGAAAGAGGATGTGGAGGGAAAGTGTGGAGGGAGGAAAGAAAAGGCATCCGCAAAGTTCATGAATGCTCCCGGAAAGGGAGGAGCAGTGTGTCACAGTGAGGAGGGTTATGAAGGGTCTATGTGATGGAGCGGCTCCTAGGGTGGAGTCTCAAAGAATATTGAAATGAGATGGCCCAGGGGAAAGCTGTTTTCAGCTGGTTTCTCCAGTGTGTGTGTGAATACAGTATTCTCAGTTTATTGCCTGTGGCCATAACTGCATAATGACTCTTTGAAGGTTTACTGTTGATGTATTTGCAGTGCAGTCCTATCTCCATTCTTTTCCTGCAGCCATGGCTCAATGGACTGAGTTGGTTTTGAGTTCTGAGGGTGGCTCCATGATGTCTGTCTCAGGCGCTAAGAAGAGCTTGGTTGCTAAGCAACGGAGCAACACCCTAGATGGTCAGAACATCGCCCCCTAGTGGACTTGCTGGGTGGATCCCACATACGGGAGTTGGTCTCTTTGCCTCCCTTTCTCTCACTGAATAAAAGAAAAAGAAAAAAAAAGAAACAGCTGAGAGCCTTTGCCAGTTAGCTCAGGTCATTAGGAACATCCACCGAAAACACCAAGGTTGTGGATTTGATCCCCAGTAAGAGAATAACCAATGAGTGTATGGCTGAGTGAAACAACAAATGAATGTATGCCTTCCCACTCCCTTCTCTCTCCTTTCTTCTCTCTGTCTCTCTATAAATCAATAAAAATTAAACCGTGGCCAATTAGCTTTATTGGTTAGAGCTTCTTTCTGTACCACAGAGGTTGTTGATTTGATTCCTTGGTTAGGGCACATGCAGGATCATTTCAATGTTTCTGTCTCTCTCTGCCTCTCTCTAAAAACAACAATAAAGACAGCGAGGAAAACACATTGTAAAGCAAAGACCGTAACCTGTTTCCAACTGTAAATTTCGGGGATTAAAAAGGAGTTAGGTATTGTCCTGTCTTCTCAGAAGAAAATCAGTATACTACCTAGCTTCATGCAGAAATCTCAGTTGATGGGGCAGGGGAGCTGGTCCCGCCCTCCCTGCACTGCTGCCCGCTGCGTACTCGTCTAGGGGCTGGTCTGGGGGCAAGAGCTGGCTTGAGGTTGAAGGACTCATGCCAGGCATTGCCCTTTCTTCTGAGGAGCCACATGCCCTGTGCATGATATACAGGGCATCCCAGCAATTACCAGGAGAGGGAGGGAGAGAGAGAGAGGGTGGCATTCCACTGTTCCAGAGCAGCTGCTAAGGGGAGACACCCATTGGCATCCTGATTTAAAATATTCTGAACTGCAGAGGGCGATTGGAGCCACTTGAAGCTTCCTGAAGGCCATTCAGATCTGAGGCCAGGTGAGCCCTCTTAGGCAGTGAGGGGAAGAGCAAGGGCAGAGCTGCAGAGGAGGAGCCTGACAGGTAGGGCAGGATGAGTGCCATTGCTGCAGACAAAGCCTCTGGAGGAGGTGGGGCCTGGCTGATAATATGCGGTGTCATGACAGCCAGCGTGATAGGGCAGGATGAGGAAGATTACTGGGTGCGAAGTCTTGGAAGATGGGGCTTGTTGGGGGATAGGATTAGGTTTAGGGTTAGGATTAGAGTTAGAGTTAGTGTAAGGGTGAGGGTTAAGTTGAGGTTGAGGTTTAGGAGGGTTAGGGTGAGGTTGAGTGTGAGGGTGAGGGTTAGGGTTAGAGTTAGGGTTAGGGTAGGTTTAGGTTTAGGGTTAGGGTTAGGGTTATGAAGAATTGATGCTTCTCATCTCTTCCACCGTGTTTGTCCCTCTCTCTTTCTCAAAAAAAAAAATATAGGGAGGGAAATGTTCACCCTGAAGTAATGTGAAACCACATATTTTTTATTTTTTTCTATCATTTCTTTTATTATCCCCTCAAATTTACTTTCTACTGCTTGGTGTTTGCTGCAGTCTGAGATACTACAGCCTTTTTTTTTCAGTGCCTGCATATTTGGTGAGGCAAACAGGGATATCTAGTCTCGGTTTCACAAAAATTCTGTTTTTATTCCTACTAAAGAACTGGTCAAAAATCTCACACCTCATAATCCCAGTCTTCAGACACTTCTCTCTGGTTTCTTGGCAGTTGTCACAGAAAAAAGGCCCACATCTCAAACCTACACTCCAGGCTTCATCTAGTCCCAGGCTACTCCAAGTATGGTTCCTTAATCTCTAGCAAATGGAGTGTTATAGTATCCCAGACTTACAAAATGAGAATCTGCATTTTAGCAAAATCCCAGGTTATTTATATGCACTAAATGTTGACAAGCCCCTATTTTTAATTATTTATATATGAGTATATGGATATGTAGAAATTCTACAAGTTACTAAATTTAACTCCTAATATTGGAAAACCAAAATCCACTAAATGCTTTTTGTCAGCTGTTGTAACTCATCTGTGACAAAAGTTAATGAATGGGACTACATCAGACTAAGAAGTTTTTGCTCAGCAAGAGAAACTGATAACAAAATGAACAGAAAGCCAGCTAAATGGGAAATGATATTTTCAAACAACAGCTCAGATAAGAACCTAATATCCAAAATATAAAAAGAACTCATAAAACTCAACAACAAACAAACAAACAATCCAATAAAAAATGGGAATAGAACATGAACAGACACTTCTCCCAGGAAGAAATACAAATGGCCAACAGATATATGAAAAGATGCTCATCTTCTTTAATTATTAGAGAAATGCAAATCAAAATGGCAATGAGATACCACCTCCCACATGTTAGATTAGCTATTATTAACAAGACAGGTAATAGCAAATGTTGGAGAGGCTGTGGAGAAAAAGGAACCCTCATACACTGTTGGTGGGAATGTAAAGTAGTACAACCATTATGGAAGAAAGTATGGTGGTTCCTCAAAAAACTGAAAATAGAATTACCTTATGACCCAGCAATCCCTCTACTGGGTATATACCCAAAAAACTCAGAAACATTGATATGTAAAGACACATGCAGCCCCATGTTCATTGCAGCATTTTTTACAGTGGCCAGGATATGGAAACAACCAAAAAGCCCATCAATAGATGATTGGATAAAGAAGATGTGGCACATATACACTATGGAATACTACTCAGACATAAGAAATGATGACATCGGATCATTTACAGCAAAATGGTGGGATCTTGATAACATTATACGAAGTGAAATAAGTAAATCAGAAAAAAACAGGAACCGCATTATTCCATATATAGGTGGGACATAAAAGTGAGACTAAGAGACATTGATAAAAGTGTGGTGCTTACGTGGGGAGGGGGGAAAGGGAGAGGAAAAGGGGGAGGGGGAGGGGCACATAGAAAACTAGATAGAAGGTGACAGAGGACAATCTTTGGGTGATGGGTATGCAACATAATTGAATGACAAGATAACCTGGACATGTTAACTTTGAATATATGTATCCTGATTTATTGATGTCACCCCATTAAAAAAATAAAATTATTAAAAAAAAATCAAATGCAAAATCATACAAAATTCAAAACAATGCCTTTCCCCTTCTAGACTGAGCATGCCTCTTTCAGAACCAATACGTTCTATCTAAGCAAACGGTGGTACAGTGGATATAGATTCACATTGGGAAACAGAGGACCCAGGTTTGAATCCCGAGTTTGCTGGCATGAGCACGGTATCACCAGCTTCAATGCGCATAGTCATTTTATTGAGCATGGGATCATACACTTGACAACCCATGGCTGCTGTCTTAGGAAAGGGGTCACATTCTCTGCTGAAAACCCCCTTGCTCCCTGTAAAGGCACCTATGAGAAAGCAATAACAAACAACTAAGGAGACTATGGATACGTAAAGAAAAATTGAAGCTTCTCGTCTCTGTCTCTATCTGTGCATCTTGCTATCTCTTTCTGTCTCTGTAACCTACACACACAGACACACACACACACACAAACACATAAAACTGAGAGATTCCCAAAAAAACAAATTCCTAAGTATACACAAAAAATTTACAGAAACGGCAAATTGGAATCAATGTTTGTAGACAATCCTCTCTACCATTCTTTTCCTTTGGATCTGTACTGAGGCGTGATTCCAAAGATGCACACAAGGTGGCAGAAGAGAAGCACATGTAACAGGGACCATTATTGTATGTGCTATGTAGCAAGTTTCAGCAAACTTCAGAGGATTGAAATGATATCAAGTATGTCTATGGCTTTCACTACAGTTAACGTTGAAACAAGTAGCAAACAGTAACTAGAAATTCCTTATATTTAAAAGTTATAAAAGTATCTTCAAAATAATCTTGGTTTCAACATTGATAGATAATGCACAGCACCTAACTTTTGTATTTTTCTAGGTGAACTGCTCTGAGCTGTTATTCCCAAGGTGCACATGAGGTGGCAGCAGAGAAGCACACTTGGAAAACATTTCCCAAAGACAATCCTGTATTTTCTTTCAAGCAAGTTTCAACTAACTCAAACCTTTGAAATGATATAAAGCATGTTTCTTGTTGTCATTACACTTACTCTAGAAATCAGTAATAAAAATTATCTAAAAAACCCTTCCTTTTTTATGTTTTTAATTTTTAATTTTTTAAAAAAAATTTTATTTGTTCATTTTAGAGAAGGAGGAGAAAGAGAGAGAGAGAGAGAGAACAAGGAGAGAAGGGGGAAAAACAAAAAGAACCAACTTCCATATGTGCCTTGAATGGGCAAGCCCAGGGTTTCAAACCAGGGACCTCAGCATTTCCAGGTTGACGCTTTATCCACTGTGCCACCACAGGTCAGGCAAAAAACCCTTTCTTTTGTAAGTTAAAAAACTCACTCCTAAATAAGCCTCACTCAAGATCAAAATTCAAGTTACAAAATACTTTAAACTTAATGGAAATAAAAACTACATAAGAAAACCTGTGGAAAAATGTAGGGATGAATACATTTTAGTAAAAAAAAACCTTAAAATACACAGCCTTTCCACCCATACTATGAAACAGAATACTAAACAAAATGCAGAGAAAGTAAAAGAAAAAGATTTTCACAGCCTGAGCAGGCAGTGGCGCAGTGCATAGAGCATTTTACTAAAATGGGGAAGACCCAGGTTTGAGATTCCAAGGTCGCCAGCTTGAGCATGGGCTTATCTGGTTTTAGCAAAACTCACCAGCTTTAGCCCAATGGGCTCACTGGCTCGAGCAAGGGATTACTCGGTCAGCTGTAGCTCCCTGGTCAAGTCACAATGAGAGAGCAGTCAATGAAAAACTAAGGCATCACAACAAAAACTGATGATTGATATGTGACCTGGCACATAATAAAAAAAAACCCTCTATACATTCCTCTCTGTGTGTACCTATCTATCCCTCTGTCTGGCTCTCTCCCTGTGTCTGTTAAAAAAAGAAAAGAAAAGAAAGAAAGAAAGAAAGGGTTCACAGAAACATTTGGTGGGTGTATACCATATTTCCCCTTGTTTAAGACTCATCTTTTTTGAAAAATGTGGGGTTTGAAAACTGGGTGCATCTTATATAGTGGTTGTTGTAATTTTACTTGCATTTTCTGTTTATTCGCATTTGTTATCATTTTCCCAAATTTTGTGCCCCAAAATTACGGTGCTTCTTATACAAGGAGGCTACTTATACATGGGGAAATTTGGTACTTTACAACCAAACCATTATTTCCTCTTCAGATGAGATTTTGAAAAAAATAATTTGCTCCCATAAGCAATTTAAGCTGAAAAAAGAACAAAAGAGAGCCATTGTCATTCTTCTTTTATTTAGTGATTAATGTTAGAGGGAGGAATAGAAAGAAAACAGACAGTCAGATAGTCAGAAACATCAATGGGTTTCTGTATGTGCCTAGACCCAAGACCAAACCTATGACATTAGTGTATGGGTGTGATGCTCTATCTACTGAGCTCTCTGGTGAGAGCAAGCCATTGTCTTTAGGGGCAAAAAAATTACTAGAGAAAAACTGAGGTAATTAAAAAGTAAAAAAATAATTCAGTCTGCTGTGGTGACAACACCAGAAACTGTTCATTTCTCTTGACAATCAGGGGCATAAACAATATCACTGACTGTTTACCACCATGTGACCACTTTCCTAACATGCACTTTTTTCTTGGGCTGTTGCAGCAGTCCAGACTGAGAGACTTCCTAAGCTTTGGACATCAGAATTTTTCTGAGCCTGGGTCACCACTAACAAGCTAGGTTCTTTTGGTCACAGAACACTTCCCTGGGTCCTTGTTTCAGTACTATAAAATTTTCTCAGTTTTATAGCTGAGAACATGCATTGCTGATGAACTGAGACTTATGATTCAGCTCTGCCTTTCAAGAAACTGATATAACGAACGTCGCCACGATCAAGAAAAACTGGGAAAAACATATTGCACTGCCATATCCAGTGCTTGTCACAACTTGTAAATATTTTATTTATGTACGTTTTTTCTTCCTCTGTCTACAGCATGACAGTGTATTATTCATATAGACAAAAAGTGAGTCTGTCTTTTTCACTATAGGCAACCAGTGTCAAGCACAGTGCCTGGCACATATAGAAATACAATAAGTGTTTAACGAATGAAAGAATAAATACTAATTTGCATACATACAGGTATCCACACATGATTGACAATGTGAACACAGATTGATATGCTCATGTGCAATGCACGTCCATTCACACAGATGTATGCACACACAATGTACATTAAAAAATATAGATAGAGAAATATAATAGGTACACTAAGAATAAGGAAAGATAATGTCATAATATTAACAGTAGTTATCTCTGTATGAAAATGTGTTCTTTTGTTTTCTTCTCATATTTTCTTGCACTTCTGCAATAAGAATACAGATTTTATAATAAAAAAGCAGTTAAATTGAACATACTTGTCAAATCAAAGCACATCCTATTTTACAATACTTTAAGAAGATTTAAATAAAGGAGTTCAAAGCACAGAACTAAAAATAAAAGAATGGGAAAACATTGAGTGCAGCAACTACTCATGTAGTTACTAGCACAGTGCCTGGTATATGATGAGAACATTCAAAGGCTTTATGAAAGCATTGCTGGAAGGAAAGTAGAAAAACAAGATGAACCAGTATATTCCCAGAAATCAAATCACTAAGAATACACTAAAACTTTACAGAAATGGCAAATTGGAATCAATGTTTTTAGACAATCCATTCTACCATTCCTTTCCTTTGGATATGTACTGAGGAGTGATTCCCAAGATGCACACAAGTTGGCAGCAGAAAAGCACATGTAACAGAGACATTTGCTATGCAGCAAGTTTCAGCAAACTTCAGAGGATTAAAATGTTATCAAGTATGTCTACTGCTTTCACTACAGATAAGGTTGAAACAAGTAGCAAACAGTAACTAGAAATTCCTTATATTTACAAGTTATAAAATTATCTTTTAAATAGTCTTGGTTTCAACATTGGTCGATAATGCACAGCACCCAACTTTTCTATTTTTCCAGGTGAACTGCTCTGAGCTGTTATCCCCAAGGTGCACATGAGGTGGCAGCAAAGAAGTGCACTTGGAAAACATTTCCAACAGAAAACCCTGTATTTTCTTGCAAGCAAGTTTCAACTACCTCAAACCTTTGAAATGATATAAAGCATGTTTCTTGATGTCATTACACTTACTCAAGAAATCCTTAAAAATACTATCTAAAAAACTCTTCCTTTTTTAAGTAAAGACATTCACTCCTAAAAAACCCCCACTCAAAATCAAAATTCAAGTTACAAAATACTTTAAATTTAATGGAAATAAAAACCACATAAGAAAGCTTATGGAAAAATTTGTTATGAATACATTTTAGTGGAAAAAAACCTTAACACACAGCCTTTCCAACCATAGTATGAAACGAGATACTAGACAAAATCCAGAGAAACTAAAAGAGAAAAATTTTCACAGACTGAAAAGGCAGTGGCGCAGTTGATAAAGCATTTGAATGGAATGCGGGGGACCCAGGTTTGAGATCCCAAGGTCGCCAGCTTGAGCGTGGGCTTCCCTGGTTTCAGCAAAGCTCATCAGCTTTAGCACAATTGGCTCACTGGCTCAAGCAAGTGGTCAATCGGTCAGCTGTATTTTCCTAGTCAAGGCACAATGAGAGAGCAGTCAATGAAAAACTAAGGTGTCACAACAAAAAACTGATCATTGATCTGTGACCTGGCACATAATAAAAAACAAAAGTAGGCCCTGGCTGGTTGGCTCAGTGGTAGAGCGTAGGCCTGGCATGTGGGGGACCCGGGTTTGATTCCCAGCCAGGGCACATAGGAGAAGCGCCCATTTGCTTCTCCACTCCCTCCCCTCCTTCCTCTCTGTCTCTCTCTTCTCCTCCCGCAGCCAAGGCTCCATTGGAGCAAAGATGGCCTGGGCGCTGGGGATGGCTCCTTGGCCTCTGCCCCAGGTGCTAGAGTGGCTCTGGTCGCGGCAGAGCGACGCTCCGGAGGGGCAGAACATCGCCCCCTGGTGGGCAGAGCGTATCCCCTGGTGGGCGTGCCAGGTGGATCCCGGTCGGGTGCATGCGGGAGTCTGTCTGACTGCCTCTCCCAGTTTCCAGCTTCAGAAAAATACAAAAAAACAAAAAACAAACAAAAAAAATTAAAAACAAAACTTTACATTCCTGTCTGTGTGTTCCTATCTATCACTCTGTCTGACTCTCTATCTGTCTCTGATAAAACAAAACAAAATAGAGAAGGAAATAAATTAAAGTTTCACAAAGACATTCGGCGGGTGTATACCATATTTCCCCTCGTTTAAGACTCATCTATTTTTAAAAATGTGGGGTTTGAAAACTGGGTGCGTTTTATACAGTGGTTGTAGTACTTTTTACTTGCATTTCATGTTTCTTGATATTTGTTAACATTTTCTCAAATTTTGTGCCCAAAATGAAGGTGCATCTTCTACAAGGAGGCATATTATGCATGGGGAAATATGGTACTTTACAAACTTCCTACCTATTTCTTCTTGTTCTGAGATTTTGTAAAATGTAATTCATCCCTCTATGCAATGTAAGCTGCAAAAAGAAATAAATAATAGCCATTGTTATTTTTTCTTATATTTAATTATTAATGCTGCGGAAGGGAGTGGGGGAAAAATGTCAGACAGAGAGTCAGAAACATCAATCTTTTTCTGCATGTGCCTTGAACCAGGACCAAACCTATGACATTACTGTAGATGTATGATGCTCTAACTACTGAGCTCTCTGGTGTAAGCAAGCCATTGTCTCTTGGGGAACAAAATTACTAGAGCAAACCTAAGGCAATTTAAAAATAAAATAATAATCTACTCTGCAGTGGTGACAACACCGGAGGAATTTTCTATGCTCTTGACAGTCAGGGGCACAAACAGTATTTCTGATTGTTGAGCAGGAATTGACACCTTTCCTAACATGCACTTTTTCTTCTGTCGTGGCAGCAGTCCAGACTGAGAAACCTCCTAAGTTTTGCTTTTCAGGTTTTATCTGAGCCTGGGTCAGCACTTACAAGTTAGGTTCTTTGGTCACAGAGCTCGTCCCAGGTTCTTTGTTTCATCACATGTAAATTTTCTCACTTTTATAGCTGAAATCATGCATTGCTGAAGAACTGAGAATTATGTCTCAGCTCTGCCTTCTGAGAAACTGATATACTTAACCTTGCCACAATCAATCACAACTGGGACCAAATATATTGCACTACCAAATCCAGTGTTTGTCACAACTTATGATTTTTATGTATATTTTTTCTTTCTCTGTCTACTCCATGAGATTGTAATATCCATAAACACAGAAAGTGAGTCTGTCTCATTCAATATAGGCAACCAGTGATGAGCATAGTTTCTGGTATTATATAATAAAAATACAATAAGTTTTTACTGAAAGGGTGAATAAATAGTCATTTGCATACATACACATATATCCACAAATGACAGACACTATTGAAACAGAGAGGTATGCTAATGTGCAATGCACATCTATGCACACAGATGTACATTCACCCAATGTACCTGAGTACATATACATAGAGTGATATAATTGGTACATAAAGAATATGAAAAGAAAATGGCATAAATTAACAGTTGATATCTATGTATGAAAATTTGTTGTTTTGTTTCTCTTATCATTTTTTTGCACTTCTGAAATAAGAATACCATTTTTATAATAAAACGGCTGTTAAAATTCAATATACTGCCTGACAAGGTGGTGGCGCAGTGGATAGAGCGTCGGACTGGGATCCAGAGGACCCAGGTTCGAGTCCCCGAGGTCGCCAGCTTGAGCGTGGGCTCATCCAGTGTGAAAAAAAGCTCACAGCTTAAACCTAAGGTCGCTGGCTCCAGCAAGGGGTTACTCGGTCTGCTGAAGGCCCGCGGTCAAGCACATATGAAACAGCAATGAATGAACAACTAAGGTGTTGCAACGCACAATGAAAAATTAATAATTGATTCTTCTCATCTCTCTTCGTTCCTGTCTGTCTGTCCCTATCTATCCCTCTCTCTGATTCACTCTCTGTCTCTGTAAAAAATGAATAAATAAAATTATAAAAAATTCAATATACTTGTCAATTCAATGCACATCATATTTTATAATACATTAAGTAGATTGAAATGAAAGAAGTTCCAATGACAGATGTAAAAATAGTAGAATGGAAAGAGACTGAGTGCAGGGACATAAGTTTTTAGCACAGAGCCTGGTATATGATGGGCACTTTCAAAGGCTTTATGAAAGCATGGCTGTAAGGAAAGAAGAAAAACAAGATGAAACGATAGATTCCCAGAAAACACACCACTAAGTATACACAAAATCTTCACAGAACCAGCTAATTGGAATCAACGGTGGTAGACAATCAATCTACCAAACGGTTCCTTTGGACTTGTACTGAAGTGTGATTCCCAAGATGCACACGAGGTGGCAGCAGAGAAGCACATATAACAGAGACCATTGTGGTATGTGCTATGGAGCAAGTTCCAGCAAACTTCAGAGGATTGAAATGATATCAAGTATATCTCTTGCTGACAATTGAGTTAATGTTGAAACAGGTAGAAAGCTGTAAGTAGAATATCCTTATATTTCCAAGTTATAAAAGTATCTTCTAGATAGCCTTCGATTCAACATTGATAGATAACGCCCTACACCCAACTGCTGGATTGTTGCAAGTGAACTGCTCTGAGCTGGTATTCCCAAGGTGCATACGAGGTGGCAGCAGAGAAGCGCACTTGGGAAACATTTACCACACACATTCCTGTATGCCCATTCAGGCAAGTTTCAACTACCTCAAACTTTTGAAATCATATAAAGCATGTTTCTTGTTGTCATTATACTTAATGTGGTAATCATTCATAGAAACTAACTAAAAAGCCCTTTCTTTTTTAAGTTAAGAAATAACTTCTAAAAAAAACCCTCAAACTCACAATTCAAGTTAAAAAATACTTTAAAATTAATGAAAATAAAGATTACATTAAAAAATCTATAGAAACATGTTGTGATGAATACATTTTAAGAAAAAAACCTTAAAATACACAGCCTTTCCACCCATATTATGAACCAGGATACCAAATAAAATCCAGAGAATGTAAAGTGAAAACCATGTTCACAGACTGAGCAGGCGGTGGCGCAGTGTGTAGAGCATTTGACTGGAATACGCAGTACCCAGATTTGAGATCCCAAGGTCGCAAGCTTGAGTGTGGGCTCATTTTGTTTTAGCAGAGCTCATCAGCTTGAGACCAAGGTCGCTGGCTTGAGCAAGGGGTCACTCGGTCAGCTGTAGCCCCCTAGTCAAGGCACATATGAGAGAGCAGTCAATGAACAACTAAGGTGTCCCAATGAAAAACTGATGATTGATATGTGACCTGGCACATAATAAAAAATTCTCTCCATTCCTGTCTGTCTGTCCCTATCTATCCCTCTCTCTGACTCTCTCTATGTCTCTGTAAAAAAGAAAGAAAAAGAAAAAACGAAATGTTCCCAGAGACATTTGGTGGTTCTATCCATATTATCCTATGTATAAAACTCATCATTTTGAAAAATGTGGGGTTTGAAAACTGGATGCGTCTTATATAGTGGTTGTTGTCATTTTACTTGCATTTCCTGTTTATTCGCATTTGTTATCATTTTCCCAAACTTTGTTCCCCAAAATTCTGGTTCTTCTTACACAGAAAGTCTACTTATACATGGGGAAATTTGGTACTTTACAACCGTACCACTTATTTCCTCTTGGGGTTAGAATTTGAAAAAAATTATTCTTTCCTCTAAGTGATATAAGGTGCAAAAAGCACAATAGATAGCCATTGTCATTTTTTTACTTAGTTATTAATCTTAGATGGAGAAAGTGAAAGAAAACAGACAGACAGATAGTCAGAAACATTAAGGTGTTTCTGTATGTGCCTAGAACCAAGTCCAAATGTATGACATTAGTGTATGGCTGTGATGCTCTATCTACTGAGCTTTCTGGTGAGAGCAAGCCATTGTCTTTAGGGGCAAAAAAATTACTAGAGAAAAACTTAGGTAATTAAAAAGTAAAACAATAATCCAGTCTGCTATGCTGACAACACCAGAAGACTTTTCTTTGCTCTTGACAGTCAGGGGCATAAACAATATTTCTGATTGTTTACCATGATGTGACCCCTTTCCTAACGTGCACTTTTTCTTGTGCTGTTGCAGCAGTCCAGACTGAGAGACCTCCTAAGCTTTGGGCATCAGAATTTATCTGAGCCTGGGTCACCACTTAGAAGCTAGGTTCTTTTGGTCACAGAACACCTCCCAGGATCTTTGTTTCAGCACTTGAGAATTTTCTCAGTTTTATAGCTGAGCACACACATTGCTGAAGAACTGAGACTTATCTCTCAGCTCTGCCTTTCAAGAAACTGATATACTGAATGTCGCCACGATCAATTAAAACTGGAAAAAACACATTGCACTACCATATCCAGTGCTTGTTCCAACTTATAATTATTTTATTTATGTACAATTTTTCTTACTCTGTCTACAGAATGACAGTGTATTATTCATAAAGACAGAAAGTGAGTTGTCTCTTTCACTATAGGCAACCAGTGTCAAGCACAGTGCCTGGCACATAATAGAAATACAATAAGTGTTTGACGATTGACAGAATAAATACTAATTTGCACATATACACAGGTATCCACACATGATAGACAATGTGGACATGGAGAGATATGCTCATGCGCAATGCTCATCTATGCACACAGATGTATGCACAACAATGTACCTTAATACATATAGATAGAGAAATATAATAGGTACACTAAGAATATGGAAAGATAATGTCATAATATTAACAATAGTTATCTCTGTATAAACATTTATTTTTTGTTTTCTTATCATATTTTCTTGCACTTCTGCAATAAGAAAACAGTTTTTTTTTTAAAAAAAGCAGTTATATTCAACATACTTGTCAAATCAAAGCACATCCTATTTTACAATACTTTAAGAAGATTTACATAAAGGAGTTCAAAACACAGAAGTAAAAATAGTAGATTGGGAAAACATTGAGTGCTGCAACTACTCATGTAGTTCCTAGCACAGTGCCTGGTATATGATGGGAACATTCCAAGGATTTATGAAAGCATTGCTGGAAGGAAAGTAGAAAAACAAGATGAACCGCTAGATTCCCAGAAATCAAATCACTAAGAATACACAAAACCTTTACAGAAACGGCAAATTGGAATCCATGTTTGTAGACAACCCTCTCTACCATTCCTTTCCTTTGGATCTGTACTGAGGCGTGATTCCCAAAATGCACACGAGGTGGCAGCAGAGCAGCACATGTAACAGAGACATTTGCTATGCAGCAAGTTTCAGCAAATTTCAGAGGATTGAAATGATATCAAATATGTCTATTGCTTTCACTACAGTTAACGTTGAAACAAGAAGCAAACAGTAACTGGAAATTCCTTATATTTACAAGTTATAAAAGTATCTTTTAAATAGTCTTGGTTTCAACATTGGTAGATAACGCACAGCACCCAACTTTTCTATTTTTCCAGGTGATCTACTCTGAGCTGTTATTCCCAAGGTGCACACGAGGTGGCAGCAGAGAAGCGCACTTGGAAAACATTTCCCACAGAAAATCCTGCATTTTCTTTCAAGCAAGTTTCAACTACCTCAAACCTTTGAAATGATATAAAGCATGTTTCTTGTTTTCATTTCACTTATTCTAGAAATCAGTAATAAAAACTAACTTAAAAACCCTTCCTTTTTTAAGTTAAGAAATTCACTCCTAAATATCCCCCACTCAAAATCAAAATTCAAGTTACAAAATACTTTAAATTTAATGGAAATAAAAACTTCATAAGAAAACCTACGAAAAAATTTTGTGATAAATATATTTTAGTGGAAAAAAACCCCTTAAAATACACAGCACTTTCAATCATACTATGAAACAGCATACTAGACAAATTTCAGAGAAAGTAAAAGAAAAAAATTTTCACAGACTGAGCAGTGGATAGAGCAATTGACTGGAATGCAGAGGACCCAGGTTGGAGATACCAAGGTCACCAGCTTGAGCGTGTGCTTATCTGGTTTTAGCAAAGCTCACCAGCTTTAGTCAAATGGGCTCACTGGCTCAAGGAAGGGTTCAATTGGTCAGCTGTAGTTTCCTGGTCAAGGCACAATGGGAGAGCAGTCAATGAACAACTAAGTTGTCACAACAAAAAACTGATGATTGATCTGTGACCTGGCACATAATAATAAAAAAAAATCTTTCTATTAATGTCTGTGTGTCCCTATCACTACCTCTGTCTGACTTTCTCCCTATCTCTGTTAAAACAAAAAAAAAGGAGAGAAAGAAAGTAATAAAAGGTTCACAGAGACATTCGGCAGGTGTATACCATATTTCCCCTCTGGTAAGACTCATCTTTTTTGAACAATGTGGGGTTTGAAAACTGGGTGCGTCTTATACACTGGTTGTAGTATTTTTTTACTTGCATTTCATGTTTCTTCACATTTGTCATCATTTTCTCAAATTTTGTGCCCCAAAATGAAGGTGCGTCTTCTACAGGGAGGCATATTATGCATGGGGAAATATGGTACTTTACAACCTTTTTACCGATTTCCTCTTGTACTGAGATTTTGAAAAACATAATTTGTTCTTCTATGCAATTTAAGCTGCAAAAACCACAAAAAATAGCCATTGTCATTTTTTCTTTTATTTAATTATTATTGTTAGAGGGAAGAAGTGGGGGTAAAAAGACAGGCAGACAGTCAGAAACATCAATCTGTTTCTGTATTTGCCTTGAACCAGGACCAAACCTATGACATTACTGTATGGGTGTGATACTCTAACTACTGAGCTCTCTGTTATAAGCAAGCCATTGTCTCTTGGGGAACAAAATTACTAGAGAAAACCTGAGGCAATTAAAAAATAAAATAATAATCTAGTCTGCAGTGGTGACAACACCAGAGGAATTTTTTATGCTCTTGCCAGTCAGGTGCACAAACAGTATTTCTGATTGTTGAGCAGGAATTGACACCTTTCCTAACAGGCACTTTTTCTTGTGTAGTGGCAGCAGTCCGGACCGAGAAACCTATTAAGTTTTGCTTTTCAGGTTTTATCTGAGCTTGGGTGAGCACTTACAAGTTAGATTCTTTTGGTTAGAGAACTCATCCCAGGTTCTTTGTTTCATCACATGTAATTTTTTTCAGTTTTATAGCTGAGATCACACATTGCTGAAGAACTGAGACTTATGCCTCAGCTATGCCTTTTGAGGAACTTATATACTTAACCTTGCCACGATCAATCACAACTGGGATCAAAGATATTGCACTACCAAATCCAGTGTTTGTCACAACTTATAATTTTTATGTATATTTTTTCTTCCTTTGTCTACTCCATGACAGTGTAATATCCATAAACACAGGAAGTGAGTCTGACTCATTCAATATAGGCAACCAATGTGAAGCATAGTGCCTGGCATCATATATTAAAATACAATAAGTTTTTACTGAAAGAGTGAATAAAGAGTCATTTGCATACATACACATATATCCACAAATGACAGATATTGAAACAGAGAGGTATGCTCATGTGCAATGCACATCTATGCACACAGATGTACATGCACCAAATATACCCGAGTACATATACGTAGAGTGATATAATTGGTACAAAAAGAATATGGAAAGAAAATGGCATAAATTAACAGTTGATATCTATGTATGAAAATTTGTTGTTTTCATTCTCTTATCATTTTTTTGCACTTCTGCAATAAGAATACCATTTTTATAATAAAACGGCTGTCAAAATTCAATATACTGCTTGACCAGGTGCTGGCGCAGTGGATAGAGCATCGTACTGGGATGCAGAGGACCCAGGTTTGAGACCCCAATGTTGCCAGCTTGAGCGCAGGCTCATCTAGTGTGAACAAAAGCTCACCAGCTTAAACATAAGGTAGCTGGCTCCAGCAAGGGGTTACTCGGTATGCTGAAGGCCCACGGTCAAGGCACATATGAAAAAGCAATGAATGAGCAACTAAGGTGTTGCAATGTGCAATGCATAACTAATGATTGATTCTTCTCATCTCTCTTCGTTCCTGTCTGTCTGTCCCTATCTATCCCTCTCTCTGATTCACTCTCTGTCTCTGTAAAAAATGAATAAATAAAATTATAAAAAATTCAATATACTTGTCAATTCAATGCACATCATATTTTATAATACATTAAGTAGATTTAAATGAAAGAAGTTCCAATGACAGATATAAAAATAGAATGGGAAGTGACTGAGTGCAGGGACATAAGTTCTAAGAACAGGGCCTGGTATATGATGGGCACTTTCAAAGGCTTTATGAAAGCATGGCTGGAAGGAAAGAAGAAAAACAAGATGAAACGATAGATTCCCAGAAAACAAACCACTAAGTATACACAAAATCTTCACAGAACCAGCTAATTGAAATCAACGGTGGTAGACAATCTTATCTACCAAACTTTCCCTATGGACCTGTACTGAAGCGTGATTCCCAAGATGCACACGAGGTGGCAGCAGAGAAGCACATGAAACAGAGACCATTACTCTTTGTGCTATGGAGCAAGTTTCAGCAAATTTCAGATGATTGTAATGATATCAAGTATATCTCTTGCTTACAATAGCGTTAATGTTGAAATAGGTAGCAAACCCTAAGTAGAACATCTGTATATTTACAAGTTATAAAAGTATCTCCTAGATATCCTGGGATTCAACATTTATAGATAACGCCCAACATCCAACTGCAGATTTTCCAGATGAACTGCTCTATGCTGGTATTCCCAAGGTGTACACGAGTTGGCAGCAGAGTAGCACACGTGGAAAACATTTACCACACACATTCCTGTATGCTCATTCAAGCAAGTTTCAACTACCTCAAACCTTTGAAATCATATAAAGCATGTTTCTTGTTGTCATTATACTTAATCTAGTAATCATTCATAGAAACTAACTAAGAAGCCCTTTCTTTTTTAAGTTAAGAAATTCACTCCTAAATCCCCCCCCTTCAAACTCACAATTTAAGTTACAAAATACTTTAAAATTAATGAAAATAAAGATTACATAAAAAATTTATAGAAACATGTTGTGATGAATACATTTTAGGACAAAAACCTTAAAATACACAGCCTTTCCACCCATACAATGAACCAGGATACTAAATAAAATCCAGAGAATGGAAAAGAAAAACAATGTTTACAGACTGACAAGGCAGTGGCGCAGTGGGTAGAGCATTTGACTGCAATGAAAAATACTCAGATTTGAGATCCCAAGGTCGCGAGCTTGAGTGTGGGCTCATCTTGTTTTAGCAAAGCTCAGCAGCCGCACCCAAGGTCGCTGGATTGAGCAAGGGGTCACTCAGTCAGCTGTAGCCCCCTGGACAAGGCACATATGAAAGAGCAGTCAATGAACAACTAAGGTGTCCCAACGAAAAACTGATGATTGTTCTGTGACCTGGCACATAATAATAAATTCTCTCCATTTCTGTCTGTCTTTCCCTATCTGCCCCTCTCTCTTACTCTCTCTATGTCTCTGTAAAAAAAAGAAAGAAAAAGAAAGAAAGAAATGTTCACAGAGACATTTGGAGTTTCTATCCATATTTTCCTCTAAAAAAAATTCATCATTTTGAAAAATGTGGGGTTTGAAAACTGGGTGCATCTTATATACTGGTTGTTGTAATTTTACTTGCTTTTTTAGTTTATTCACATTTGTTATCATTTTCCCAAATTTTGTTCCCCAAAATTATGGTACTTCTTATAAAAAGAGGCTACTTATACATGGGGATATTTGGTATTTACAACCATACCACTTATTTCTTCTTGAGGTGAGATTTAAAAAAAAAAAAATTCGTTCCTCTAAGCAATTTCAGCTGTAAAAAGAATAAAAGAAAGCCATTGTCATTTTTTTATTTAGTTATTAATGTTAGAGGGAGGAAGAGAAACAAGACAGACAGACAGATAGTCAGAAACATCAATGTGTTTCTGTATGTGCCTAGACCCAGGACCAAACCTATGACATTAGTGTATGGGTGTGATGCTCTATCTACTGAGCTCTCTGGTGAAAGCAAGCCATTGTCTTTAGGGGCAAAAAAATTACTAGAGAAAACCTGAGGTAATTAAAATGTAAAACAATAATCTAGTCTGCTGTGGTGACAACACCAAAAGACTTTTCTTTGCTCTTGACAGTCAGGGGCATAAAAAATATTTCTGATTGTTTACCATGATGTGACCCATTTCCTAACATGCACTTTTTCCTTGTGCTGTTGCAACAATCCAGACTGAGAGACCCCCTAAGCTTTGGACATCAGAATTTTACAGAGCCTGGGTCACCATTAATAAGCTAGGTTCTTTTGGTCACAGAACACCTCCCAGGGACTTTGTTTCAGCAATGGAGAATTTTCTCAGTTTTATAGGTGAGAACACTCATTGCTGATGAACTGAGATTTATGACTCAGCTCTGCCTTTCGAGAAACTGTTATACCGAATGTCACCACGTTCAATAGAAACTGGGAAAAAGACATTGCACTACCATATCCAGTGCTTGTCACAACTTATAATTATTTTATATATGTATATTTTTTCTTCCTCTGTCTACAGCATGACAGTGTATTAATCATAAACACAGAAAGTGAGTCTGTCTCTTTCACTATAGGCAACCAGTGTCAAACACAGTGCCTGGCACATATTAGAAATACAGTAAGTGTTTAATGAATGAAAGAATGGATACTAATTTGCATACAAACACAGATATCCACACATGATAGACAATGTGGACACGGAGAGATATGCTCATGTGCAATGCACATCTATGCACACAGATGTATGTACACCAAGGCACCTTGATACATATAAATAGAGAAATATAATAGGTACATTAAGAGTATGGAAAGATACTGTCATAATATTAACTTTAGTTATCTCTGTATGAAAATTTGTTGTTCTGTTTTCTTATCATATTTTCTTGCACTTCTGCAATAAGAATACAGTTTTTATAATAAAAAAGCAGTTAAGTTCAACATACTTTCAAATCAAAGGACATCCTATTTTACAATACTTTAAGAAGATTTACATAAAGGAGTTCAAAACACAGAAGTAAAAATAGTAGATTGGGAAAACTTTGAGTGCCGCAACTAATCATGTAGTTCCTAGCACAGTGCCTGGTATATGATGGGAACATTCCAAGGCTTTATGAAAACATTGCTGGAAGGAAAGCAGAAAAACAAGATGAACCAGTAGATTCCCAGAAATCAAATCACTAAGAATACACAAAACCTTTACAGAAATGGCAAATTAAAATCCATGTTTGTAGACAATCCTCTCTACCATCCTTTCCTTTGGATCTGTACTGAGGCGTGATTCCCAAAATGCACACGAGGTGGCAGAAGAGCAGCACATGTAACAGAGACATTTGCTATGCAGCAAGTTTCAGCAAATTTCAGAGGATTGAAATGATATCAAATATGTCTATTGCTTTCACTACAGTTAACGTAGAAACAAGTAGCAAACAGTAACTGGAAATTCCTCATATTTACAAGTTATAAAAGTATCTTTTAAATAGTCTTGGTTTCAACATTGTTAGAGAATGCACAGCCCCCAACTTTTCTATTTTTCCAGGTGAACTGCTCTGAGCTGTTATTCCCAAGGTGCACACGAGGTGGCAGCAGAGAAGCGCACTTTTAAAACATTTCCCACATAAAATCCTGCATTTTCTTGCAAGCAAGTTTCAACAACCTCAAACCTTTGAAATGATATAAAGCATGTTTCTTGTTGTCATTACACTGACTCTAGAAATGAGTAATAAAAACTAACTAAAATACCCTTTCTTTTTTAAGTTAAGACATTCACTCCTAAAAAAACCCCACTCAAAATCAAAATTCAAGTTACAAAATACTTTAAATTTAATGGAAATAATAACTACATAAGAAAACCTACGGAAAAATGTTGTCATGAGGACATTTTAGTGGAAAAAAAACCTTAAAATACACAGCCTTTCCAATCATACTATGAAACAGGATACTAGACAAATTCCAGAAAATATAGAAGAAAAAAATTTTCACAGATCGAGCAGGTGGTGTCACAGTTGATAGAGCATTTGACTGGAATGTGGAGGACCCAGGTTTGAGATACCAAGGTCACCAGCTTAAGCGTGGGCTTATCTGGTTTTAACAAAGCTCACCAGCTTTATCCCAATGGGCTCACTGGCTCAAGCAAGGGGTCACTCGGTCAGCTGTAGTTTCCTGGTCAAGGCACAATGGGAGAACAGTCAATGAACAACTAAGTTGTCACAACAAAAAACTGATGATTGATTTGTGAACTGGCACATAATAAAAAAATTCTTTAATTTCCTGTCTGTGTGTCCCTATCAATCCCTCTGTCTGACTTTCTCCCTGTCTCTGTTAATACAAAAAAAAAGAGAAAGAAAGAAATAAAATGTTCACAGAGACATTCGACGGGTGTATACCATATTCTCCCTCGGTTAAGATTCATCTTTATTGAAAAATGTGGGGTTTGAAAACTGGGTGCGTCTTATAGAGTGGTTGTAGTATTTTTTACTTGCATTTCATGTTTCTTCACATTTGTCATCATTTTCTCAAATTTTGTGACCAAAAATAAAGGTGCATCTTCTACCGGGAGGTATATTATGCATGGGGAAATATGGTACTTTACAAACTTTTTACCTATTTCCTCTTGTACTGAAATGTTGAAAAACATAATTCGTTCCTCTATGCAATTTAAGCTGCAAAAACCACAAAAATATAGCCATTGTCATTTTTCTTTTATTTATTTATTAATGTTAGAGGGAGGAAGTGGGGGAGGGAAGACAGGCAGACAGTCAGAAACATCAATCTTTTTCTGCATGTGCCTTGAACCAGGAGCAAAACTATGACATTACTGTAGGGGTATGATGCTCTAACTACTGAGCCCTCTGGTGTAAGCAAGCCATTGTCTCTTGGGGAACAAAATTACTAGAGCAAATCTAAGGCAATTTAAAAATAAAATAATAATCTAGTCTGCAGTGCTGACGACACCAGAGGAAATTTCTATGCTCTTGACAGTCAGGGGCACAAACAGTTTTTCTGATTATTGAGCAGCAATTGACACCTTTCCTAACATGCACTTTTTCTTGTGTCATGGCAGCAGTCCAGACAGAGACAGCTCCTAAATTTTGCTTTTCAGGTTTTATCTGAGCCTGGGTCAGCACTAACAAGTTAGGTTCTTTTGGTCACAGAACACCTCCCAGGGTCTTTGTTTCATCACTTGTAAATTTTCTCAGTTTTATAGCTGAGATCACGCATTGCTGAAGAACTGAGACTTATGTCTCAGCTCTGCCTTCTGAGAAACTGATATACTTAACCTTGCCACAATCAATCACAACTGGGACCAAATATATTGCACTACCAAATCCAGTGTTTGTCACAACTTATGATTTTTATGTATATTTTCTTTCTCTGTCTACTTCATGAAAGTATAATATCCATAAACACAGAAAGTGAGTCTGTCTCATTCAATATAGGCAACCAGTGTTGAGCATAGTTCCTGGCATCATATATTAAAAATGCAATATGTTTTCACTGAAAGAGTGAATAAAGAGTCATTTGCATACATACACATATATCCACAAATGACAGACAGTATAAAAACAGAGAGGTGTGCTCATGTGCAATGCACATCTATGCACAGAGACATACATGCACCCAATGTACCTGAGTACATATACATAGAGTGATATAATTGGTACAAAAAGAATTTGGAAAGAAAATGGCATAAATTAACAGTTGATATCTATGTATGAAAATTTGTTGTTTTCTTTCTCTTATCATTTTTTTGCACTTCTGGAATAAGAATACCATTTTTATAATAAAAGGGCTGTTAAAATTCAATATACTGCCTGACAAGGTGGTGGCGCAGTGGATAGAGCGTCGGACTGGGGTGCAGAGGACCCAGGTTCGAGACCCTGAGGTCGCCAGCTTGAGCTCGGGCTCATCTGGTGTGAACAAAATCTCACCAGCTTGAACCTAAGGTCGCTGGCTCCAGCAAGGGGTTACTCGTTCTGCTGAAGGCCGCGGTCAAGCATATATGAAAAAGCAATGAATGAACAACTAAGGTGTTGCAACGCACAATGAAAAACTAATGATTGATTCTTCTCATCTCTTTTCGTTCCTGTCTGTCTGTCCCTATCTATCCCTCTCTCTGATTCACTCTCTGAATCTGTAAAAAATGAATAAATAAAATTAAAAAAATTCAATATACTTGTCAAATCAATGCACATCATATTTTATAATACATTAAGTAGATTTAAATAAAAGAAGTACCAAAGACAGATTTAAAAATAGTAGAATGGGAAGTAACTGAGTACGAGGACATAAGTTCTTAGCACATTGCCTGGTATATGATGGGCACTTTCAAAGGCTTTATGAAAGCATGGCTGTAAAAAAAGAAGAAAAACAAGATGAAACGATAGATTCCCAGAAAACACACCACAAACGATACGCAAGATCTTCACAGAACCAGCTAATTGGAATCAACGGTGGTAGACAATCTTCTCTACCAAACCTTTTCTTTGGACCTGAACTGAAGCGTGATTCCCAAGATGCACACGAGGTTGCAGCAGAGAAGCTCATGTAACAGAGACCATTATTGTATGTGCTATGGAGCAAGTTCCAGCAAATTTCAGAGGATTGAAATGATATCAAGTATATCTCTTGCTTACACTAAAGATAATGTTGAAACAGGTAGCAAACCCTAAGTAGAATATCTGTATATTTACAAGTTATAAAAATTTCTTTTAGATAGCCTGGGATTCAACATTGATAGATAACGCCCAACACCCAACTGCTGGATTTTTCCAGGTGAACTGCTCTGAACTGGTATTCCCAAGGTGCACACGAGGTGGCAGCAGAGAAGCCGCTTGGAAAACATTTACCACACACATTCCTGTATGCTCATTCAGGCAAGTTTCAACTACCTCAAACCTTTGAAATCATATAAAGCATGTTTCTTGTTGTCATTAAACTTAATCTAGTAATCATTCATAGAACCTAACTAAGAAGCCCTTTCTTTTTTAAGTTAAGAAATTCACTCCTAAATAACCCCCCCCAAACTTACAATTCAAGTTAAAAAATACTTTAAAATTAATAAAAATAAAGATTACATAAAAAATTTATGGAAACATGTTGTGATGAATACATTTTAGGACAAAAACCTTAAAATACACAGCCTTTCCCCCCATACTATGAACCAGGATACTAAATAAAATCCAGAGAATGTAAAAGAAAAACAATGTTCACAGACTGACAAGGCAGCTTGAGTGTGGGCTCATTTTGTTTTAGCAAAGTTCATCACCTTGAGCCCAAGGTCGCTGGCTTGAGCAAAGGTCACTTGGTCAGCTGTAGCCCCCTGCACAAGGAACATATGAGAGAGCAGTCAATGAACAACTAAGGTGTCCCAACGAAAAACTGATGATTGATCTGTGACCTGGCACATAATAAAAAATTCTCTTCATTCCGGTCTGTCTGTCCCTATCTATATCTCTCTCTGACTCTCTCTATGTCTCTGTAAAAAAGAAAGAAAAAGAAAGAAATAAATGTTCACAGAGACATTTGGAGGTACTATCCATTTTTCCTATGAATAAATAAAACTCATAATTTTGAAAAATGTGGGGTTTGAAAACTGGGTGCATCTTATATACTGGTTGTTGTAATTTTACTTGCTTTTTCAGTTTATTCGCATTTGTTATCATTTTCCCAAATTTTGTTCCCCAAAATTACGGTGCTTCTTATACAGGGAGGCTATTATACATGGGGAAATGTGGTACTTTACAACCGTACCACTTATTTCCTCTTGGGGTGAGATTTTGAAAAAAATAACTCATTACTCTAAACAATTTTAGCTGCAAAAAGAACAAAAGAAAGCCATTGTCATTTTTCTTTTATTTAGTTATTAATTTTAGAGGGAGGAAGAGAAAGAAAACAGACAGACAGATAGTTCGAAACATCAATATGATTCTGTATGTGCCAAGACACAATGTGATTCTGTATGTACCTATGACATTAGGGTATGGGTATGATGCTCTATCTACTGAGCTCTTGGGTGATATCAAGCCATTGTCTTTAGGGCAAAAAAAATTACTAGAGTAAAACTTAGGTAATTAAAAAGTAAAACATTAATTTAGTCTGCTGTGGTGACATCACCAGAAGACATTTCTTTGCTCTTGATAGTGAGAAGCGTAAACAGTATTTCTGATTGTTTACCACGATGTGACCCCTTTCCTAACATGCACTATTTTGTTGTGTTCTTGCAGAAGTCCATACTGAGAGACCTCCTAAGCTATGGACATCAGAATTTATCTGAGCCTGGGTCACCACTAACAAGCTATGTTCTTTTGGTCACAGAACACATCCCAGGGTCTTTGTTTCAGCACTTGAGAATTTTCTCAGTTTTATAGCTGAGAACACGCATTGATGAGGAACTGAGACTTATGACTCATCTCTGCCTTTCGAGAAACTGATATACTGAATGTCGCCACGATCAATAAAAACTGAAAAAAAAAACACATTGCACTACCATATGTAGTGCTTGTCACAACTTATAATTATTTTATGTATGTTTATTTTTTCTTCCTCTGTCTACAGTATGACAGTGTATTATTCATAAAGACAGAAACTGAGTCTGTCTCTTTCACTCTAGGCAACCAGCGACAAGCACAGTGCCTGGCACATAATAGAAATACGATAAGTGTTTAATGAATGAAAGAATAAATACTTATTTGCATGCATACAGAGGTATCCACAAATGATAGACACTGTGGACACAGAGAGATATGCTCATGTGCAATGCACATTTATGCACACAGATGTATGCACACCCAATGTACCTTAATACATATAGATAGAGAAATA
Source organism: Saccopteryx leptura (assembly GCF_036850995.1). Classification (NCBI taxonomy): domain Eukaryota; kingdom Metazoa; phylum Chordata; class Mammalia; order Chiroptera; family Emballonuridae; genus Saccopteryx; species Saccopteryx leptura. Next base: position 134,397,069 of record NC_089506.1, on the reverse strand, counting down.
TAATAGGTACACTAAGAATATGGAAAGATAATGTCATAATATTAACAGTAGTTATCTCTGTATGAAAATTTGTTGTTTTGTTTTGTTATCATATTTTCTTGCACTTCAGCAATAAGAATACAGTTTTGTAATAACAAAAGCAGTTAAATTCAACATACTTTCAAATCAAAGGACACCCTATTTTACAATACTTTAAGAAGATTTACATAAAGGAGTTCAAAACACAGAAGTAAAAATAGTAGCTTGGGAAAACTTTGAGTGCATCAACTAACTCATGCAGTTCCTAGCACAGTGCCTAGTATATGATGGGAACATTCCAAGGCTTTATGAAAGCATTGCTGGAATGAATGCATAAAAACAAGATGAACCATTAGATTCCCAGAAATCAAATCACTTAGATAACACAAAACCTTTAAAGAAACAGCAAATTGGAATCCATGTTTGTAGACAATACTCTCTACCATTCCTTTCCTTTGGATCTGTACTGAGGCGTGATTCCCAAGATGCACACAAGGTGGCAGCAGAGCAGCACATGTAACAGACATTTGCTATGCAGCAAGTTTCAGCAAACTTCAGAGGATTGAAATGATATCAAGTATGTCTATTGCTTTCACTACAGTTAACGTTGAAACAAGTAGCAAACAGTAACTAGAAATTACTTATATTTACAAGTTATAAAAGTATCTTTTAAATAGTCTTGGTTTCAACATTGATAGATAACGCACAGCACCCAACTTTTCTATGTTTCCAGGTGAACTGCTCTGAGCTCTTATTCCCAAGGTGCACACGAGGTGGCAGCAGAGAAGCGCACTTGGAAAACATTTCCCACAGAAAATCCTGCATTTTCTTTCAAGCAAGTTTCAACTACCTCAAACCTTTGAAATGATATAAAGCATGTTTCTTGTTGTCATTACACTTACTCTAGAAATCAGTAATAAAAACTAACTAAAATGCCCTTTCTTTTTTAAGTTAAGATATTCACTCCTAAATAACCCCCACTCAAAATCAAAATTCAAGTTACAAAATACTTTAAATTTAATGGAAATAAAAACTACATAAGAAAACCTAAGGAAAAATTTTGTGATGAGTACATTTTAGTGGAAAAAAACCCTTAAAATACACAGCCTTTCCACCCATACTATGAAACAGGATACTAAACAAATTCCAGATAAAGTAAAAGAAAAAAAATTTTCACAGATTGGTGGCGCAGTGGATAGAGCATTTGACTAGAATGCTGAGGACCCAGGTTTGAGATCCCAAGGTCGCCAGCTTGAGCGTGGGCTTATCTGGTTTGAGCAAAGCTCACCAGCTTTAGCCCAATGGTTTCACTAGCTCAAGGAAGGGGTCACTCGGTCAGCTGTAGTTTCCTGGTCAAGGCACAATGAGAGAGCAGTCAATGAACAACTAAGTTGTCACAACAAAAAACTGATGATTGATCTGTGACCTGGCACATAATAAAAAAAAAATCTTTACATTCCTGTCTGTGTGTCCCTATCAATCCCTCTGTCTGACTTTCTTTCTGTCTTTGTTAAAACATAAAAAACGGAGGAAGAAAGAACAAAAAGGTTCACAGAGACATTCGGTGGGTGTATACAATATTTCTCTTTGGTTAAGACTCATTTTTTTTTTGGAATAATGTGGGGTTTGAAAACTGGGTGCGTCTTATACCGTGGTTGTAGTACTTTTTACTTGCATTTCATGTTTCTTTACATTTGTCATCATTTTCTCAAATTTTGTGCCCAAAATGAAGGTGCTTCTTCTATAGGGAGGCATATTATGCATGGGGAAATATGGTACTTTACAACCTTCCTACCTATTTCCTCGTGTACTGAGATTTTGAAAAACATAATTCGTTCCTCTATGCAATTTAATCTGCAAAAACCACAAAAAATAGCATTGTCATTTTTTCTTTAATTATTAATATTAGAGGGTGGAAATGGGGGGGGGAAGAGAGGCAGACAGTCAGAAATATCAATTTTTTCTGAATGTGCCTTGAACCAGGACCAAACCTATGACATTACTGTAGGTGTGTGATGCTCTAACCACTGAGCACTCTGGTGTAAGCAAGCCTTTGTCTCTTGGGAAACAAAATTAGCAGAGAAAACCTAAGGCAATTTAAAAATAAAATAATAATCTATTCTGAAGTGGTGACAACACCAGAGGAATTTTCAATGCTCTTGACAGTCAGGGGCACAAACAGTATTTCTGATTGTTGAGCAGGAATTGACACCTTTCCTTACATGCACTTTTTCTTCTGTCGTGGCAGCAGTCCAGACTGAGAAACCTCCTAAGTTTTGCTTTTCAGATTTTATCTGAGCCTGGGTCAAAACTTACAAATTAGGTTCCTTTGGTCACAGAACACCTCCCAGGGTCTTTGTTTCATCACTTGTAATTTTTCTCAGTTTTATAGCTGAGATCACGCATTGCTGAAAAACCGAGAATTATGTCTCAGCTCTCCCTTCTGAGAAACTGATATACTTAACCTTGCCACGATCAATCACAACTGGGACCAAATATATTGCACTACCAAATCCAGTGTTTGTCACAACTTATGATTTTTTATGTATATTTTTCCTTCCTCTGTCTACTCCATGACATTGTAATATCCATAAACACAGAAAGTGAGTCTGTGTCATTCAATATACACAAACATTGTCGAGCATAGTGCCTGGCATCATATATTAAAAATACAATAAATTTTTACTGAAAGAGTAAATAAATAGTCATTTGCATACATACACATATATCCACATATGACTGACACTATTGAAACAGAGAGGTATGCTCATGTGCAATGCACATCTATGCACACAGATGTTCATGCATCCAATGTACCTGAGTACAAATACATATAGAGATATAATTGCTACACAAAGAGTATGAAAAGAAAATGCCATAAATTAACAGTTGATATCTATGTATGAAAATTTGTTGTTTTGTTTCTCTTATCAGTTTTTTTGCACTTCTGCAATAAAAATACCGTTTTAATAATAAAAGTGCTTTTAAAATTCAATATACTTGTCAAATAAATGCACATCATATTTTATAATACATTAAGTAGATTTAAATGAAAGAAGATTCAAAGACATATGTAAAAATAGTAAAATTGGAAGGGTCTCAGTGCAGGGACATGAGTTCTTAGCACAGTCCTGGTATATGATGGGCACTTTCAAAGGCTGTATGAAAGCATGGCTGTAAGGAAAGAAGAAAAACATGATTAAATGATAGATTTTTAGAAAATACACCACTAAGGATACACAAAACTTCACAGTACCAGCTAATTGGAATCAATGGTTGTAGACAATCTTATCTACCAAAAATTTTCTTTAGACCTGTACTGAAGCGTGATTCCCAAGATTCACACGATTTGGCAGCAGAGAAGCACATGCAACAGAGACCATTATTGTATGTGCTATGGAGCAAGTTCCAGCAAACTTCAGAGGATTGAAATGATATCAAGTATATCTCTTGCTTACACTAGAGTTAATGTTGAAACAGGTAGCAAACTGTAAGTAGAACATCCTTATATTTACAATTTATAAAAAGTATCTTCTAGATAGCCTTCGATTCAACATTGATAGATAACGCACAACACCCAACTGCTGGATTTTTCCAGGTGTATTGCTCTGAGCTGGTATTCCCAAGGTGCTCACTAGGTGGCAGCAGAGAAGCGCACTTGGAAAACACTTACCACACACATTCCTGTATGTTCATTCAGGCAAGTTTCAACTACCTGAAACCTTTGAAATCATACAAAGCATGTTTCTTGTTGTCATTATAATTAATCTAGTAATCACTCATAGAAACTAACTAAAAAGCCCTTTCTTTTTTAAGTTAAGAAATTCACTCCTAAATGACCTCCCTCAAACTCAAAATTCAAGTTAGAAAATACTTTAAAATTAATGAAAATAAAGACTACATAAAAAAATCTATGGAAAAATGTAGTGATGAATACATTTTAGGGGAAAAAACCTTAAAATACACAGCCTTTCCACCCATACTAAGAACCTGGATACTAAATAAAATCCAGAGAATGTAAAAGAAAAACAGAGATGACGTCACAGTGATGGCGCGGTAGGAAGCGATACCGAAAATCTCCCCATAAACTCAACAAGTTCTTCAACCAGAAACAGAAAAACCTATCCTTGGAGTCTTCAGATGCTTCACAACACACCCGAAGGTAGGATCGGGCGAAAGATTGGCTAAATATATGGTCAAACCCCGGGGGAAATAAGGAGTAAGAAATGCTCCGCCTTCCTCTCTAATCCAAACAGGATGGCTTTCACTGAGAACTGAGAATATAGAAACTAAGGCGGGCATAGGGAGTAAATAGGTCCAGACTGCAGTACAAACAGCCAAACCAGGCTGTGGCACGGAGATCCAAGCCGTGGAAAAACCAGGGCAATTCAAGCTAACACGCGCGCCAAACCCAGACAAAGAAAGACAAGCGGGACAGCCATTTTCCACATCTCCTGGCTGGCGCGCACGGGGTTAGTGGGCAAGAGATTCCCACGAACACTTCAGGGGTGGGCGCAGCCCGTCCTAACCCACAGAGAAGCAGAGTCAGAGGCCTCTGTGAGGGCAAAAAGCAGCATCTCCTAGGAGCCCCAGTGCCCTGAGGGGACAGGGCATGGGGAGGGAGCTGGAGCCAACTCCAAAGGCGAAACTTTTCTGTGAGGGAGGAGGGATTTCTCCGTCCCGCCTGAGACTCAGAATCGGGTCGGCGCCCACGCACGGAGAGTGTGCAGGAGATTCCTCCGAACTCCTCAGGGGTGGGCGCCCGTGTTTTCCCTCAGAGGAGCAGAGTCAGAGGCCAGTAAGCGGGCCAGGAGCGGAAGCCCCAGCGCCTTGGGAAAGCCGCACGGGGACAGAGCGAAAGCCAATTCCAACCCAGTAACTTTTCTGTGTGGGAGGAGGGCTTTCTCGGAGTGAAAGACGTCCCGGCTGAGACTCAGAATCAGGGTCAGCGCCCACGCACGGAGAGTGTGCAGGAGATTCCTCCGAACTCCTCAGAGGTGGGCGCCCATGTTTTCCCTCAGAGGAGCAGAGTCAGAGGTCTGTGAGCGGGCCAGGAACGGAATCTCAGGAAGCCCTAGCCCCCTGGGAAAGCCGCACGGGGATAGAGCGAAAGCCAATTCCAAAGCTCGATCTTTTCTGTGTGGGTAGGGATTTCACTCGAAGTATGACCTGTCTGGTCTGACATCCTGGTGGGTGCGCACAGAGAGTGGGCAAGAGATTCCACCGAACGCCTCAGGAGTGGGCACTCGAGTTATCCCACAGAGGGGCAGAACCAGAGGTCTTTGAGTGGAAGGAAGCCACGCCTGATTATGCTAGCAGCTCTGACTGACTGAGCCTTACTCAGAGCCCTGTGCTGAGTGGGAATAGAGTGGGGAGTTGCCCGCTCTTTGAGACTCTTACTATCCAGGCAGAGGCAGCAGCAACCCCATAGCTGGATTACCAGGCTTCTAATTGTGGAAGGAAAAGACTAGAAGAGAGGCTCCAGGAACACTCTCACAGTGAGAGATACTCTCACTGTTGGAGCCTATAAACACTAATAAGCCTCGAATGCCAACGAGACTGAAGCCCAATACATGACATCACCATAGAGAATTACCAACTGCAAACCTCTTCCAGAGCGTGCCACAGGGGCAGAACCCGGGGTACAAAGTCACCGACCAGAAAGACAGAAAAGAAAAAACAAGACGACAACCTCTCAAAATCAAGAATAATCTGCAGACTTTATAACCTATCCCATTTTATTATATTTGTTCGTCTGTGTCTCTTTTCTTTATACTTGATTTCTTTTTTTTATTCCAATTTGGTCATTTAATTCTCTTTCAGTCTTACTCTCGCCTCTCTTTGAACTACACTACCCATAAGTGTTACATCTCCCATTATCTTTTCTTTCCTTCTCCTTCCTCTCTATGAGGGTTGCAATCCAAAACCCCTAACTCTCTCTCTTTCTCTCTCCTCCTTTTTCTTTTTTCTTCTTTAAGTGGTTCCATCTTTTCTCTCTCTCTCTCTCTCTCTCTCTCTCTTTTCTCCCTCTATATTAGCCTCTTCCTCTCTCCTTTACATCTTCTCTCATTCAAACCTCAATAACGAACAAATTATCTTATCTGGGACTCAAACTTAAGTTTGTGACATTTTGGATGGTTTTTACTTCACCTTTTTAACACATTAGAAGTGCTCCCATCCCTGGCTCTCCATTTTATCTAGTTCTTGTTCCACTAAATACAATAGTAATTTTTTAATTTTCCACCCCTTTTTCCTGTTTCCCTCTTATTCCTCTCATCATAACTCTGAGTCAGCCAACACCTAAAAGCAAAGCATTTTATTCTTGACCCAAATTTTTTCCTAATTTGCTTTTTGTGGGTCTATACTGCTCCCCCCCTTTTTTATATATAAATATTTTTTTCTTTTATTTTATTTTTTTTCTTTTTTGTCTTTTTCCTTTACCCCTATATTACTTCTCCCCAATTCAGGCCCTCCGCCACAGGTATTGTTTGTTCTATCTAGTACAATATAATTCACAGTTCATCACAAGATTTTCTCAAAAAAGAGGGGAGAGGAGAGGAGAGGAAAAAAAGGAGGGGAAGGAATTATTCTTTTTTTTTCCTCAAATTTTTATCTTATTTTATTTTTCTTTATTTAATGATTAATTTAAAAAAAAACACGCAATTTTTTATTTTTATTTTTATTTTTTTATCCTTTTATTCCTTTTAAAATCTCATTAATACTATCAAGAAAACCACCCTCAGATGCCATTAAAGAAGAGAAAATCGATTATCATGGATACAAAAGAAAGAGAGGTAACACAGAGAGATGAGGAAAAATCTATGGAGAAAAATTTAAGATATTGGAAACCTTGGAGTTAAACGACAGAGAATTTAAAATAGAAATCCTAAAAATACTCAGAGATATACAAGAAAACACAGAAAGGCAATTTAGGGAGCTCAGAAAACAACTCGATGAACACAAAGAGTATATCTCCAAGGAAATTGAAACTATAAAACAAATCAATCAGAGATGAAAAACTCAATTCATGAGCTGAAAAATGAGGTAACAAGCTTAGCTAATAGAACAGGCCAGATAGAAGAGAGGATTAGCGAAATAGAAGACAAGCAACTTGAGGCTCAACAAAGAGAAGAAGAAAGAGATTTAAAAATTAAAAAAAATGAGATAGCCCTACAGGAATTATCTGACTCCATCAAAAAGAATAACATAAGAATAATAGGTATATCAGAGGGAGAAGAGAGAGAAAATGGAATGGAGAACATACTCAAATAAATAATAGATGAGAACTTCCCAAGCCTGTGGAAAGAACTAAAACCTCAAATTCTAGAAGCAAACAGAACTCCAAGTTTTCTTAACCCCAACAAACCTACTTCAAGGCACATCATAATAAAATTGGCACAAACCAACTGCAAAGAAAAAATTCTCAAGGCAGCCAGGGAAAAGAAGAATACAACATATAAAGGAAGGCCCATTAGATTATCATCAGATTTCTCAACAGAAACTCTACAAGCTAGAAGAGAGTGGACCCCAATATTTAAAGTCTTGAAAGAGAGGAACTTTCAGCCACGAATACTATACACATCAAAGTTATCCTTCAAATATGAAGGAGAAATAAAAACATTCACAGATATAGAAAAGATGAGAGAATTTATCACCAGAAAACCCCCACTCCAGGAAATACTAAAGGGGGTTCTCCAATCAGATACAAAGAATAAAACAACAACAACAACAAAGCCACAAGTAAAAGCTCCAAGAAGAACATAACAAAACCAACTTTAAACTGTGACAACAATAAGAAAGGGGGGAGAGGATGAAGATTAACAGTAGCAAAGGGCGATGGAGCGCAAAAGTACTCACAAAATAGTGCACCACAATGAACAGGGTAGGAACCCTTTTCAGTACTTAATGGTAACCATCATTGAAAAAACCACCACAGAAGCACATGATTTAAAAAAGATAGCAACAGAGGAAAGATGTATGGAACACAACCAAATAAAAACAAAAGATAAAAAAACGAAAGAGAAGAATCAAACAAGGCACAAAACTAACAGAAAGCAATCTATAAAATGGCAATGAGGAACTCACAAGTGTCAATAATTACACTAAAGGTAAACGGATTAAACTCACCAATAAAAAGGCACAGAGTAGCCGAATGGATCAAAAAAAAAAATCCAACTGTATGCTGCCTACAAGAAACTCATCTAAGTAACAAGGATAAAAACAAATTCAAAGTGAAAGGCTGGAAAACAATACTCCAAGCAAATAACATCCACAAAAAAGCAGGCGTACCAATACTCATATCTGATAAAGCTGACTACAAGACAGCAAAAGTACTCAGAGACAAAAATGGCCATTTCATAATGGCTAAGGGGACACTGAATCAAGAAGACATAACAATTCTTAATATATATGCACCAAACAAAGGAGCACCAAAATATATAAGACAGCTACTTATTGACCTTAAAACAAAAACTGACAAAAATACAATCATACTTGGAGACCTCAATACACCGCTGACGGCTCTAGATCGGTCATCCAAACAGAGAATCAACAAAGACATAGTGGCCTTAAACAAAACACTAGAGCACCTGGATATGATAGACATCTACAGGACATTTCATCCCAAAGTGACTGAGTATACATTTTTCTCCAGTGTACATGGATCATTCTCAAGAATTGACCATATGTTGGGCCACAAAAACAACATCAGCAAATTCAGAAAAATTGAAGTTGTACCAAGCATATTTTCTGATCATAAAGCCCTGAAACTAGAATTCAACAGCAAAAAAGAGGGAAAAAATCCCACAAAAATGTGGAAACTAAACAACATACTTTTAAAGAATGAATGGGTCAAAGAAGAAATTAGTGCAGAGATCAAAAGATATATACAGACAAATGAAAATGATAATATGACATATCAGAATCTATGGGACGCAGCAAAAGCTGTGATAAGAGGGAAGTTCATATCACTTCAGGCATATATGAACAAACAAGAGAGAGCCGAAGTAAACCACTTAACTTCACACCTTAAGGAACTAGAAAATGAAGAACAAAGACAACCCAAAACCAGCCGAAGAAAAGAGATAATAAAAATCAGAGCAGAAATAAATGAAATAGAGAACAGGAAAACTATTGAAAAAATTAATAGAACAAGGAGCTGGTTCTTTGAAAAAATCAACAAAATTGACAAACCCTTGGCAAGACTTACCAAGGAAAAAAGAGAAAGAACTCATATAAACAAAATCCAAAATGAAAGAGGAGAAATCACCACAGACATCATAGATATACAAAGAAATATTGTAGAATATGAAAAACTTTATGCCACCAAATTCAACAACCTAGAAGAAATGGATAAATTCCTAGAACAATACAACCTTCCTAGACTGAGTCATGAAGAAGCAGAAAGCCTAAACAGACCTATTAGTAGAGAAGAAATAGAAAAAAACATTAAAAACCTCCCCAAAAATAAAAGTCCAGGCCCAGACGGCTATACCAGCGAATTTTATCAAACCTTCAAAGAAGACTTGGTTCCTATTCTACAGAAAGTCTTCCAAAAAATTGAAGAAGAAGCAATACTTCCAAACACATTTTATGAGGCAAACATAACCCTTATACCAAAACCAGGCAAGGATGGCACAAAAAAAGAAAACTACAGACCAATATCTCTAATGAATACAGATGCTAAAATACTAAACAAAATACTAGCAAATCGAATACAACAACATATTAAAAAAATAATACATCATGATCAAGTGGGATTCATCCCAGAATCTCAAGGATGGTTCAACATACGTAAAACGGTCAACATAATACACCATATCAACAAAACAAAGAACAAGAATCACATGATATTATCAATAGATGCAGAAAAGGCTTTTGATAAAATACAACACAATTTTATGTTTAAGACTCTCAACAAAATGGGTATAGAAGGAAAATATCTCAACATGATAAAGGCCATATATGATAAACCATCAGCTAACATCATACTAAATGGCACAAAACTGAAGGCTTTCCCCCTTAAATCAGGAACAAGACAGGGTTGTCCACTCTCTCCACTCTTATTTAATGTGGTACTAGAGGTTCTGGCCACAGCAATCAGACAAGACAAAGAAATAAAAGGCATCCATATCGGAAAAGAAGAAGTAAAGTTATCACTTTTTGCAGATGATATGATCCTATACATCGAAAACCCCAAAGAATCCACAAAAATACTTCTAGAAAAAATAAGCCAATACAGTAAGGTCGCAGGATACAAAATCAACATTCAGAAGTCAACAGCCTTTCTATATGCCAACAATGAAACATTTGAGAATGAACTCAAAAGAATAATCCCCTTCACGATTGCAACAAAAAAAATAAAATACCTAGGAATAAACATAACAAAGAATGTAAAAGACTTATACAATGAAAACTATAAACCATTGTTACGGGAAATCGAAAAAGACATTATGAGATGGAAGAATATTCCTTGTTCTTGGTTAGGTAGAATAAATATAATTAAGATGGCCATATTACCCAAAGCTATATACAAATTTAATGCAATTCCCATCAAAATTCCAATGACATTTTTTAAAGAAATGGAGCAAAAAATTATCAGATTTATATGGAACTATAAAAAGCCCCGAATAGCCAAAGCAATCCTAAAGAAAAAGAACGAAGCTGGGGACATTACAATACCTGACTTCAAACTCTATTATAGGGCCACGACAATCAAAACAGCATGGTATTGGCATAAAAATAGGCCCTCGGACCAATGGAACAGAATAGAAAGCCCAGAAATAAAATCACATATATATAGTCAAATAATTTTTGACAAAGGGGCCAACAACACACAATGGAGAAAAGAAAGCCTCTTCAACAAATGGTGCTGGGAAAACTGGAAAGCCACATGCAAAAGAATGAAGCTGGACTACAGTTTGTCCCCCTGTACTAAAATTAACTCAAAATGGATCAAAGATCTAAACATAAGACCTGAAACAATAAAGTACATAGAAGAAGACATAGGTACCAAACTCATGGACCTGGGCTTTAAAGAGCATTTTATGAATTTGACTCCACAGGCAAGAGAAGTGAAAGCAAAAATTAATGAATGGGACTACATCAGACTAAGAAGTTTTTGTTCAGCAAGAGAAATTGATAACAAGATAAACAGACAGCCAACTAATTGGGAAATGATATTTTTAAGCACCTGCTCAGATAAGGGCCTAATATCCAAAATATACAAAGAACTCATAAAACTCAACGACAAACAAACAAACAATCCAATAAAAAAATGGGAAGAGGATATGAACAGACACTTCTCCCAGGAAGAAATACAGATGGCCAACAGATATATGAAAAGATGCTCATCTTCTTTAGTTATTAGAGAAATGCAAATCAAAACTGCAATGAGATACCACCTCACACCTGTTAGATTAGCTATTATTAACAAGACAGGTAATAGCAAATGTTGGAGAGGTTGTGGAGAAAAAGGAACCCTCATCCACTGTTGGTGGGAATGTAAAGTAGTACAACCATTATGGAAGAAAGTATGGTGGTTCCTCAAAAAACTGAAAATAGAGCTACCTTATGACCCAGCAATCCCTCTACTGGGTATATACCCCAAAAACTCAGAAACATTGACTTGTAAAGACACATGCAGCCCCATGTTCATTGCAGCATTGTTCACAGTGGCCAGGACATGGAAACAACCAAAAAGCCCATCAATTGATGACTGGATAAAGAAGATGTGGCACATATACACCATGGAATACTACTCAGCCATAAGAAATGATGACATCGGATCATTTATAGCAAAATGGTGGGACCTTGACAACATTATACGGAGTGAAATAAGTAAATCAGAAAAAACCAGGAACTGCATTTTTCCATACATAGATGGGACATAAAAGTGAAACCAAGAGACATTGATAAGAGTGTGGTGGTTACGGGGGGGAGGGAGGAGAGGGAGAGGGAAGGGGGAGGGGGAGGGGCACAGAGAGAACTAGATAGAGGGTGACAGGTCAATCTGACTTTGGGTGATGCGTATGCAACATAATTGAACTTTAAGATAACCTGGACATGTTGTCTTTGAATATATGTATCTTGATTTACTGATGTCACCCCATTAAAAATAAATAAAAAAAAAAAAAAAAAAAAAAAAAGAAAAACAATGTTCACAGACTGACTAGGCAGTGGCGCAGTAGGTAGAGCATTTGACTGGAATGCGCAGTACCCAGATTTGAGATCCCAAGGTCGCGAGCTTGAGTGTGGGCTCATTTTGTTTTAGCAAAGCTCATCAGCTTGAGTTCAAGATTGCTGGCTCGAGCAAGGGGTCACTCGGTCAGCTGTAGCCCCCTGGTCAAGGCACATATGAGAGAGCAGTCAATGAACAACTAAGGTGTCCCAACAAAAAATTGATGATTGATCTGTGACCTGGCACATAATAAAAAATTCTCTCCATTCCTCTCTGTCTGTCCCTATCTATCCCTCTCTCTGACTCTCTCTATGTCTCTGTACAAAAGAAAGAAAAAGAAAGAAAGAAATGTTCACGGAGACAATTGGAGGTTCTATCCATATTTTCCTATGTATAAAACTCATCATTTTGAAAAATGTGGGGTTTGAAAACTGGGTGCGTCTTATATAGTGGTTGTTGTAATTTTACTTGCATTTCCTGTTTGTTCGCATTTATTATCATTTTCTCAAATTTTGTGCCCCAAAATTTCAGTGCTTTTTATACAGGGAGGATACTTATATATGAGAAAATTTGGTACTTTACAAAGGTACCACGTATTTACACTTGGGGTGAGATTTTGAAAAAAATAATTCATTCCTGTAAGCAATTTAAACTGCAAAAAAAAAAAAAAAGAAAGCCATTGTTATTTTTTTTATATTTAGTTATTATTGTTAGAGGGAGGAAGAGATAGAAAGCAGACACAAAGATAGTCAGAAACATTAATATGTTTCTGTATGTGCCTACACCCAGGATCAAACCTATGACATTAGGGTATGGGTGTGATGCTCAATCTACTGAGCTCTCTGGTGATAGCAAGCCATTGTCTTTAGGGGCAAAAAAATTACTAGAATTAAACTGAGGAAATTAGAATGTAAAATATTAATCTAGTCTGCTGTGGTGACAACACCAGAAGACGTTCCTTTGCTCTTGACATTCAGGGGCATAAACAATATTTCTGATTGTTTACCACGAAGTGACCCATTTCCTATAAAGCACTTTTTTCTTGTGCTTTTGCAGCAGTCCAGACTGAGAGACCTCTTAAGCTTTGGACATCATAATTTTTCTGAGCCTGCATTACCACTAACAAGCTAGGTTCTTTTGGTCAATGAACACCTCCCAGGGTATTTGTTTCAGCACTTCAGAATTTTCACAGTTATATAGCTGAGAAAACTCATGGCTGATGAACTGAGACTTATGACTCAGCTCTGCCTTTCGAGAAACTGATATACCGAACGTCGCCACGATCAATAAAAACTGGGATAAACACATTGCACTACCATATCCAGTGCTTGTCACAACTTATAATTATTTTATTTATGTATATTTTTTCTACCTCTGTCTACAGCATGACAGTGTATTCATAAAGACAGAAAGTGATTCTATATCTTTCACTATAGGCAACTAGTTTCAAGCACAGTGCCTGGCACATAATAGAAATACAATAAGTGTTTAACGAATGAAAGAATAAATACTAATTTGCATACATACACAGGTATGCACATATGATAAATAATGTGGACACAGAGAAATATGCTCATGTGCAATGTACATCTATGCACACAGATGTATGCACACCCAATGTACCTGAATACATATTGATAGAGAAATATAATAGGTACACTAAGAATATGGAAAGTTAATGTCATAATATGAACATTAGTTATCTCTGTATAAAAATTTGTTGTTTTGTTTTCTTATCATATTTTCTTACACGTCTGCAATAAGAATATAGTTTTTATAATAAAATGCAGTTAAATTCAACATACTTGTCAAATGAAAGAACTACCTATTTTACAATACTTTAAGAAGATTTAAATAAAGGAGTTCAAAACACAGAAGTATAAATAGTAGATTGGGAAAACTTTGAGTGCAGCTACTACTCATGAAGTTCTTAGCACAGTGCCTGGTATATGATGGGAACATTCAAAGGCTTTATGAAAGCATTGCTGGAAAGGAAGCAGAAAAACTAGATGAACTGGTAGGTTCCCAGAAATCAAATCACTTAGAATACACAAAACCTTTACAGAAACGGTAAATTGGAATCCATGTTTGTAGACAATCCTCTCTACCATTTCTTTCCTTTGGATTTGTACTGAGGCGTGATTCCCAAGATGCACATGAGGTGGCAGCAGAGCAGCACATGTAACAGAGACATTTGCTATGCAGCAAGTTTCAGCAAATTTCAGAGGATTGAAATGATATCAAGTCTAGTGCTTTCATTACAGTTAATGTTGAAACAAGTAGCAAACAGTAACTGGAAATTCCTTATATTTACAAGTTATAAAAGTATCTTTTAAATAGTCTTGGTTTCAATATTGATAGATAACACACAGCACCCAACTTTTCTATTTTTCCAGGTGAACTGCTCTAAGCTATTATTCCCAAGGCGTACACGAGATGGCAGCAGAGAAGCACACTTGGAAAACATTTCCCACAGAAAATCCAGAATTTTCTTTCAAGCACGTTTCAACTGCCACAAACCTTTGAAATGATATAAAGCATGTTTCTTGTTGTCATTACACTTACTCTAGAAATCAGTAATAAAAACTAACAAAAAAACCCTTCCTTTTTTAAGTTAAGAAATTCAATCCTAAAAACCTCACTCAAAATAAAAATTCAAGTTACAAAATACTTTAAATTTAATGGAAATAAAAACTACATAAGAAAACCTGTGGGAAAATGTAGGGAAGAATACATTTTAGCGGAAAAAAGCCTTAAAATATACAGCCTTTCCAATCATACTATGGAACAGGATACTAGACAAAATCCAGAGAAAGTAAAAGAAAAAAATTTTCACAGCCTGAGCAGCCGGTGGCGCAGTGGATATAGCACTTGACTGGAATGCTGAGGACCCAGGATTGAGATACCAAGTTCACCAGCTTGAGCGGAGGCTTATCTGGTTTTAGCAATGCTCACCAGCTTTAGCCCAATGTGCTCACCAGCTCAAGCAAGGTGTCACTCGGTCAGCTGTAGTTTCCTGGACAAGGCACAATGAGAGAGCATTCAATGAATAACTAAGGTGTCACAACAAAAAACTGATGATTGATCGGTGACCTGGCACATAATAAAAAAAATATCTTTACATTCCTGTCCGTGTGTCCTATCTATCCCTCTGTCTGACTTTCTCCCTGTCTCTGTTAAAAAAAAAAAGAGAAAGAAATTAATAAAATGTTCACAGAGACATTCGGCAGGTGTATACCATATTTCCCCTCGGGTAAGACTCATCTTTTTTGAAAAATGTGGGGTTTGAAAACTGGGTGCATCTTATACAGTGGTTGTAGTATTTTTACTTGCATTTCATGTTTCTTCACATTTGTTATCATTTTCTCAAATTTTGTGCCCCAAAATGAAGGTGTGTCTTCTACAGGGAGGCATATTATGCATGGGGAAATATGTTACTTTACAACTTTCCTACCTATTTCCTATTGTGCTGAGATTTTGAAAAACATAATTTATTCCTCTTTGCAAGTTGAGATGCAAAAACAACCAAAAAAATAGCCATTGTCATTTTTTCTTTTATTTAGTTATTAATGTTCGAGAAATAAAGTGGGGGGAAAAAGACAGACAGATAGTCAGAAACATCAATTCTTTTCTGCATGTGCCTTGAACCTGGACCAAACCTATGACATTATTGTATGGCTGTGATGCTCTAACTACTGAGCTCTCTGGTGTAAGCAAGCCATTGTCTCTTGGGGGACAAAATTACTAGAGAAAACCTGAGGCAATTAAAAAATAAAATAATAATCTAGTCTGCAGTGGTGACAAAACCAGAAGAATTTTCTATGCTCTTGACAGTCAGGGGCATAAACAGTATTTCTGATTGTTGAGCAGGAATAGTCACCTTTCCTTACATGCACTTTTTCTTGTGTCATGGCAGCAGTCCAGACTGAGAAACCTTCTAAGCTTTGCTTTTCAGATTTTATCTGAGCCTGGGTCAGCACTTACAATTTAAGTTCTTTTGGTCACAGAACACCTCCCAGGGTCTTTGTTTCATCACTTGTAAATTTTTTCAGTTTTATAGCTGAGATCACGCATTGCTGAAGAACCGAGACTTATGTCTCAGCTCTGCCTTCTAAGACTGATGTACTTAACCTTGCCACGATCAATCACAACTGGAACCAAAGATATTGCACTACCAAATCCAGTGTTTGTCACAACTTATAATTTTTTATGTATATTTTCCCTTCTTCTGTCTACTCCATGACATTGTAATATCCATAAACACAGAAAGTGAGTCTGTCTCATTCAATATTGGCAACCAGTGTCAAGCATATTGCCTGGTATCATATATTAAAAATACAATGTTTTCACTGAAAGAGTGAATAAATAGTCATTTGCATACATACACATATATCCACAAATGACAGACACTATAGAAACAGAGAGGTGTGCTCATGTGCAATGCACATCTATGCACACAGATGTACATGCATCCAATGTACCTGAGTACATATACTTAGAGACATATAATTGGTAAACAAAGAATATGGAAAGAAAATGGCATAAATTAACAGTTGATATGTATGTATGAAAATATGTTGTTTTGTTTTTCTTATCATTTTTTGCACTTATGCAATAAGAATACTGTTTTTATATTTTAAAAGCTGTTAAAATTCAATATACTTGTCAAATCAATGCACATCATATTTTATAATACATTAAGTAAATTTAAATGAAAGAAGATCCAAAGACATATGTAAAAATAGTAGAATGGGAGGTGTCTGAGTGCAGGGACATAAGTTCTTAGCACAGTCTTGGTATATGATGGGCACTTTCAAAGGCTTTATGAAAGCATGGCTGTAAGGAAAGAAGAAAAACATGTTGAAATGATAGATTCCCAGAAAACACACCACTAAGGATACACAAAACTTCACAGAACCGGCTAATTGGAATCAACAGTTATAGACAATATTAACTACCAAAAGTTTTCTTTGGACTTGTACTGAAGCATGATTCCCAAGATGCACACGATGTGGCAGCAGACAAGCACATGCAACAGAGACCATTATTGTATGTGCTATGGAGAAAGTTCCAGCAAACTTCAGAGGATTGAAATGATATCAAATATATCTCTTTCTTACACTAGAAATAATGTTGAAACAGGTAGCAAACTGTAAGTAGAACATCCTTATATTTACAATTTATAAAAAGTATCTTCTAGATAGCCTTCGATTCAACATTGATAGATAACACACAACACCCAACTGCTGGATTTTTCCAGGTGAATTGCTCTGAGCTGGTATTCCCAAGGTGCTCACGAGGTGGCAGCAGAGAAGCGCACTTGGAAAACACTTACCACACACATTCCTGTATGTTCATTCAGGCAAGTTTTAACTACCTGAAACCTTTGAAATCATACAAAGCATGTTTCTTGTTGTCATTATATTTACTCTAGTAATCACTCATAGAAACTAACTAAAAAACTTTTTCTTTTTAAGTTAAGAAATTCACTCCTAAATAACCCTCCCTCAAACTCACAATTCACATTACAAAATACTTTAAAATTAATGAAAATAAAGACTACATAAAAAAATCTATGGAAAAATGTAGTGATGAATACATTTTAGGAGAAAAACCTTAAAATACACAGCCTTTCCACCCATACTATGAACCAGGATACTAAATAAAATCCAGAGTATGTAAAAAAATAAAAACAATGTTCACAGACTGACAATGCAGTGGTGCAGTGGGTAGAGCATTTGACTGGAATGCGCAGTTCCCAGATTTGAGATCCCAAGGTTGCGAGCTTGAGTGTGGGCTCATTTTGTTTTAGCAAAGCTCATCAGCTTGAGTCCAAGGTCGCTGGCTCGAGCAAGGGGTCACTCAGTCAGCTGTAGCCCCCTGGTCAAGGCACTTATAAGAGAGCAGTCAATGAACAACTGAGGTGTCCCAACAAAAAACTGATGATTGATCTGTGACCTGGCACATAATAAAAAATTCTCTCCATTTCTGTCTGTCTGTCCCTATCTGTCCCTCTCTCTAGCTCTCTCTATGTCTTCATACAAAAGAAAGAAAAAGAAAGAAAGAAATGTTCATAGAGACATTTGGAGGTTCTATCCATATTTTCCTACGTATAAAACTCATCATTTTTAAAAATGTGGGGTTTAAAATGTGGTTGCGTCTTATAGAGTTCTTTTTGGAATTTTACCTGCATTTTCTGTTTATTCACAATTATTATCATTTTCTCAAATTTTGTGCCCCAAAGTTACAGTGCTTCTTATACAGAGAGGCTACTTATACATGAGGAAATTTGGTACTTTACTATGGTACCACTTATTTACTCTTGGGGTGAGATTTTGAAAAAAATAATTCACTCCTCTAAACTATTTAAGCTGCAAAAAAAAGAAAGCCATTGTCCTTTTTCTTTTATTTAGTTTTTAATGTTAGAGGGAAGAAGAGAGAGAAAGGATACAGAAAGGTAGTCAGAAACATCAATTTGTTTCTGTATGTGCCTAGACCCAGGATCAAACCTATGACATTAGTGTAAGGGTGTGATCCTCTATTTACTGAGCTCTCTGGTGATAGCAAGCAATTGTCTTTAGAGGCAAAAAAATTACTAGAGAAAAACTGAGGTAATTAAAAAGTAAAATATTAATCTAGTCTGCTGTGGTGACAACACCAGAAGATTTTCCTTTCTCTTGACAGTCAGGGGCATAAAAAATATTTCTGATTGTTTACCAAAATGTGACCCCTTTTCTAACAAGCACTTTTTTTATGCTGTTGCAGCAGTCCAGACTGAGAGACCTCCTAAGCTTTGGACATCAGAATTTTTCTGAGCCTGCGTTACCACTAACAAGCTAGGTTCTTTTGGTCACAGAACACCTCCCAGGGTCTTTGTTTCAACACTTGAGAATTTTCTCAGTTTTATAGCTGAGAACATGCACGGCTGATGAACTGAGACTTATGACTCAGCTCTGCCTTTTTTTTTTTTTTAAATAAATTTTTATTAATGGTAATGGGATGACATTAATAAATCAGGGTACATATATTCAAAGAAAACATGTCTAGGTTACCTTGTCATTAAATTATGTTGCATACCCCTCGCCCAAAGTCAGATTGTCCTTCGCCACCCTCTATCTAGTTCTCTGTGCCCCTCCCCCTCCCCCTAACTCTCCCCCTGTCCTCCCTCCCCCCACCCCTGGTAACCACCACACACTTGTCCATGTCTCTTGGTCTCATTTTTATGTTCCACCAATGTATGGAATCCTGTAGTTCTTGTTTTTTTCTGATTTACTTATTTCACTCCTTATAATGTTATCAAGATCTCACCATTTTGCTGTAAATAATCTGATGTCATCATTTCTTATGGCTGAGTAGTATTCCATAGTGTATATGTGCCACATCTTCTTTATCCAGTCTTCTATTGAAGGGCTTTTTGGTTGTTTCCATGTCTTGGCCACTGTGAACAGTGCTGCAATGAACATGGGGCTACATGTGTCTTCACGTATCAATGTTTCTGAGGTTTTGGGGTGTATACCCAGTAGAGGGATTGCTGGGTCATAAGGTAGTTCTATTTGCAGTTTTTTGAGGAACCACCATACTTTCCTCCATAATGGTTGTACTACTTTACAGTCCCACCAACAGTGAATGAGGGTTCCTTTTTCTCCACAGCCTCTCCAACATTTGCTATTACCCGTCTTGTTGATAATAGCTAATCTAACAGGGGTGAGGTGGTATCTCATTGTAGTTTTGATTTGCATTTCCCTAATAACTAATGAAGCTGAGCATCTTTTCATATATCTGTTGGCCATTTGTATCTCTTCCTGGGAGAAGTGTCTATTCATGTCTTCTTCCCATTTTTTTATTGGATTGTTTGTTTGTTTGTTGTTGAGTTTTATGAGTTCTTTGTAAATTTTGGAAATTAGGCCCTTATCTGAGCTGTTGTTTGAAAATATCATTTCCCATTTAGTTGGCTGTCTGTTTATTTTTATATCAGTTTCTCTTGCTGAGCAAAAACTTTTTATTCTGATGTAGTCCCATTCATTTATCTTTGCCTTCACTTCTCTTGCCATTGGAGTCAAGTTCATAAAATGTTCTTTAAAACCCAGGTCCATGAGTTTAGTACCTATGTCTTCTTCTATGTACTTTATTGTTTCAGGTCTTATATTTAGGTTTTTGATCCATTTTGAATTAATTTTAGTACACGGGGACAGGCTGTAGTTGAGTTTCATTCTTTTGCATGTGGCTTTCCAGTTTTCCCAACACCATTTGTTGAAGAGGCTTTCTTTTCTCCATTGTGTGTTGTTGGCCCCTTTATCAAAGATTATTTGACCATATATATGTGGTTTTATTTCTAGGCTTTCTATTCTGTTCCATTGGTCTGAGTGTCTATTTTTCTGCCAATACCATGCTGTTTTGATTATTGTGGCCCTATAATATAGTTTTAAGTCAGGTATTGTAATGCCCCCAGCTTCATTCTTTTTCCTTAGGATTGTTTTGGCTATTCGGGGTTTTTTATAGTTCCATATAAATCTGATGATTTTCTGTTCCATTTCTTTAAAAAATCTCATAGGGATTTTGATGGGAATTGCATTAAATTTGTATATTGCTTTGGGTAATATGGCCATTTTGATTATATTTATTCTTCCTATCCAAGAACAAGGAATATTTTTCCATCTCATTGTATCTTTTTCGATTTCCCTTAACAATGCTTTGTAATTTTCATTATATAGGTCCTTTACATTCTTTGTTATGTTTATTCCTAGGTATTTTATTTTTTTTGTTGCAATCATGAAGGGGATTATTTTTTTGAGTTCGTTTTCTAATATTTCATTGTTGGCATAGATAAAGGCTATGGACTTCTGTATGTTAATTTTGTATCCTGCGACCTTACTGTATTGGTTTATTGTTTCTAATAATCTTTTTGTGGAGTCCTTCGGGTTTTCGATGTATAGGATCATATCATCAGCAAAAAGTGATACCTTTACTTCTTCTTTTCCAATATGGATGCCTTTTATTTCATTGTCTTGTCTGATTGCTCTGGCCAGAACTTCTAGCACCACGTTAAATAAGAGTGGAGAGAGTGGACAACCCTGTCTTGTTCCTGATTTAAGGTAGAAAGTCCTCAGTTTAATGCCGTTTAAAATGATGTTGGCTGATTGTTTATCATACATGGCCTTTATCATGTTGAGATAGTTTCCTTCTATACCCATTTTGTTGAGAGTCTTAAACATAAAATTGTGTTGTATTTTATCAAAAGCCTTTTCTGCATCTATTGATAAGATCATGTGGTTTTTGTTCTTTGTGTTGTTGATATGGTGTATTACGTTAACCGTTTTGCGTATGTTGAACCATCCTTGAGATTCTGGGATGAATCCCACTTGATCATGATGTATTATTTTTTTAATATGTTGTTGTATTCGGTTTGCCAGTATTTTGTTTAGAATTTTAGCATCTGTATTCATTAGAGATATTGGTCTGTAGTTTTCTTTCTTTGTGCCATCCTTGCCAGGTTTTGGTATGAGGGTTATGTTGGCCTCATAAAATGTGTTTGGAAGTATTGCTTCTTCTTCAATTTTTTGGAAGACTTTGAGTAGAATAGGAACCAAGTCTTCTTTGAATGTTTGATAGAATTCACTAGTATAACCGTCTGGGCCTGGACTTTTATTTTTGGGGAGGTTTTTAATGGTTTTTTCTATTTCTTCTCTACTAATAGGTCTGTTTAGGCTTTCTGCTTCTTCATGACTCAGTCTAGGAAGGTTGTATTGTTCTAGGAATTTATCCATTTCTTCTAGATTGTTGTATTTGGTGGCATATAATTTTTCATAGTATTCTACAATAATTCTTTGTATATCTATGATGTCTGTGGTGATCTCTCCTCTTTCATTTTGGATTTTATTTATTTGAGTCCTGTGCCTTTTTTCCTTGGTGAGTCTTGCCAAGGGTTTGTAGATTTTGTTGATCTTTTCAAAGAACCAGCTCCTTGTTTTATTGATTTTTTCTATAGTTTTTCTGTTCTCTATTTCATTTATTTCTGCTCGGATTTTTATTATCTCCTTTCTTCGGCTGGTTTTGGGTTGTCTTTGTTCTTTTTTTTCTAGTTCCTTAAGGTGTGAAGTTAAGTGGTTTACTTCGGCTCTCTCTTCTTTGTTCATATAGGCCTGAAGTGATATGAACTTTCCTCTTATTACTGTTTTTGCTGCATCCCAGATATTCTGATATGTCGTATTTTCATTTTCATTTGTCTGTATGTATCTTTTGATCTCTGCGCTTATTTCTTCTTTGACCCATTCATTTTTTAGAAGTATGTTGTTTAGTTTCCACATTTTTGTGGGTTTTTCCCCCTCTTTTTTGCAGTTGAATTCTAGTTTCAAGGCTTTATGATCAGAAAATATGCTTGGTACAATTTCAATTTTTCTAAATTTGCTGATATTGTCTTTGTGGCCCAACATATGGTCAATTCTTGAGAATGTTCCATGTACACTGGAGAAAAATGTATACTCTGTCGCTTTGGGATGAAGTGTCCTGTATATGTCTATCATATCCAGGTGTTCTAGTATTTCATTTAAGGCCACTATATCTTTATTGATTCTCTGTTTGGATGACCGATCTAGAGCCGTCAGCAGAGTATTGAGGTCTCCAAGTATGATTGTATTTTTGTTAGTTTTTGTTTTAAGGTCAATAAGTAGCTGTCTTATATATTTTGGTGCTCCTTGGTTTGGTGCATATATATTAAGGATTGTTATGTCTTCTTGATTCAGTGTCCCCTTAATCATTATGAAGTGACCATTTTTGTCTCTGAGTACTTTTTCTGTCTTGTAGTCAGCATTATCAGATATGAGTATTGCTACACCTGCTTTTTTTTGGGTGTTGTTTGCTTGGAGTATTGTTTTCCAGCCTTTCACTTTGAATTTGTTTTTATCCTTGTTGCTTAGATGTGTTTCTTGTAGGCAGCATATAGTTGGATTTTCTTTTTTAATCCATTCTGCTACTCTGTGTCTTTTTAATGGTAAGTTTAATCCATTTCCATTTAGTGCAATTATTGACACTTGTGGGTTCCCTACTGCCATTTTATAAATTGCTTTCTGTTAGTTTTGTATCTAGTTTGATTCTTCCCTTTTGTTTTTCTATCATTTGTTTCTGTTTGTTTGTGTTCCATACTTCTTTCCTCTGTTGCTACCTTTTTTAAGTCATGTGTTTTTGTGGTGGTTTTTTCTAGGGTGGTTACCATTAAGTAATGAAAAGGGTACCTACCATATTCATTGTAGTACCCTATCTTATGAGTATTTCTGCACTTCATCGTCCTTTGCTACTGTTAATCTCCATTCCCTCCCCCCTTTTTTTTCCTTTGTTGTCACAGTTTAAGTTTGGTTTTATTGTGTTCTTGGTGGAGCTGTTACTTGTGGTGTTGTTTTCTTTTGTTCTTTGAATCTGGTTGGAAAACCCCCTTTAGTATTTCCTGGAGTGGGGGCTTTCTCGTGATAAATTCTCTCATCTTTTCTGTATTTGTGAATGTTTTTATATCTCCTTCATACTTGAAGGATAGCTTTGATGGGTATAGTATTCTTGGCTGAAAGTTCCTCTCTTTCAGGGCTTTAAATATTGGGGTCCACTCTCTTCTAGCTTGTAGAGTTTCTGCTGAGAAATCTGATGATAATCTAATAGGCCTTCCTTTATATGTTGTACTCTTCTTTTCCCTGGCTGCCTTGAGAATTTTTTCTTTGTCATTGGTTTGTGTCATCTTTATTATAATGTGCCTTGTTGTGGGTTTGTTGGGGTTAAGAAAACTCGGCGTTCTGTTTGCTTCTTGAATTTGAGGCTTTAGTTCTTTCCACTGGCTTGGGAAGTTCTCGTCTATTATTTGTTTGAGTATATTCTCCATTCCATTTTCTTTCTCTTCTCCTTCTGATATACCTATTATTCTTATGTTATTCTTTCTGATGGAGTCAGATAATTCCTGTAGGGCTTTCTCGTTTTTTATTATTTTTGAGTCTCTTTCTTCTTCTCTCTGTTGTGCCTCAAGTTGTTTGTCTTCTATTTCACTAATCCTATCTTCAATCTGGGTTGTTCTGCTAGCTAAGCTTGTTACCTCGTTTTTCAGCTCGTGAATTGAGTTTTTCATTTCTGTTTGATTTGTTTTTATAGTTTCAATTTCCTTGGTAATATATTCTTTGTGTTCATTGAGTTGTTTTCTGATCTCCCTATATTGCCTTTCTGTGTTTTCTTGTATATCTCTGAGTATTTTTAAGATTTCTATTTTAAATTCTCTGTCATTTAGCTCCAAGGCTTCCAATATGTTAAGTGTTTTCTCCATAGATTTTTCCACATCTATTTGTGTTACCTCTCTTTCTTTTGTATCCATAATATTCGATTTCCTCTTTCTTATTGGCATCTGAGGGTGGTCTTGTTGATAGCACTAATTAGAATTAATAAAGAGTAAAAAGTAAAAAAAAAACAAAAAAAAAACCAAAGGGTAAAACACCCCACAAAAAAAAGCAGTAATAATTTATTATTTTCCCCCCCCCTTTTTTTTCTTTCTTCTCCTTCCCTCCTCTCCCCTCCTCAGGGAAATATCGTGCCTATAATGGAGGGCCTGGTTTGCGGTGAAGAGTTCAAGGGGCAAAATAAAAAGGGGAGTAGGGACCTACTAAATGCAAAAAAAAAAAAAAAGGAAGAAAATCTTAGACAGGCATAAGTTGATCTGCCTGCGGGTGATGGTCAACTAAGAGATATAATGAGAGGGATAAGAGGGAACCAGAAAAAAGGACAAAAAAAGGAATAATGAAGAAAAAAATAAAAATAATAAGTAAAAATCTGTTGTATTAAGTGGAGCGAAGACCAAATACAATGGAGACCTTGGGTTGGGAGGACCCAAAATGCCACAAAAATAAACTAACAAGAAAGAAACAAAAACAAAAGCGAAAAAGAAAAATAAAGCCAAAAAAACCCTTGAGTCCCAAATTAACTAATTTGTTCGTGATTGAGGATTAAATGGGAGGAAAGTAAAATGAGAAAAGAAAAAACGAATAGAAAGGAAAGAATAAGAAAAAGAGAAAAACGAAGGAAGAAATAAAAAAGGAAGAGAAAAAAACAAAATAAAGCAAAAAACAAAAACAGAAACAAAAACAAAAAAAAAAAACAAAAGAGGAGAGAGTGAGAGTTAAGTGTCCTGGAGTATAACCCCAAAGGAGGGTGAGGATGAAGAAGAGAAATAAAATGTAACACTTATGGGTAGTGTAGTTCAAGAAAAGGGAAGCATAAGATGGGCAGAGAATAGAAGGACCGAGGTGGATGAAATAAAGGCTATAAGATAGAAGAAACAAACAACAACAACAACAACCAAAAAAAAAATTAGTGGAACAAGTTGTAAAGTCTGTGGATTTTTCTTGATTTTGAGAGGTTAACTTCTTCCTTTTTCTTTTCTCTCCCTCTTCCTGGTCGGTGACTCTGTACCCCAGGCTCTGCCCCTGTGTCACATTTAGGTAGGAATTTGCAGTTGATGGGATTCTATGGCAATGTCATATAATTGGCTTTAGTCTTGCTGGTAGTCAAGGCTTGTTGGCGTTTGCAGGGTCCAACGATGAGAGAGTTTGCTTTCGTGGATTCTCTCTCCTAGTCCCCCCTTCCTGAATTAGCAGCCTGGTGATCCAGCTATAAGGCTGCCACTGCTTCTGCCTGGGGAGTAAGAGGCTCAAAGAGCTGGGAAATCCCCACTCTATCCCCACTCAGTGCAAGGCTTTGGGAAGGGCTCTGGCAGTCAGGGCCTCCAGTGTAATCAGGCGGGGGTGGGAGTCAATTGTTGTCAAGGTGACTGTTCAGCGCCTAGCATTCAGTTGGACCTCTCAACCCAGGCTTTCCACACTTTGTAGCCTGTTTTGGCTGGTAAGAAGAGGCACTAGTCTCTGCTTGCGACTAGTGTGGTATAGATCTTATTATCTGCCAAGTCCTTCTTGTTAGCGTTTATCCCTGAATATGGAGGCTCTATCAATCAGAAGTTGCCCCCGCCCCTTTAGCGAGAGGCACTAAAAAATATCACGCCTCTTGTCTTGGGTCGGTGAACTGAGAGAGATCTTATCAATTAGAACCGAGGGTGCGCAGATTTCACGGGTTAAGTTAATTTTAGTAATTGGGTCGCAGCTGTGCTCCCGAAGGTATTTCAGGCTGCCTGCGCGTGCCCCTCCCCCAACGCTTGATTGTTAGCTTGAATGGCTGGGTGAGGTGCCCCGCCCGCGGAGAGAATCTCCCAAGTAGGGAATACCGCCCTGGGGCCTCTCCCGCTCCCCGTGCGTGGGCCGCTGGGAACGTTAGCGGTGCTCGGTCTGCAATGCTTGGTCTGCAAACAGACCGGGCGCGCCAGCGGCTGCTCGCCGCTCCGGAGTGTGGGCGGTGCTCGCTCTGCAACCGACCCGGGCGCTGCTCGCGGCGGCTCGCGGCGGCGGCTCGCGGCGGCGGCGGCTGGCGGTGGCGGCTCGAGGCTGCTGCTCGCGGCTCCCGAGTGCGGGATGACTTACCACAGGCGCACTTCCTCGCGGCTTGAATGAACGTCCCTGCGGTAGCTTCCTCCACACCCTCGTCTCTCAGATTCAAGTGATAACAGTCCTTTTGCTTTCAGTTTGTGTGGAACTCCGTAATGCTCCGAAGATAAATTTTCCTGTTTCTAGTTGATAAATTTGTTGTGATTTTGGGGAGATCTGTCGGACGCGCTGCTCACGGCGCCATTTCCGTGACGTCACTCGTCAGCTCTGCCTTTACAGAAACTGATATACCAAACGTCACCATGATCAATAAAAACTGGGAAAAACAAATTGCACTACCATATCCAGTGCTTGTCACAACTTATAGTTATTTTATTTATGTATATATTTTCTTCCTCTGTCTACAGCATGACAGTGTATTATTCATAAAGACAGAAAGTGAGTCTGTCTCTTTCACTATAGGCAACTAGTTTCAAGCACAGTGCCTGGCACATAATAGAAATACAATAAATGTTTAATGAATGAAAGACTAAATACAAATTTGCATACATACAGAGGTATGCACTCATGATAAATAATGTGGACACAGAGAGATATGCTCATGTGCAATGCACATCTATGCATACAGATGTATGCACACCCAATGTACCTTAATACATATAGATAGAGAAATATAATAGGTACACTAAGAATATGGAAAGATAATGTTATCATATTAACAGTAGTTATCTCTTCATGAACATTTGTTGTTTTGTTTTCTTATCATATTTGCTTACACTTCTGCAATAAGACTACAGTTTTTGTAATAAAAAAGCAGTTAAATTCAACATACTTGTCAAATCAAAGGACATCCTATTTTACAATACATTAAGAAATTTAAATAAAGGAGTTCAAAAAACATAAGTAAAAATAGTAGAATGGGAAGACATTGAGTGCAGCAGCTAGTCATGTAGTTCCTAGCACAGTGCCTGGTCTATGATGGGAACATTCAAAGACTTTATGAAAGAATTGCTGGAAGAATAGAAGAAAAACAAGATGAACTGATAGATTCCCAGAAATCAAATCACTAAAAATACACAAAATGTTTACAGAAATGGCAAATTGTAATTATAATTTGTAGACAATCCTCTCTACCATTTCTTTCCTTTGGATCTGTACTGAGGATTGATTCCCAAATGCACACGAGGTGGCAGCAGAGAAGCACATGTAACAGAGACCATTATTGTACTTGCTATGCAGCAAGTTTCAGCAAACTTCAAAGGAATGAAATGATATCAAGTATGTCTACTGCTTTCACTACAGTTAACGTTGAAACAATTAGCAAACAGTAACTAGAAATTCCTTATATTTACAAGTTATAAATGTATATTCTAAATAGTCTTGGTTTCAGCATTGATAGATAACGCACAGCTCCCAACTTTTGTATTTTTCCAGGTGAAGTGCTCTGAACTGTTATTCCCAAGGTGCACACGAGGTGGCAGCAGAGAAGTGCACTTGGAAAACATTTCCCAAGGACAATCCTGAATTTCCTTTCAAGCACGTTTCAACTGCCACAAACCTTTGAAATGATATAAAGCATGTTTCTTGTTGTCATTACACTTACTCTAGAAATCAGTAATAAAAACTAATTAAAAACCCCTTCCTTTTTTAAGTTAAGAAATTCATTCCTAAATAACTCCCACTCAAAATCAAAATTCAAGTTACAAAATACTTTAAAATTAATGAAAATGAAGACTACATAAGAAAATCTATGGAAAAATGTAGTGATGAATACATTTTAGGGAAAAACCTTAAAATACACAGCCTTTCCACCCATACTATGAACCAGGATACTAAATAAAATCTAGAGAATGTAAAAGAAAAAGAACATTCACAGATTGACAAGGCAGTGTTGAAGTGGGTAGAGCATTTGACTGGAATGTGCAATACCCAGATTTGTGATCACAAGGTTTCAACCATGAGCGTGGGCTCATCTTGATTTAGCATGAGCCCAAAGTTGCTGGCTCTAGCAAGGGGTCACTCATTCAGCTGTATCCCTCTGGTCAAGGCACATATGAGAGAGCAGTCAATGAACAACTGAGGTGTTTCAACGAAAAATTGATGATTGATCTGTGACCTGGCACATAATAAAAAATTATCTCCATTCCTGTCTGTGTGTCCCTATCTATCCCTCTCTCTGACTCTCTTTATCTCTGTAAGAAAGAAAGAATAAAGAATGAAAGAAATGATCACAGAGACATTGGAGGTTTTATCCATATTTTCCTAAGTATAAAACTCATCATTTTGAAAAATGTGGGGTTTGGAAACTGGGTGCACTTATACAGTGGTTGTTGTATTTTTATGTGCATTTCTTGTTTCTTTGATTTGTTATCATTTTGTCAAATCTTGTGCCACAAAATTAAGGTGCTTCTTATACAGGGAAGCTACTTATACATGGAAAAATATGGTACTTTACAAACTTACCACTTCTTTTTTCTTGGGGTGAGATTTTGAAAAACATAATTCATTCTCAAAGAAATTTAAGCTACAGAAACAACAAAAAAAAGCCCTTGTCATTTTTTTTTAATTTAGTTATTAATGTTAGAAAGAGAAAGAGGGGGAAAACAAACAGACAGATAGTCAGAAACATCAATGTGTTTCTGTATGTGTTCAGACCCAGGACCAAACCCATGACATTAGTGTATGGGTGTGATGCTCTATCGACTGAGCTCTCTGGTGATAGCAAGCCATTGTCTTTAGGTGGAAAAATTTAGTAGAGAAAACATGAGGTTATTAAAATGTAAAACAATAATCTAGTCTGCTGTTGTAATAACACCAGAAGACTAATCTTTGCTCTTGACAGTAAGGGGCATGATCAATATTTCTGATTGTTTACCATGATGTGACCCCTATTCTAACATGCACTCTTTTTTGTGCTGTTGCAGCAGTCCAAACTGAGAGATCTCCTAAGCTTTGGACATCAGAATTTATCTTAGCCAGGGTCACCACCTACAAGCTAGGTTTTTTTGGTCACAGAACACATCCCAGGGTCTTTATTTCAGCACTTGAAAATTTTCTCAGTTTTATAGCTGAGAACATGCATTGCTGATGAACTGAGACTTATGACTCAGCTCTGCCTTTAGAGAAACTAATATACTGAATGTCGCCATGATCAATGAAAACTGGGAAAAAGACATTGCACTACCATATCCAGTGCTTGTCACAACTCATAATTATTTTTTTATGTTTATTTTTTCTTCCTCTGTCTACAGCATGACAGTGTATTAGTCATATAGACAGGAAGTGAGTCTGTCTTTTTCACTATAAACAACCAGTGTCGAGCCCAGTGCCAGGCACATAATAGAAACACAGTAAGTGTTTAATAAAAGATAAAATAAATATTCATTTACATACATACACAGGTATCAACAAATCATAGACACTGTGGACACAGAGAGATATGCTCATGTGCAATGCCCACTTATGCACACAGATGTATGCACACCCAATGTACCTTAGTATATATAGAGAAATATAATATGCACACAAAGAATATGGAAAGATAGTGTCATAATATTAACAGTAGTTATCTCTGTATAAAAATTTGTTGTTTTGTTTTCTTATCATTTTTTCTTGCACTTCTGCAATAAGAATACAGTTTTTATAATAAAAAAGCAGTTAAATTCAACATACTTGTCAAATCAAAGTACATTCTACTTTACAATACATTAAGAATATTTAAATAAAGGAGTTCAAAAGAATAAAGTAAAAATAGTAGACTGGGAAAAAATTGAGTGCAGCAACAACTCATGTAGTTTTTAGCACAGTGCCTGGTATATGATGGGAACATTCAAAGGCTTTTTGAAAGCAACGTTGGAAGGAAAGAAGAAAAACAAGATAAACTGATAGATTCCCAGAAATCAAATCACTAAGAATACACAAAAACTTTACAGAAATTGCAAATTGGAATCAACGTTTGTAGACAATCCTCTCTACCATTCCTTTCCTTTGGATCTGTACTGAGGCATGATTCCCAAAATGTACACGAGGTGGAAGCAGAGAAGCACATGTAACAGAGACCATTATTGTATATGCTATGCAGCAAGTTTCAGCAAATTTCAGAGGATTGAAATGATATCAAGTATATCTATTGCTTTCACTACAGTTAATGTTGAAAAAGTAGCAAACAGTAACTAGAAATTCCTTATATTTAAAAGTTATAAAAGTATCTTCTAAATAGTCTTGTTTTCAACATTGATAGATAACGCACAGTACCCAAGTTTTGTATTTTTTCTAGGTGAAGTGCTGTGGACTGTTATTCCCAAGGTGCACACCAAGTGGCAGCAGAGAAGCACACTTGGAATACATTTCCCACAGACAATCCTGCATTTTCTTTCAAGCAAGTTTCAACTACCTCAAACCTATGAATCATATAAAGCATGTTTCTTGTTGTCATTACATTTACTCTAGAAATCAGTAATAAAAACTAAAAAAAAAACTTTTCCTTTTTTAAGTTAAGAAATTCATTCCAAAATAAGCCCCACTCAAAATCAAAATTAAAGTTTCAAAATACTTTAAACTTAAAATAAATAAAAACTACATAAGAAAACCTATGGAAACATGCTGTGATGAATACATTTTAGTGGAAAAAAACCTTAAAATACACAGCCTTTCCACCCATACTATGAAATAGGATACTAAACAAAATCCAGAGAAAAAAAAAGAAAATAATTTTCACAGCCTGAGCAGGTGGTGGCGCAGTGTATAGAGCATTTGAATGGAATGCAGAGGACCAAGGTTTGAGATCCCTAGGTCGCCATCTTGAGCGTGGGCTTATCTGTTTTGAGCAAAGCTCACCAGCTTTATCCCAATGGGCTCACTGGCTTGAGCAAGGGGTCACTGGGTCAGCTATAGTTCCCTGGTCAAGGCACAATGAGAGAGCAGTCAATGAACAACTAAGTTGTTCAAAAAAAAAAACTGTTGATTGATCTGTGACCTGGCACATAATAAAAAAAAAAAAGCCTTTACATTCCTGTCTGTGTGTCCCTATCTATCCCGCTGTCTGACTCTCTCCCTGTCTCTGTAAAAAAGAAGGAAGAAAAGAAAGAAAGAAATAAAAGGTTCACAGAGACATCAGCAGGTGTATACCATATTTCCCCTCGTTTAAGACTCATCTTTTTTGAAAAATGTGGGGTTTGAAAACTGGGTGTGTCTTATACAATGGTTGCCATATTTTTTACTTGAATTTCGTGTTTCTTCACATTTGTTATCATTTTCTCAAATTTTGTGCCAAAATTGAAGGTGCGTCTTCTAAATGGAGGCATATTATGTATGAGGAAATATGGTTCTTTACAACCTTACTACCTTTTACTTTTGTAGTGAGATTCTGAAAAACATAATTCATTCCTCTATGCAATTTAAGATGCAAAAACAACAAAAAAATAACCATTGTCATTTTTCTTTTATTTAATTATTAACGGTAGAGAAAGAAAGTGGGGGGAAAAAGACAGACAGATAGTCAGAAACATCAATTTGTTTCTGTATGTGCCTTGAACCAGGAGGAAACCTATGACATTACTGTAGGGGTGTGATGCTCTAACTACTGAGTTCTCTTGTGTAAGCAAGCCACTGTCTCTTTGGGAACAAAATTACTAGAGAAAACCTGAGGCAATTAAAAAATAAAACAATAATCTAGTCTGCTGTGGTGACAACACCAGAAGACTTTTGTATGCTCTTGAGTGTCAGGGGCATAAACAGTATTTCTGATTGTTGAGCACATATTGGCACTTTTCCATGCATGCACTTTTTCTTGTCTGTGGCAGCAGTCCAGACTGAGAAACCTCCAAAGCTTTGGTTTTCAGATTTTATCTTAGCCTGGTTCAGCACTTACAAGTTAGGTTCTTTTAGTCATAGAATACCTCCCAGGGTCTTTGTTTCATCACTTGTAATTTTTCTCAGTTTTATAGCTAAGATCATGCATTGCTGAAGAACTGAGACTTATGTCTCAGCTCTGCCTTCTGAGAAACTAATATATTTACCTTGCCACAATCAATCACAACTGGGGCCAAAGATTTTGCACTACCAAAACTAGTCTTTGTCACAACTTATAATTTTTTATGTATATTTTTCCTTCCTCTGTTTACTCCATGACAGTGTAATATCCATAAAGACAGAAAGTGAGTCTGTCTCATTCACTATAGGCAAACAGTGTCGAGCACAGTGCCTGGCATATAATAAAAATACAATAAGTTTTTCTGAAAGAGTGAATAAATAGTCATTTGCATATGTACACAGATATCCACAAATGACATACACTATTGAAACAGAGAGGTATACTCATGTGCAATGCACATCTATGCACACCGATGTCCACACACCCAATGTACCTGAGTACATATACATAAAGAAATATAATTGGTACACAAAGAATATAGAAAGAAAATGGCATAAATTTATCTGTTGATATCTATGTATGAAAATTTGTTGTTTTGTTTTTCTTATCATTTTTTTGCACTTCTGCAATAAAAATACCATTTTTATAATAAAAAAGCTGTTAAAATTCAATATACTTGTCAAATCAAAGCACATTATATTTTACAATACATTAAGTAAATTTAAATGAAAGAAGTTCAAAAGACAGATGTAAAAATAGTAGAATGGGAAGTGACTGAGTGCAGGGACATGAGTTCTTAGCACAGTGCCTGGTATATGATGGGCACTTTCAAAGGCTTTATGAAAGCATGGCTGGAAAAAAATAAGAAAAACAAGATGAAACAATAGAATTCCAGAAAACACACCACTAAGAATACACAAAAACTTTACAGAACCAGCTAATTGGAATCAATGGTTGTAGACAACCTTATCTACCAAAATTTTCTTTGGAACTGTACTGAAGCGTGATTCCCAAGATGCAAACGAGGTGGCAGCAAAGAAGGACATGCAACAGAGACCATTATTGTATGTGCTATGGAGCAATTTCCCACAAACTTCAGAGGACTGAAATGATTTCAATTATACCTCTTGCTTACACTACAGTTTACGTTGAAACAGGTAGGAAACAGTAACTAGAACCACCTTATATTTACAAGTTGTTAAAGCATCTTCTAGATAGCCTTGGATTCAACATTGATAGATAACACACAACACCCAACTGCTGGATTTTTCCAGGTGAACTGATCTGAGCTGTTATTCTCAAGGTGCACACAAGGAGGCAGCAGAGAAGCACACTTGGAAAACATTTACCACAGACATTCTTGTATGTTCATTCAAGCAAGTTTCAACTACATCAAACTGTTGAAATCATATAAAGCATGTTTCTTGTTATCATTATTCTTACTCTAGTAATCATTCATAGAAACTAACTAAAAAACCCTTTCTTTTTTAAGTTAAGAAATTCACTCCTAAATCACCACCCTGAAACTCACAATTCAAGTTAAAAAATACTTTAAAATTAATGAAAATAAAGACTACATAAGAAAATCTATGGAAAAATGTAGTGATGAACATATTTAAGGGGGAAAAAAACCTTAAAATTCACAGCCTTTCCACCCATACTAAGAACCAAGGTACTAAATAAAATCCAGAGAATGTAAAAGAAAAAAAATGTTCACAGACTGACAAGGCAGTGGCGCAATGGGCAGAGCATTTGACTGGAATGCGCAGTATCCAGGTTTCAGATCCCAAGGTCGCCAGCTTGAGCTTGGGCTCACCTTGTTTTAGCAAAGCTCAACAGCTTGATCCCAAGGTCACTGGCTCGAGTAAGGGGTCACTCGGTCAGCTGTAGCCCCCTGGTCAAGGCACATATGAGAGAGCAGTCAATGAACAACTAAAGTGTCCCAATGAAAAACTGATGATTGATCTGTGACCTGGCACATAATAAAAAAATTCTCTCCATTCCTGTCTGTCCCTATCTATCCCTCTCTCTGACTCTCTCTATGTCTCTGTAAAAAAAAAAAAAAAAAGAAAAAAAAAGTAAGAAACTTTCACAGAGACATTTTGTGTTTCTATTCATATTTTTCTAAGTATAAAACTCATCATTTTGAAAAATTTGGGGTTTGTAAACTGAATGCGTCTTATACAGTAGTTGTTGTATTTTTACTTGCATTTCCTGTTTCTTCATATTTGTTATCATTTACTTAAATTTTGTGCCCCAAAATCAAGGTGCTTTTTATACAGTGAGTTTACTTGTACATGGGGAAATATGATACTTTACAACCTTACCACTTATTTCCTTTTGGGGTAAAATTTTGAAAAACAAAAATCATTTCTCTAAGCAATTTAAGCTGCAAAAACAACAAATATAGCCATTGTCATATTTCTTTTATTTAGTTATTAATGTCATAGGGAGGAAGAGGGGGAAAACAAACAGACAGTCAGTAAAAACAATGTGTTTCTGTATGTGCCTAGACCCAGGATGAAACCTATGACATTAGTGTATGGGTGTGATGCTCTATCTACTGAGTTCTCTGGTGATAGGAAGCCATTGTCTTTAGAAGGAAAAAGTACTAGAGAAAACCTGTGGTAATTAAAAGTAAAACAATAATCTATTCTGCTGTGGTGACAACACCAGAAGACTTTTCTTTGCTCTTGACAGTCAGGGGCATAAACAGTATTTCTGATTGTTAACCACGATGTGACCCCTATCCTAACATGCACTCTTTTCTTGTGCTGTTGCAGCAGTCCAGACTGAGAGACCTCCTAAGCTTTGGACATCAGAATTTATCTTAGCCTGGGTCACCACTTACAAGCTAGGTTCTTTTGGTCACAGAACACCTCCCAGGGTCTTTGTTTTAGCACTTGAGAATTTTTTTAGTTTTATAGTTGAGAACACGAATTTCTGAAGAACTGAGACTTTGTTTCAGCTCTGCTTTTCAAAAAACTGTTATACTGAACGACACCATAATCAATGAAACTGGGAACAAGATATTGCACTTCCATATCCAGTGCTTGTCACAACTTATAATTTTATTTATGTATAATTTTTCTTCCTCTGTCTATATCATTATAGTGTATTATTCATAAAGGAGAAAGTGAGTCTGTCTCTTTCAATATAGGCAACCAGTGTAGAGCACAGTGCCTGGCATAAAATAGAAATACAATAAGAGTTTAATGAATAAAAGAATAAATAGTTATTTGCATACATACACAGGTATCCACAAATCATAGACACTGTGGACACAGAGAGTTATGCTTGTGTGAAATGCACATCTATGCACACAGTTGTATGCACACCCAATTTACCTTAGTACATATAGATAGAGTAATATAATAGGTACACTAAGAATATGGAAAGATAATGTCATAATATTAACAGTAGTAATCTCTGTATGAAAATTTGTTGTTTTGTTTTCTTATAATTTTTTTCTTGCACTTCTGCAATAAGAATACAATTTTTATAACAAAAAAGCAGTTAAATTCAACATACTTGTCCAATCAAAGCACATGATATTTTACAATATATTAAGAAGATTTAAATAAAGAAGTTCAAAAGACAGAAGTAAAAATACTAGAATGGGAAAAAATGGAGTGCAACAACTACTCATGTATTTTTTAGCACAGTACCTGGTATATGATGGGAACATTCAAATGCTTTATGAAAGGCTTGCTGGAGGGAAAGAAAAAAAAAACAAGATGAACCGATAGATTCCCAGAAATCAAATCACTAAGAATACACAAAAACTTTACAGAAATGGCAAATTGGAATCAATGTTTGTAGACAATCCTCTCTACCATTCCTTTCCTTTGGATCTGTACTGAAGCGTGATTCCCAAGATGCACATGAGGTTGCAGCAGAGAAACACAGGTAATCGAGACCATTATTGTATTTGCTATGCAGGCAGTTTCAATAAACTTCAGAGGATTGAAATTATATCAAGTATGTGTATTGCTTTCACTACAGTTAACATTGAAACAAGTAGGAAACAGTAACCAGAAATTTCTTATATTTACAAGTTATAAAAGTATCTTCTAAATAGTCTTGGTTTCAACATTGATAGATAACGCACAGCACCCAACTTTTGTATTTTCCAGGTAAACTGCTCTGAGCTGTTATTACCAAGGTGCACACGAGGTGGCAGCAGAGAAGTGCACTTAGAAAACATTTCCCGCAGACAATCCTGTATTTTCTTTCAAGCAAGTTTCAACTACCTCAAACCTTTGAAATGATATAAAGCATGTTTCTTTTTGTCATTACACTTACTCTAGAAATCAGTAATAAAAACTAACTAAAAAACCCTTCCTTTTTTAAGTTAAGAAATTCAATCTTAAATAACCCCTGCTCAAAATCAAAATTCAAGTTACAAAATACTTTAAACTTAATGAAAATAAAAACTACATAAGAAAAACTATTGAAAAATGTTGTGATGAATAGATTTTAGTGGAAAAAAACCTTAAATACACAGCCTTTCCACCCATACTATGAAACAGGATACTAACTAAAATCCAGAGAAAGTAAAAGAAGAAAAAAATTTCACTGCCTGAGCAGGCGGTGGCACAGTGGATGAAGCATTTGACTGGAATGCGGAAAACCCAGGTTTGAGATCCCAGGGTCACCAGATTGAGCGTGGGCTTATCTGGTTTGAGCAAAACTCACCAGCTTTAGCCCAATGGGCTCTCTGGCTCGAATAAGGGGTCACCCGTTCAGCTGTAATCCCCTGGTCAAGGCACAATGAGAGAGCAATCAATGAACAACTAAGGTGTCACAACAAAAAACTGTTGATTGATCTGTGGCCTGGCACATAATAAACAAAATCTCTTTACATTCCTCTCTGGGTGTCTCTATCTATCTCTCTCTCTGACTCTCTCGCTGTCTCTGTAAAAAAAAATAAAGAAAAAGAAATGTTCACAGAGACATTTGGAGGGTGTATACCATATTTCCCCTCGTTTAAAACTCAACTTTTTTGAAAAATGTGGGGTTTGAAAACTGGGTGCGTCTTATACAGTGGTTGTAGTATTTTTTACTTGCATTTTTTGTTTTTTCCTATTTGTTATCATGTCTTCAAATTTTGTGCCAGAAAGATAGGGACAGACAGAGAGTAATGGAAAGAGTTTATTTTATGTGCCAGGTCACAGAACAATCAGCATTTTTTTGTTGTGACCCCTTAGTTGTTCTTTGACTTCTTTCTAATATGTGCCTTAACCAGGGGGCTACAGCTTACCGAGTGACCCCTTGCTCAAGCCAGGGACCTTGAGCTTAAGTTGGTGAGCTTAGCTCAAACCAGAGGATCCCACGCTCAAGCTGGCGACCTTGGGATCTCAAACCTGAGTGCTCCGCATTCCAGTCAAATGCTCTATCCACTGCGCCACTGCATGATCAGTCTGTGAAAATTTTGTTCTTTTAATTTCACTGGATTTTGTCTAGTATCCTGTTTCATAGTATGGGTGGAAAGGCTGTGTATTTTAAGTTTTTTTTTTTCACTAAAATGTATTCATCACAACGTATTTCCATAGGTTTTCTTATGCAGTTTTTACTTCCATTGAATTTTGATTTTGAGTGAAGGTTATTTAAGAGTGAATTTCTTAACTTAAAAAAGGAAGGGTTTTTTAGTTAGTTTCTCTTACTGATTACTAGAGTATGTGTAATGACAGCAAGAAACATGCTTTATATCATTTCAAAGGTTTGAGGTAGTTGAAACTTGCTTGAAAGAACATACAGGATTGTCTGTGGTAAATGTTTTCCAAGTGTGCTTCTCTGTGGCCACCTCTTGTGCACCTTGGAAATAACAGCTCAGAGCAGTTCACCTGAAAATATACAGCAGTTGGGCGTTGTGCATTATTTATCAATGTTGAATCCAAGGCTATCTAGAAGATACTTTTATAATTTGTAAATATAAGGAATTTCTAGTTACTGTTTGCTACTTTTTGAACGTTAACTGTATTGAAAGCAAGAGACATACTCGACATCATTTCAATCCTATGAAGTTTGCTGGAACTTGCTCCATAGTACATACAATAATGATCTCTGTTACATGTGCTTCTCTGCTGCAACCTTGTGCATCTTGGGAATCACGCACCAGTACAGGTCGCAAGGAAATGTTTTGTAGAGAGGATTGTCTACAATAGTTTTTCTAATTTGCCATTTTTGTAACATTTTTGTGTATCCTTAGTGGTTTGCTTCTAGGAATCTATATGTTCATCTTGTTTTTCTTCTTTCCTTCCAGCCATGCATTCATAAAGGTTTTGAAAGTGCCCATCATATACCAGGCACTGTGCTAGGAACTCATGTCCCTGAACTCAATGACTTCCCATACTACTATTTTTACTTTTGTCTTTTGAACTTCTTTCATTTAAATCTTCTTAATGTATTGTAGAATATAATGTGATTTGATTTGACAAGAATACTGAACTTTAACAGCTTTTTTATTTTAAAAACTGTGTTCTTATTGCAGAAGTGCAAGAAAAAATGATTAGAAAACAAGACAACAAATTTTCATACATAGATATCTACTGTTAATATTATGACATTTTTTTCTATATTCTTTGTGTAACTATCATATTTCTTTATCTATATGTACTCAGGTACATTCGGTGTGTGTACATCTATGTGCATAGATATGCATTGCACATGAGCATATTTCTCTTTGTCCACAGTTTCTGTCATTTGTGGATATCTGTGTATGTATGCAAATGACCATTTATTTGTTCATTCAAAAAACACTTATTTGTATTTCAATTATGTGCCAGGCACTGTGCTCAACACTGGATGCCTATAGTGAATGAGAGAGACTCACTTTCTGCCTTTATTAATACAACACTGTCATGGGGTATACAGAGGAACAAAAAATATACATATATAAAATAAATATAAGTTGTGGCAAGCACTTGATTTGGTAGTGCAATGACTTTGGTCCCAGTTTTGATTGATCATGGCGAGGTTCATTATGTCAGTTTCTGAGAAGGCAGAGCTGAGACATAAGTCTCGGTTTTTGAGCAATGCTTTTTCTCAGCTATAAAGCTGAGAACATTTACAAGTTATAAAACAAAGACCTTGGGAGGTGTTCTGTGACCAAAAAACCTAGTTTGTAAGTGGTAACCCAGGCTCAGGTAAATTATGATGTCCAAATGTTAGGAAGTCTCTCAGTCTGGACTACTGCCATGGCACAAGAAAAAGTGCATGTTAAGAAAAAGGTCACTTTTTGCTAAAAAGTTAGAAGTAGTGGTTATGCCCCTGTCAAAAGCAAAGAAAAGTCTTCTGGTGTTGTCACCACAGCACACTAGATTATTATTATTTTTTAGTTACCTCAGGTTTTCTCTAATAAATTTTTCCCCCAAAAGACAATGGCTTCCTCTTGCCAGAGAGCTCAGTATTTTGAGCATCACACTTACACACTAATGTCATAGGTTTGGTCTCACTCAAGGCACATGGAGAAACAGGTTGATATTTCTGTCTATCTGTCTGTCTTTTTAACCCCTAATTTTTTCTCTAACATTAATAATTATATAAAAGAAAAAAAGACACTGGCTTTTTGTTGTTATTTTGCAGCTTAAATTGCATAGAGAAATGAATTATGTTTTTCAAAATCTCACCCCAAGAGGAAATAAGTGGTAAGGTCTAAAGTAGCATATTTCACCATGTATAAGATGCCTCCCTGTATAAGACGCACCTTCATTTAGGGCACAAAATTTGAGAAAATGATAACAAATGTGAATAAACAGAAAATGCAAGTAAAATACACTACAACCACTGTATAAGAAGCACACACA
Source organism: Saccopteryx leptura (assembly GCF_036850995.1). NCBI lineage: Eukaryota > Metazoa > Chordata > Mammalia > Chiroptera > Emballonuridae > Saccopteryx > Saccopteryx leptura. The sequence continues at coordinate 134,356,740 of NC_089506.1, read as the reverse complement.
GTTTTCAAACCCCACATTTATAAAAACAGATGTGTCTTATACATAAGGCAATATGGTATACATTTTCCAAATATCTCTGTGAACATTTCTTTTTTTCTATTTCTTTTCATTTTATAGAGACAGGGAGAGTGTCAGAGAGAGGGATAGATAAGGACAGACAGACAGAAATGGAGAGATTTTTTTTATGTGCCAGGTCACAGATCAATCATAAGCTTTGTTTTGACACCTTAGTTATTCATCAACTGTTCTCTCATAAGTGCCTTGACCAGGAGGCTAGAGCTGACCGATTGACCCCTTGCTCGAGCCAGTGACCTTGGACTCAAACTTGTGAGCTCTGCTCAAACCATATGAGCCCATGCTAAACCTGGGTATCTAGGAATCTAAAACCTGGGTCCTCCACATTCCAGTCAAATGCTCTATCCACTGCGCCACCGCGTGCTCAGTTTGTGAACATTTTCTTCTTTTACTTTCTCTGGATTTTATTTAGTATCCTGTTTCTTAGTATGTGTGTAAAGGCTGTGTATTTTAAGTTTTTTCCCCTAAAATGTATTCATCCCTACATTTTTTCATAGGTTTTTATATGTAGTTTTTATTTTCATTAATTTTAAAATATTGCCTGACCTGTGGTGGCGCAGTTGATAAAGTGTTGACCTGGAAGGCTGAGGTCGCTGGTTCAAAACCTTGGGATTACCTGGTCAAGGAATATATGGGAGTTGATGCTTTCTTCTTCTCCCCTCTTCTCTCTCTCTCTCTCTCTCTCTCTTTCCTCCTTCTCTCCACATTAAAATGAATTAATAAAGTCTTAAAAAAACGTTTTAAAGTATTTCGGAACTTAAATTGTGATTTTGAAAGGGGGGTTATTTAGGAGTGAATTTCTTAACTTAAAAAAGGAAGGATTTTTTAGTTAGTTTCTATTACTGATTACTAGAGTAAATGTAATGACAACAAGAGACATGCTTTATATCATTTCAAAGGCTTGAGGTAGTTGAAACTTGCTTGAAAGAACATACAGGATTGTCTGTGGTAAATGTTTTCCAATTGCGCTTCTCTGCTGCCACCTCTTGTGCACCTTGGAAATAACAGCTCAGAGCAGTTCACCTAAAAAAAAAATACAGCATTTGGGTGTTGTGTGTTACCTATCAATGATGAATCCAAGACTATCTAGAAGATACTTTTATAACTTGTAAATATAAGGAATTTCTATTTACTGTTTTCTACTTGTTCAATGTTAACTGTAGTGAAAGCAAGAGAAATAATTGATATCATTTCAATCCCCTGAAGTTTCCTGGAAATTGCTCCATAGCACATACAATAATGGTCTCTGTTACATGTGCATCTCTGCTGCCACCTCGTGTGCATGTTGGGGATCACGCCTCAGTACAGGTCCAAAGAAAAGGTTTGGTAGAGGGGATTGTCTAAAAACGTTGATTTGAATTTGCCGTTTCTGTAAAGTTTTTGTGTATCCTTAGTGGTTTGTCTTGGTTCATCTTGTTTTCTTTTTTACTTCTAGCCATGCTTTTATAAAGCCTTTGAAAGTACCCATCATATACCAGGCACTGTGCTAGGAACTCATGTCCCTGCACTCAATGACTTCCCATTCTACTATTTTTATTTCTGTCTTTTGAACTTCTTTTATTTAAATCTTCTTAATGTATTGTAAAATATGATGTGCTTTGATTTGACAAGTATATTGAATTTTAACAGCTTTTTATTATTAAAAGCGTATTCTTATTGAAGAAATGCAAGAAAAAATGATAAGAAAAATAAAACAACAAATTTTCATACAGAGATATCTACTGTTAATATTTGGACATTTTTTTTCTATATTCTTTGTGTCCCTATTATGTTTCTCTATCTATATGTACTCAGGTACATTGGGTGTGTGAACATCTGTGTGCATAGTTGTGCATTGTACATGATCCTGTCTATCTATGTCCACAGTGTCTGTTATTTGTGGATATCTGTGCATGTATGCAAATGACCTTATATCCATTTCTTCAATAAACATGTAGTGTATTTCTATTTTATGCCAGGCACTGAGCTTGACACTGATTGCCTATAGTGAATGAGTAAGAATCATTTTCTGTCTTTATGAATAATACACTGTCATAGGGTAGACAGAGGAAGGAAGAATATACATAAATAAAATAATTATAATTTGTTATAAGCCCTGGATTTAGTAGTGCAATGTCTTTCCTCCCAGTTTTCATTGATTGTAGTGAAGTTCAGTATGTTAGTTTCTCCAAAGGCAGAGCTGAGACATAAGTCTCAGATTTTCAGCAATGCATGGTCTCAGCTATTAACCTGAGAACATTTACAAGTTATGAAACAAAGACCCTGGGAGGTGTTCTGTGACCAAAAGAACCTAGCTTGTAAGTGGTGACCCAGGCTCAGGTAAATTCCTATGTGCAAAGGGGTCTCTCAGTCTGGACTGCTGCCACAGCACAAGAAAAAGTGCATGTTAAGAAAAAGGTCACATTCTGCTAAACAAATAGAAAATGTTTATGCCCCTGACTGTCATGAGCAAAGAATAGTCTTCTGGTGTTGTCACCACAGCACACTAGATTATTATTATTTTTTTAATTTCCTCAGGTTTTATCTAATAATTTTTTTCCCCAAAAGACAATGGCTTTCTCTCACTAGAGAGCTCAATATTTAGAGCATCACACATATACACTAATGTCATAGGGTTGGTCTTGGTCAAGGCACATGCAGAAACAGATTAATATTTCTATCTATCTGTCTGTCTGTTTCCCCTTTATTTTTTCTCTAACATTAATAATTACATAAAAGATAAAAAGACAATGACTTTTTTTGTTATAATTTTGCAGCTTAAATTGCATAGAGGAATGAATTATGTTTTTCAAAATCTCACCCCAATAGGAAATAAATGGTAAGGTCTAAAGTAGCATATTTCACATTGTATAAGATGCCTCCCTGTATAAGATGCACCTTCATTTTGGGGCACAATATTTGAGAAAATGATAAAAAAATGCAAATAAACAGGAAATGCAAGTAAAAAATACTTCAACCACTCTATAAGACACACCCAGTTTTCAAACCCACATTTTTCAAAAAAAAATGAGTCTTATACATGGGCAAATATGGTATACACCCTCCAGATGTCTCTGTGAACATTTCTTTTTTTTTTTTTTTTTTTTTTTTTTTACAGAAAAAGAGAGAGAGTCAAAGAGAGGGATAGATAGGTTCAAACAGACAGGAATGGAGAGATTTTTTTATTATGTGCCAGGTCACAGATCAGTCAGCATTTTTTTTGTTGTGATACCTCTGTTGTTCATTGACTGCTCTCTCATATGTGCTTTGACCAGGGGGCTACAGCAGACCGAGTGACCCCTTGCTCAAGCCAATGACCTTGGTCTCAAGCTGGGGAGCTTTGCTTAAACCAAAGGAGCCCACGCTCAAGCTGGCGTCCTTAGGATCTCAAAATTGGGTTCTCTGCATTCAAGTCAAATGCTCTATCCACTGCGGCACTGCCGGCTCAGGCTGTGAACATTTTTTTTTTTTTTTTACTTTCTCTGGATTTTATTTAGTACCCTTTTTCTTAGTATGTGTGGAAAGGCTGTGTATTTTAAGTTTTTTCCCCCTAAAATGTATTTATTCTTACATTTTCCCAAAGGTTTTTTTTATGTAGTTTTTATTATCATTAATTATAAAGTATTTTGGAACTTGAATTGTGATTTTCAAAGGGGGTTATTTAGGAGTGAATTTTTTTAACTTAAAAAAGGGTTTTTAGGTTAGGTTCTTTTACTGATTACTAGAGTAATTGTAGTGACAGCAAGAAACATGCTTTATATCATTTCAAAGGTTTGAGGTAGTTGAAACTTACTTGAAAGAACATACAGGATTGTCTGTGGTAAATGTTTTCAAGTGCGCTTCTCTGCTGCTACCTATTGTGCACCTTGGAAATAACAGCTCAGAGCAGTTCATCTGGAAAAATACAGCAGTTGGGTGTTCTGCTTATCTATTAATGTTGCATCCAAGGCTATCTAAAAGATACTTTTATAACTTATAAATATAAGAAATTTCTAGTAACTGTTTGCTACTTGTTTCAATGTTAACTGTAGTGAAAGCAAGAAACATACTCGACATCATTTCAATCCCCTTAACTTTGCTGGAACATGCTCCATAGCACATAAAATAATGGTCTCTGTTACATGTGCTTTTCTACTGCAACCTAGTGCATCTTGGGAATCATGCCTCAGTACTGGTCCAAAGGAAATGTTTGGTAGAGAGGATTGTCTACAAACGTTGATTCTAATTTGCCATTTTTGTAACCTTTTTGTGTATCCTTAGTGATTTGCTTTGGGAATCTATTGGTTCATCTTGTTTTTCTTATTTCCTTCCAGCCATGTGTTCTTAAAGCCTTTGAAAGAGCCCATCATATACCAGGCACTGTGCTAGGAACTCATGAACCTGCACTCAATGACTTTCCATACTACTATTTTTACTGCTGTCTTTTGAACTTCTTTTATTTATATCTTCTTAATGTATTGTAGAAAATAATGTGATTTGATTTGACAAGTATATTGAAATTAAAAGCTTTTTTTAAAAACTGTATTTTTATTGCAGAAGTGCAAGAAAAAATGATTAGAAAACAAAACAACAAATTTTCATACAGAGATATCTACTGTTAATATTATGACATTTTTTCCCATGTTCTCTTTGTAACTATCATATTTCTCTATCTATATGTACTCAGATACATTGGGTGTGTGTACATCTATGTGCATAGATATACATTGCACATGAGCATACTTCTCTTTGTCCACAGTGTCTGTCATTTTTGGATATTTGTGTATGTATGCAAATGACTACTTATTCATTCATTCAATAAACTCTTATTTTATTTCTTTTATGTGCCTGGCACTGTGCTTGACACTGGTTGCCTATAGTAAATGAGAGAGACTCACTTTCTGTCTTTATAAATACTACACTGTTATGGGGTAGACAGATGAAGAAAAATATACATAAATAAAATAATTATAAGTTGTGAAAAGCACTGGATTGTGTAGTGTAATGACTTTTGTTTCAGTTTTGATTGATCATGGCGAGATTCAGTATATCAGTTTCTCAGAAAGCAGAGCTGAGATAAGTCTTGGTTCTTCAGCAATGTGTGATCTCAGCTATAAAACTGAGAATATTTACAAGTTATGAAACAAAGATCCTGGGAGGTGTTCTGTGACCAAAAGAACCTAGTTTGTAAGTAGTGAAACAGGCTCAGGTAAATTCTAATGTCCAAATGTTAGGAGGTCTCTCAGTCTGGAATGCTTCCATGGCACAAGGAAAAGTGCATGTTACAAAAAAGGTCACTTTGTGCTAAACAATTAGAAATAGTGGTTATGCCCCTGACTGTCAAGAACAAAGAATATTCTTCTGGTGTTGTCACCACAGCCACTAGATTATTATTATTTTTTAATTACCTTAATTTTCTTTAATAATTTTTCCCCAAAAAACAATGGCTTGCTCTGGCCAGAGGGCTCAGTAGTTAGAGCATCACATTACACACTAATGTCATCAGTTTGGTCTTGGGTCAAGGCACATGCAGAAACAGATTGATATTTCTGTCTATCTGTCTGTCTGTTTCCCCCCTCTTTTTTCTCTAACATTAAAAATTAAATTAAAGGAAAAAATAACAATGGCTTTTTTATTGTTGATTTTGCAGCTTAAATTGCATAGAGGAATAAATTATGTTTTTCAAAATCTCACCCCAAAAGGATATAAGTGGTAAGATTGTAAATACCATATTTCCCCATATATAAGATCCCATTCTGTGTAAGACGCACCTTAATTTTGGGGCACAAAATTTGAGAAAATGATAACAAATGTGAATAAACAGAAAATGGAAGTAAAATATACTACAACCTCTGTATAAGACGCAACCAGTTTTCAAATCTCACATTTGTCAAAAAAGATGTGTCTTCTACATAACGAAATATGGTATACATTCTCCAAATCTCTCCGTGAACATTTCTTTTTTTCTTTTTCTTTTCATTTTAAAGACACAGAGAGAGTGTCAGAGAGAGGGATAGATAAGGACAGACAGACAGAAATGGAGAGATTTTTTTTATTATGTGCCAGGTCACAGATCAATCATCAGTTTTTGTTGTGACACTTTAGTTATTCATCAATTGTTCTCTCATATGTACCTTGGCCAGGGTGCTAGAGCTGACTGATTGACCCCTTGCCCGAGCCAGCATCCTTGGACTCAAGCTTGTGAGCTCTGCTCAAACCACATGAACCCACGCTAAAGCTGGCGACCTTGGAATCTCAAACCTGGGTCCTCTGCATTCCAGTGAAAGGCTCTATCCACTGCGCCACCGCCTGCTCAGGCTGTGAACTTTTTTTTTTTTTTTACTTTCTCTGGATTTTATTTAGTATCCTGGTTCTTAGTATGGGTGGAAAGGCTATGTATTTTAAGAGTTTTTTTCCCTAACATATATTCATCACTACAATTACCGTAGGTTTTCTTATGTAGTTTAATGGATATGTTAAATCTTTGCATAAGTCAGCATTACTTTATTTTTCTTCATCTCTAAGAGAGGTTTGTGTTAGCAAATGTCAAGGCTAGTTTGTGTGACTCTGATTGTTCTCTGCTCTGGATGGTCTGGTAGCCTCCTGTTCACCTCAGAGTGCAGACAGTTGGCTATGTACAGGCTACTTCTGAATGTGTTCTGGACGGCAGCTCTCTATGCACATGTTAACTGATTTTTCTTTTTCTTTTGTGCATGCCTCCCCTGGGTGGGGTGGGGAGTTACTTTCTTTGACCACGAAACTACAGTGTGGCTGAAAAGCATTTTTATCCAATAGAAGTTTGTGCCACTAAATTCATTTTTGGGCTCAGTAATTTTTTTTCTTGATGGTGGAATCAAGGGTGAGAAGGCCACGACCTGGTGCTTTGTAAATGGAAGAGTATGGTTGACATCTTTTCCACTGAGACTTTTTGTTTTGAGAAGTTTCTGAGTATTATTACTTCTGGATATGTGGCTGATCCAGTGTTAAAGACTGATGGAAATTGTTTGATTCCCCCACCCTATTTGTTCTGAAAGCACAACATGAGTTGTTCCTGTTCTCTCTAGGCTTTGTTAGTTATGAGAAGCAGATACAGCCTTGAGATACAAGGAATGTGAATTAAAAATAATTGTTGTTTGTGGTTGGCATAGTTGGTGTACAAAGGGAAAATGCTAAAAACTAGCTGAGAAATAAAAAGTGTGTGGAAGTAAACACATATGCCATAATACCTTACATGGATCACAGGTCACCTATGTCAATTTAATAGAGACTCCATCAGAGTGTTCTTTAATCAAAATGTTAATCTCCAACAGGTACATTTTTGTATTAACTGAGAAAAGTTTTCTTTCCTTATTACACAATAATATACATATACATATGTGTATATATGTATGTGTGTAGTTATATCTCTTTATCATGATTTTACAAAGACTGAAGTCTAAACCAGATGATAAACAAGTACTTTCTGTCATTAATTGTTTCTGCCACTGTTATAGTAAAAGAGATGTCCCTTTTCCCCAAGTTTTCAGAGATAGGAAATACAACTACTCTATTGCCCCATGGAAAAGAATGGGAAGAGCACATGGCCTCTATTACATTCTCATGGGACTTCTCAGAGGAAATGCGGGGCATATGATTGGTGAGTGGAAAATGACAGTTTGAGCATAGAGGGCTCAGCCTTGCCCAGGTGTCTCTTGGAATGACTAGTTCTCAGCAGCTCTTTGCTCATAACTGTGATAAGATCATGACTGCGATGAGCTTTCTAGATAGATCCTGTTCCTACAAGAGGAAGGGGAAAGTTTCACTTAGTGGGGAATGTATAACTTGGAGAGATTAGGGAGCTCTTCGCTGGCTATAAATCAAGCCAAACTCTTTAGCCTTACCAGAAATGATACTGTCCTTTCTTTTTGTTTTCTATTTTGCCCTTCTCTCTCTCTTTTTTTTTTTGAGAGAGAGATAAGGACAAATAAGGACAGACAGGGAGAGAGATGAGAAGCACCAATTCTTCATCCTGTTTTTTCATTTATGGTATATTCTTCTGTGTCCACTTTTTTGACTTTCTGTTTTTGTTCCTTTGAGTTGAATAAAATAGTCATCTTTCCCAGTTTTGAAAAAGTTGTCTTTGTTACATTGTGTATTAAAATAGTTTTAGCCTGCCGGTTTTCACGGGGGAGGTGCACACAGTTCCTGTCATGTCACCTGGCCTGAGTAGGTTCTTAAAGGGCCACCTGTGGTGTGTGAGCCTTCTTGCACTTTTAATCTGAGCAGGGCTGCCTGGTGTAAAAGGGGCTTCTTGATATGTGCTTTGCATGTCCTGTTTTAATTATCTGTTGTCAGAGCACAGTCTGTGCTGGGTTACCTGATTGCTTTCTTGTATCTCACCCCCCATTAGATCCACCCTTTTTCCTGGTGGGGTAGCTTGGGTACACACACATCCCTAATTTGTTCATTCTTCACCTTCTCAGGGTTTGGCAGCCCTGTCCACATACAGAGCATTCCAACTCACTACACACTGGGCCACACGGTTTTGCTAGCTTTGTGCTTTCTTTGGGTAGAGCAGCGCGGCCAGAGTGAGCAGCATCATCCCCCATTATCTGCGCTTTCTCTGATCAGGCAGTCCAGTGTGCAGACCATAGCCCATTTGCTGGCTCCCCATTTTCCAGGATGGGAATGCCAGTAGTGACCCACTATATCTGCACTTTCTCTGGGTCGAATAGTCTTGCAGCTGGTAACAGAGTGTTTTCCTAGCTCTGCACTCTCTCTAGGTGGGAAGCTCCACAAGTATATGCAGCTCAGTGGGTGAAGTGTCGCCCAGCATACCTACTTGCTGGGTCAATATCTGAGAAGAAGACCTCTCTTTATACAAGCTATGCTGCCCTCATGATTCTGTTGTATTTAGCTCCAGGAGGGGTGGCTGGGGATGTGCTGCAGTGTTCAGCGGTTGGCCCTAGAGTCTGGATGTAGTTACTGTCTTCTAAGCACGTGCCTATGAGTTGTAAACAGTGGTGCTCACTGGTCTCTTCATTCCTGAGCTGATCCTTCACTTCCTGCAGTAGTCTCATGGTTCCTCAGCCTTTGCTCTCTCTCTCCCTCTCTCTCTGTCTTTCTCTCTTTAGCTTGTTGTTCAGAAGCTATTTATTTGTTACTCAGTTGTCTATCAGGAGAAATTTTTTTAAGTAAAGTGTTACATTGGATGAGTTTTGGGGAAGGTGCACGTTCAGCGTCCATATGTGCCACCATCTTGGACACACTGTAGAGTTTTTTTAAAAAGTCTGATATTGGCTTCAGCAACAGGCTTTTGCTCTGATATGCTCTTATTCCTTATATTCAAATATCTATACAATTTTTGAGATATTGGTTGTCTCTCTGACTTCAATTACTTGTTGGATCCAGGAGTAGTAGTTTATTTTCACCTTGTTTAGAATTTTTTCTTCTGTGTGGATGGGCATGATAATTTCCAAGCTTCTTACTTGTAGGACCAGAAACTGGAACTCTTGAATTAATAGCACTTTATTTCTTGGCTTCATGTTCCCTATTTGTAAAATAAAGGGATCAGATCACTCCATGGTGTCTAAACTCTCCTCTAGTTCCAGCATTATGTTCATTCCATAAACACTGACTTGCGTGAATGACAGTGCCAAATTGTGACATTTGCTACCATTCTCCAGGTAGACCTGCAGGTGGACAAACGGATGCACAGTTTTTTGAGTCCTCCATTAATTATGTTTATGAAATTCAGAAAGCTCAGGAGTCCAAGAAATTTAACATTTAGAGACAGTAAGTTCCATTTGTTCTTTAATGCTCTAAAAATATTTTCTGAATGTTTGGTAAATGCTGAGAATGTTTATTGTAAACTTGGGATCTCAAAAAATATGAATGTGTATAATTATGATGAATCTCTGATTCCTCCCCCATTTTTTCTTTCTAGCTATAATTTGTTTTTCTCTTTATTTCTTCCTCTCTTCCTCTTTTCCTCCCTGTATTACTATATCACCCTTCTTTTCATCTTGTTCTACTTCTTTCCTTCCAGCCATGCTTTCATAAAGCCTTTGAAAGTCCCCATCATATCTCAGGCACTGTGCTAGGAACTCATGTCCCTGCACTCAATGACTTTCCATTCTACTATTTTTACTTCTGTCTTTTGAACTTCTTTTATTTAAATCTTCTTAATGTATTGTAAATTATCATGTACTGTCTGTGAGGGCGCACAGTGTGCACATGAAGACATAAATTTGTCATGTCACAGGAAGTGCCAGTTGGTGTTCTTAGAACCATTTCTTAGTTTCAGTTATGTGACATAGCTCTGTGGTAACGAGGATGAGAGTATATTAGACTCTGAGAAAACCATACTTGTAAATGGGGGCTCATAACCTTCCATTATGGAGCTATGGAGTCTTCAGGTAGATCATTTACTTTCATTTGGGGAGAATGGCGCCCTTTTGAAGAGTCTTCAGTCGCAGACCTATGGGGAATGTGTTCCCCCTTCTCTGGGTGGGGCCCGCGGTTTCCGCCAGTGTCGAAGACCCATCGCAGAAAGTTCTCAGTGAGTCTGACGGTTTCCAGAGCGTTCCTGTTGGGGAAGAAAAGTGAGAGAGTGTTTTGGTTGGAGGAGGTCCCGGGGAAGTCTGTGGGGGCCAACGTGGCTGAGTGGGAGAGTTACAGGGTAGGGAGCTAGGAGACCGGTGCAGGATATAAAACGAAGCGTGGTGCTTGCTGTTTCCCTGGGTGCAGGTCCTGTGGGAAGGGAGAGGGTGCAGATGGGAAGGGGGGTAGGGAGGAAAAGAGAGGCATCCGCAAAGTCCGTGAATGTTCCCGGGAGGGGAGGAGCAGTGTGTCTCAGTGAAAAGGGTTATTAAAGTTCTGGGTCATGGGGCGGCTCCTAGGGCAGATTCTCATAGAATATTGAAGTGACATGGCTCAGGAAAAAGCTGTTCTCAGCTGGTTTCTCGAGTGTGTGTTTCAAGACAGTATCCTCAGTTTTCTGCCCATGGCCATAACCGCATAGTGACTCTTTGAAGGTTTGCTGTTGTTGAATTTGCAGTGCAGTGCTACCTCCATGCTTCTCCTGCAGCCATGGCTCAATTGGAGCGAGTTGTCCCCTGGTTGCTGAGGGTAGCTCCATAGTGTCTGCCTCAGGCACTAAGAGCAGCTTGGTTGCTAGGCAATGGAGCAATGCCCCAGATGGTCAGAACATCGCTCCCTAGTGGGCTTCCCGGTGGATCCTGCATAAGGGAGTTTGTCTCTCTGCCTCTCTCCCTCTCACCAAATAAAAGAAAAAAAGAGAAAGAAATAGCAGAGAGCCTTTGCCAGTTATCTCATGTGGTTAGAAACATCCACCAGAAAAACCAAGGGTGTAGATTTGATCCCCAGTCAGGGCATAACCAATGAGCCCATGGCTGAGTGGAACAACAAATGAATTTTTCCCTTTTCACTCTCTTCTCTCTCTTTTCTTCTCTCTGTTTCTTTATAAATCAATAAATTTAAACCCTAGCCAGATAGCTTCATTGGTTAGAGCATCATCCGGGACCATGAACATTGTCGATTTTATTCCTTGGTTAGGGCACATACAGAAATATCTCAAAGTTTCTGTCTCTCTCTGCCTCTCTCCCAAAAACAGCAACAAACATAGCGAGGAGAACTAATTGTAAACCAAAGCCCTTAGCCATTTTTTTACTGTAAAACTCTTGGATTAAAAGGAGTTAGTTATGGCCCTGTCTTCTCAGAAGAAAATCAGTCCATGAGGTATTTTTGTGCAGAAATCTCAGCTGATGGGGCAGGGGAGCTGGTCCCACAAATGCTGCCTTGCAGCCCACTGCGTGCTGGTCTGGGGGCTGGTCTGTGAGCAAGAGCTGGCTTGAGGTTGAAGGTCACTGCCAGGCACAGCCCTTGTCCCAGAAAAGCCACCAGCCTGTGCATGAGACACAAGGCATCCCCGCAAGTTCTGGCAGAGGAAGGGAGGGAGAGACAGGGTGAACCTCTGCTGTTCCAGACCGATCTCTAAGGGGAGGCAGCCTGTGGCATCCTGATTTAAAACATTCTCAACTGCAGTGGGCGATTGGAGCCACTTGAAGCATCCTGAAGGCCACTCAGGCCAGAGGCCAGGTGAGCCCTCTTAGGCAGTGTGGGGAAAAGGAAGGGTGAGGCCACCAAGAAGGAACCCAACAGGTAAGGCTGGCTGATTGCCATTGCTAAAGACGGAGCTTCTGGAAGCTTTGGGGCTTGGTAGATGAGTGGCGGAATTTTGGCATCCAGCCTGATAGGGCAGGATGAATGAGATTACTGAGTGTGGAGACCTGGGAGGTGGAGCTTGGCGGGCATTAGAGTTATGGTGAGGTTTTGGGTTAGGGTTAATGTGAGGGTTAGGGTGGGTGTGAGTGTGAGGTTAACGATGAGGGTAAGAAGGGTCAGGGTGAGGGTTAGGGTTAGGGTTAGTGTTAGGTTTAGGGTTAGGTAAGGGTTAGGGTTAGGGTTAGGGCTAGGGTTAGGTTAGGGTTAGCATTATGAAAAATTGATGCTTCTCAACTCTCCCAGCCTGCTTGTCCCTCTCTCTTTCTCAAAAAAGGGGGGGGGATGATCACCCTGAAGTCATGTCTAACCATTATATTTTGATATTTTTCTATCACTTTTTTATTATCTCCTCAAATTCACTTTCTGCTTCTTGGTGTTTTCTGCAGTCTGAGATACTACAGCAGTTTTTTCAGTGCCTGCATATTTGGTGAGGTGAACAGAGACCTCTAGTCTCAGTTTCACAAAAATTCTTTTATTTTCTTGCTAAGAGAACTCGTCAAAAAAATTCCACCCCATAATTCCGGTCCCTAGAGACTCCTTACTGGTTCCTTGGCAGTTGCCACTGAAAAAAGGCCCACATCTTACACCTCCACTCCTGGTTGCATGTGGTTTCAGGGTACTCTAAGTATGGTTTCTTAATCTCTAGCAAAGGGAGTGTTGTAGTATCCCAGACTTACAGAATGAGAATCTGCATTTTAGCAAAATTCCAGGTTATTTATATGCACTAAATGTTGACAAGTCCCTTTTTTTCATTATTTATATATGAGAATATGGATATGTAGAAATTCTACCAGTTACTAAATTTAACTCCCCATATTGGAAAGCCAAAATCCACTAAATGCTTTTTTCAGCTGTTTTAACTCATCTGTGACTTTTTTAGTCTTTAGTGACAGTCAGGCCACATAGTTTTGATTTCCCATAATCCCAAACTTTCCCTGCAACCAGTAAAATTTTTAAATAATGTAGAAATTCTGATTCCAAATGGTGGCAGTTTTGGGGGTGTTGTTACATGGGAGTAACAGGAAATATGATGCTCACTGTACTATATATTTTATACACTATGTTAGGCCACAGTATATCAGAGATAACCAAAAAGTTTGTGAAAGGAGGGAGTCTGGGTTGACCCAAGACAACACAGTGGGTCTTGATGAGCACACACCCCAAAAACCTCAATCCGGGATTGGAGGTCCAGCAGACAATTGAGTAAGGTCACAACTGATGTGCTGAACAGCTCACAACACTTTGATGGCTCTATGACTAACTGAATTGCTTCATACTTATGCTTTTATATTCTCATTTGAAAAGCTGGATTATTATATCAGAGTTAAATGAGATGCTACATGTTAATTGTTTATCATAGTGCCTGGCACAAAATAAAGGCTTGATATAAGTCAAAAACCATGGCAGAAACACATGTTCTGTGGAGGACACCGTTTCCTTATTCATTCTATAAATATTACTAAGCACCTACTATCTGCTAAGCTCCATGCTAGGCACTGGGGATTCAGTGAGAGTTAAAACTGTCCCTTTTGCTTAAATGCAACAAGTCAGTTGGAGAAGCCAAATAATAACTAGGTGCTACAACAGAGAAAGACATCTAGAGCAGCACAGTGAAATGAGGAACTCTGGAGACCCCAGATACTAATACCACCTGTTCACAATTTATTTATTATTATTTTTCCCCCAAAGTTAGAAACGAGAAGGCAGTCAGACTCCACACATGCACCCGACCGGGATCCACCCAACAAGCCCATCAGGGGACAATGCTCTGCCCATCTGGCATGTTGCTCTGTTGCAACAGGAGCCATTCTAGTGCCAGAGGCGGATGCCATGGAGCCCTCCACAGAGATGGGCCAACTTGGCTTAAATGGAGATTTGGCTGCAGGAAGGGAAGAGAGAGATATAGAGGAATGAGAGGGGGAAGGTTGAAGAAGAAGATGGCTGCCTCTTTTGTGTGTCTTAGCCAGGAATTGAACCTAGGACTTCCACACACTGGGCCGATGCTCTACCACTGAGGCAACCAGCCAAGGCCACCAACTGTTTGTAATTTAAAGTGAAAACAGCAATGGTAAAAATAGTAGGATATAGAGATGAAAATAGTATCTTCCTGAATTTTCTGGTTACAACATTCTAGATAATTTAGGCTGTTTCTCCTGTTTTTGTGTTTAAGCCTTAATGATTTCATAAAAGCTGGTTCACATGACAAGGTCAAAGAAAACTCAGGTCTAGTAGAGCACATCTGCATCCACTCTTGCTTCAGTGTGTCCAAGGTTTGGAAGGAAGACAGAAATAAAGGGAGTACAGAAAAGACAGCTGTGTAGCAGAAAACCAGAAGGTTGTATAGGCAGACCTCATTTTATTGTGTGTAGCTTCATTGTGCTTCATAGATGTTGCCCTATTTTTTTCTTTCTTTTAAAACTGAAGGTAAAAACTCTCCACTACTAAATTTTGATTACAGCTCCCTCTATTGCATGGTTGGTCTGGAACCAAACCAGCAAACTATCCAAGGCTTGCCTCTGATTATTTCTAAGGTCTGGGGCTATATACATTACACTTGTTCATTCACTCATTCAATGTAACCACATCATATCATTTGGAAAGATTAAAAATATATCTTCCTTTCTGAGGCATAAAGAAGATTTCAACTCCCAAATAATTTCACTATCACCATCAAAGCTCACTTTTCTTTGCACTCAGCACGCCCTAGTGCCTGAAGTTCCAATCACTTCAGCCACAAAAATGTGGCAACCTTCGCAGAAGCCCTTCCCTCCTTCTTGATGAATGCCTATACATCACTCAAAGTCCACTTTTAGGCTCTGCCTCTCTGAAGTCTTCCCTGTGCCTGTAGAAGCCCTGGACCTTATCGAAATGTCTTCTTTAAATATTCTTCTATTCTGTGAATGTTCCCCATTTTAAGTGTAATTTCCCAATAGGGTGTGAGGGTTTTGCATCCCCAGCACTCAGCGCAGGTTCCTGCACAGAGTAGGACAAACAGCAACGTTTTCACAGATGAGAAAAGGGGGGGAGGGAGGAGAGGGAGAGGGAAGGGGGAGGGGGAGGGGCACAGAGAGAACTAGATAGAGGGTGACAGGTCAATCTGACTTTGGGTGATGGGTATGCAACATAATTGAACTTTAAGATAACCTGGACATGTTGTCTTTGAATATATGTATCTTGATTTACTGATGTCACCCCATTAAAAATAAATAAATAAAAAAAAAAAAAAAAAAAAAAAAGAAAAAGCAATCCTCCTCCAGATGGACTGAGGAGCTCAGGAACAAACAGGTCTTCCAGATTTTGCGGACCCGGAGCTAAGTCCATCGTCTTTGCGTCCAGCAACCCTGGAACCTGCAGCAACTCGGCTGGGAAAGTGGAGAGCAGAGGCTGAGTTATCTCCAATGTTCAGGAAAAGATGGTGAAAACCCAGATTCTGATGGCGCAGCCTAAGGGGTGCCTCTGGGCCATGACATCCTGGAGGTGGGCAAAAAGACCAGCAGCACCCAACAGAGGAGCAGTGCACGTGCGCAAACACGCAAACACACACACACACACACACACACACTCATAAATGCACACGGAGGCTGCAACAAGACAGGCAAAGACAAACCTTCCCTAAGCCCTAGAGCGCCCGCAGCTCAACAGGGAAAACTGGCCATTTTTGCAGTCACATGACAGCTGAGGCACTGGATCCTTTCTGCCATATAGACCCGCCCTGGCTGCCCGCACTGGGAGAACCCAGGAGCACCGGCATAGACCATGGGAAAGCTTCCTCAGCCGCCATGATGGCTACTGGGCTGGGATGGTGCAAGGCTGGTATAGGGTGGGGCACAAAGAGGCGCAGGGCAGGGCCTGTTAGACAGGGTGGGGCGAAAGAAGTGTGGCAGGACAGCACCAGGATGACACGGGGTGGGGCAGATGGCCAGAGGTGATTATGGCCCAGGGAGGAATAGTGAGGAACAGGGAAGAGCAGGGATTGCATGGGGCGGGGGAAGGCAGGAAGGGGCAGCGAGGCAGCACTGAAACAAGGTGGAGGAGAGAAAATAGGGTTTGGAGAGGGAGCCCAGGGTTTCTTAAGAAAGATGTTCTGCGATGTGCAGTGGGGCGCTGGGAGGGGCAAGGACAGCGAGGGCCAGGAACGGCCGGGGACAGCAAGGGGTGGAGGCAGCGCAGTGCAGAGTGAATGCACTTAGCCTGTTAAAAAGAAGTGTTCAGAAAAGAGCCTGCTCGTGCCCTTTCTGTGAAAGAAAATTTTGTTCATGTCTCATGGTCGTTGTGATGGAAGAAACAGCATTTGTCACCTCAGTGAAATTTGAGTTTATAAAAGGTAATCCTTGATTGGGAAAGAGATATTATTTATAAAAAACACAGAAAAGGCTTGAGTTGTGGTGGGGCAGTGGATAAAGCATTGACCTGGGAACACTGACATCTATGGTTCAGAGCCCTGCACTTGTCTAGTCAAGGCATATATGGGAGTTGATGCTTCCTGCTCCTCTTTCCTCTTTCTCTCTCTCTCTCTCTTTCTCCCTCCCCCCTAAAATAAAAAAACCCAAAAAACAAAAATAAAAAAAACCCAAAAATATACGTGTCATGAATTTGGATGCAAAGTGTCTGTCGGCACCCTGTCTGTGAGGACGCACAGTGTGCACATGAAGACATAAATTTGTCATGTCACAGGAGGTGCACATTGGTGTTCTTAGAACCGGTTCTAAGAACTGGTTGCATGACATAATTCTTTGGGAATGAAGATGAGCTTGTACTAGACTCTGAAAAAACCTTACATGTAAATGGGGGCTCAAACCTTCCGTTATGGAGCTATGGAGTCTTCACGTAGGTCATTCACTTTTGATTGGGGGAAATGGCACCCTTTCAGGAAGTCTTCAGTCGTAGGCCTACGGGGTATGCATTCCCACTGGTCTGAGTGAGGCCTGCAGTTTCTGCCAGCGTCGCAGACCCGTCGCAGAAACTTTGTGGTGAGTCTGGGTGGTGTCCAGGGCATTCTTGTGGGGGGAGAAAAGTGAGGAAGGTTTTCGGTCAGAGGAGGTTTTGGGGGAGTCTGTGGAGGCCACCGTGGCCAAGTGGGGGAGTTGCAATGAAGGGATCTGATGACCTGTGCAGGAGAGAGCCCAGAGTTGGTACCCGCTGCTGCTCTGGGTGCCTGTCCTGTGGGAAGGGAGAGGTTACAAAGGGGAAGGGAGGGAGGAAGGAAAGGAGAGGCACCGGCAAAGTCCGTGAATGTTCCAGGGAGGAAAGGAGCGGTGTGTTGCAGTGTGGAGGGTTATGAAGGTTCTGGGTCATGGGGAAGCTCCTAAGGCAGTGTCTCATAAAATATTGAAATGAGGTTGCCCAGGGGAAAACTGTTCTCAGCTGGTTTCTCCAGTGTGTGTGTCAAGACAGTATTCTCAGTTTGCTGCCCATGGCCATAACCACATAGTGACTATTTGAAGGTTTGCTGTTGATGTATTTGCAGTTTAGTGCTACCTCCATGCTTCTCTTGCAGCCATGGCTCAATTGGAGCGAATTGGCCCTAGGTGCTCAGGGAGGCTCCATGGTGTTTGCCTCAGGCGCTAAGAAGAGCTTGGTTGCTAAGCAACAAAGCAATGCCCCAGATGGTCAGAACATCGCTCCCTAGTTGGCTTGCTGGGGG
Organism: Saccopteryx leptura; assembly: GCF_036850995.1. NCBI lineage: Eukaryota > Metazoa > Chordata > Mammalia > Chiroptera > Emballonuridae > Saccopteryx > Saccopteryx leptura. The sequence goes on along the minus strand of NC_089506.1, from coordinate 134,338,778 downwards.
ATCCCGCATACGGGAGTTGGTTATTCTTCCTCCCTTTCTCTCACTAAATAAAATAAAAGAAAGAAACAGCAGAGAGCCTTTGCCATTTAGCTCTGGTGGTTAGGAACACCAAGGAAACACCAAGGTAGTGGATTTGATCCGCAGTCAGGGCATAACCAATGAGTCCATGGCTGAGTGGAACAACAAATGAATGTTTCCCTTCTTACTCCATTTTCTCTACCTTATTCTCTCTGTCTGTCTATAAATCAATAAAAACTTAAACCCTGACCAGATAGCTTTGTTGGTTAGAGCATCATCCTGGACCACAGAGGTTTTCGGTTTGATTCCTTGGTTAGGGCACATACAGGAACATCTCAGTATTTCTGTCTCTCTCTGCCTCTCTCTCAAAAACAACAACCAAGACAGTGGGGTTAACTAATTGTAAACCAAGAACCATAGCCTATTTCCTACTTTAAAACTTGAGTATTAAATGAGTTACGTATTTCCATGTCTTCTCAGAAGGAAATCAGTCCATGACGTGGCTCTGGGCAGCAATCTCAGCTGATAAAGCAGGGGAGCTTGTCCCTCCCACCCTGCCCCGCAGCCCGCTGTGTGCTAGTCTGGTGGCTGGTCTTGGGGCAAGAGCTGGCTTTTGGTTGATGGACTCGCGCCAGGCACGGCCCTTCTTTCAGAGGAGCCACCGTCCTGTGCAGGAGACACAGGGCATCCTTGCAAGTGCTGGATGAGGGAGGGAGGTAGAGAGAGGGTAGACCTCTGCTGTTCCAGATCGGCCACTAAGGGGAGGCAGCTTGTGTGGTCCTGATTTAAAACATTCTCAACTGAGGAGGACAATTGGAGCCACTTGAAGCCTCCTGAAGATCACCCAGGCCAGAGGCCAGGTGAGCCCTCTTAGGCAGTGAGAGGAAGTGCAAGGTCAGGGCTGTGCAGTAGGAGCCTGACAGGTAGGGCAGGCTGAGTGTCATCCCTGAAGAAGAAACTTCTGGAGGATGTGGGGCCTGGCAGATGAGGGGCAGGGTCTTGTCAGCCAGCCTGATAGGGCAGGATGAAGAAGATCATTGGTTGCAGAGCCTTGGGAGGTGGGGCTTGGCGGGGGTTAGATTTAGGGTTAGGGTTAGGGTGAGTGTGAGATTGAGAGTGAGTGTTAGGTTGGTTAGGGTGAGGGTGAGTGTGATGATGAGGTTGAAGATGAGAGTGAGGGTTAGGTATAAGGTTAGGGTTAGAGTAGGTTTAAGGTTAGGGTTAAGGTTAGTTTTAGGGTTAGGGTTATAAAGAATTGAACCTTCTCATCTCTCCCAGCCTGTTTGTCCCTCTCTCTTTCTCAAAACACGGGGGGAAATGTTCACCCTGAAGTCATGTCAAACCATTATATTTTGATGTTATTCTATCACTTTTTTTATTTTCTCCTCAAATTTAATTTCTGCTCCTTGGTGTATGCTGCTGTCTGAGATACTACAGAATTTTTTTCAGTGCCTGCATATTTAGTGAGGCCAACACAGACCTCTAGTTTTAGTTTCACAAAAATCCTTTTCTTTTTCCTGCTAAAAGATTGGTAACAAAAAAAAACTCACACCATAATCCCAGTCCCCAGAGACTCCTGTCTGGTTCCTTGGCAGTTCCCACAGAAAAAAGGCCCATATCTCACACCTCCACTCCTGGCTGCATCTAGTCCCAGTCTACTCCAAGTATGGTTCCTTAATCTCTAGCAAAGGGAGTGTTGTAGTATTCCAGACTTACAGAATGAGAATCTGCATTTTAGCAAAATACCGGGTTATTTATGTACACTAAATGTTGACAAGTCCCTATTTTTAATTATTTATATCTGATAATATGAATATGTAGAAATTCTACCAGTTACTAAATTTAACTCCTCATATTGGAAAGCCAAAATCCCCTAAATGCTTTTTGTCAGCTGTTTTAACTCATCTGTGACTTTTTAAGTTATTAGTGAAAATTAGGCCACTTAGTTTTGATCTCTCATAATCCCAAACTTCCCCTGCCACCAGTAAAATTTTTAAATGATGTGGAAATTCTGATTCCAATGGGTAGCAGTTTATGGGGTGCTGTTACATGGGAGTAATAGGAAATACTATGAACACTGTTCTATATATTTTATACACTTGGCTAGGCCACAGTATATCAGAGATAACCAAGAAGTTTGTGAAAGAAAGGAGTCTGCAAAAACCCATGACAAGACAGTGGGTCTTGACGAACACACAACTCAGAAACCTCAATCCAGGATTGGAGGTCCAGCAGACAATTGAGAAAGGTCCCAACTGATTGGATGAACACCTCAGCACTCTTTGCAGGCTCTATGACTAAGTAAACTGCTTCATACTTATGCATACTTTTCTCATTATTATAGGAGGGTTATTATACAAGAGTTAAATATGATGCTACATGTTTAGCACTTAGTATAGTGCCTGGCACAAAATAAAGTCTTTACATAAGTCAAAAACCATGGCGGAAACACGTGTTCTCTGGAGGACACAGTTTCCTCATGCATATTATAAATATTACTAAGCACCTACTATCTGCTAAGCTCCATGTTAGGCACTGGGGATACAGTGATAGTTAAAACTCAGTCCCTTTCTCTTAAAAGCAACAAGTCAGGTGGAGAAGCCAAATAATGACTAGGTGCTACAACAAAGACAAAAGCATCAGAGTAAGATGAGGAACTCAGGAGACACCAGATACTAAAATGCTAACACCAGCTGTTCGTAATTTATTTATTATTATTTTTCCCCCAAAGTTAGAAACGAGAAGGCAGTCAGACTCCACACATGCACCTGACTGGGATCCACCCAACATGCCCATCATGGGACAATGTTTGCCCATCTGGGGCATTGCTCTGTTGCAACAGGAGCCATTCTAGCACCTGAGTCAGAGGCCATGGAGCCCTCCTCAGTGCCCGGGGCCAACTTTGCTCAAATGGAGCTTTGGCTAGAGAAGATAAAAAGAGAGATAGAGAGGAAGGAGTGGGGGAAGGTTGAAGAAGCAGATGTGTGCCTCTTCTGAGTGTCCTAGCTGGGAATTTAACCCAGATTTCCACACACTGGGTTGACGCGCTACCACTGAGGCAACCATCCCAGGCCACCACCGGTTTGTAATTTAAAGTGAAAACAGCAATGGTAAAAATAGTAGGAGACAGAGATGAAAATAGCTTCTTCCTGAATTTTCAGATGACAACATTCTAGATAATTGAGGCTGTTTCTCCTGTTTTTGTGTTTAAGCCTTAATGATTCCATAAAAGCTGGTTCACACGACCAAGTCAAAGAAAACTCGAGTCTAGAAGAGCTCATCAGCATCCACTCTTGCTTCAGTGTGTCCAAGCTTTGGAAGGAAAACACAGAAATAAAGGGAATACAGGGAAGACAGCTGTGAAACAGAAAACCAGAAGGTTGTATACGCAGACTTCATTCTATTGTGTGTAGATACACTGTGCTTCATAGATGTTTCCCTATATTTTTTCTTTCTTTTAAAACTGAAGAAAAAAACCCCTCCCTTTTAAATTTTGATTACAACTCACTCTAATGCATGTTTGTTCTGAAACCAAACCAGGAAACTATCCAAGGTTTGACTCTGATTGTTTCTAAGGTCTGGGGCTATATATCTTTACACTTGTTTATTCAATCATTCAGTGTAACCAGATCACATCATTTGAAGAGATCAGATATTTATCTTTCTTTCTGAGGCATAAGAGAGATCTCAAACCCCAAATAATTCCACTATCACCATCACAACTCACTTCTCTGTGCACTCAGCATCCGCTAGGGCCTGAATTTCAATCACTACAGCCACAAAAGCTTGGAAACCTTCCCAGGAGCCCTTCCCTTTTACTTGATGAACTACTATACATCACTCAAAGCCCACTTTTAGGCTCTGCCTCTCTGAAGTCTACACTGTACCCAAAGGAGGGGTTGTACCCTAAAACAATGCATTCTTTAGATATTCTTCTATTCTGTGAATGTTCCCCATTTAAACTGTCAGATCCCTTAAGAGTCTGCAAGCTTTTCATCCGCAGCACTAAGCGTGGGGTCCTGCACAGGGTAGGCCAAATGGCAGCATTTACACAGATGACAAATGCAGGCCTCCAGATGGACTGAGGAGCTCAGGTACAACCAGGTCTCCCTGGTTGTGCAGACCCAGAGCTGGGTCCATAGTTCTTTGCATCCAGCGCCCCTGGAACCTGCACCAATTCGGCTGAAAAAGTGGACAGCGAAGCCTGAGTTTTTTCAAGGTTCAGGAAACGGTGGCGAGAACCCAGATTTTGCCAGCGAGGCCTCAGGGGCGCCTCTGAGCCAAGACAGCCTGAAGGTGGGTGGAAATACCAGCAGCATCCAACAGAGGACCAGTGCATGTGCTCAAACACGCAAACACACACAGAAACACACACACACGCACACACACACACACACATACACACACGTGAACTCGCAGAAATGCACATGGAGGCAGCTACAAGACAGGCAGTGAAAAACCTTTCCCAAACTCAAGAGAGGCTCGCGGTTCAACAGGGAAAACTGGCCATATTCACAGTCACATGACCACTGAGGCGCTGGGTCCTTTTCACGCTTTAGATCAGAGGTCCCCAAACTATGGCCTTGCAGGCCACATGTGGCCCCCTGAGGCCATTTATCTGGCCCCCACCACACTTCTGGAAGGGGCACCTCTTTCATTGGTAGTCAGTGAGAGGAGCATGGTTCCCATTGAAATACTGGTTAGTTTGTTGATTTAAATTTACTTGTTCTTTATTTTAAATGTTATATTTGTTCCCGTTTTGTTTTTTTTACTTTAAAATAAGATATGTGCAGTGTGCATAGGGATTTGTTCATAGTTTTTTTTTTATAGTCTGGCCCTCCAATGGTCTGAGGGACAGTGAACTGGCCCCCTGTGTAAAAAGTTTGGGGACCCCTGCTTTAGACCCTGCCCAGGCCGCCTTCATGGGGAGGGCAGAGGAGCCTCTGCATAAACCAGGAGGCAGCTTCTGCAGCTGCTATGATGGCTACTGGGCGGGGACGGTGTGCGGTGGGGACAGGGTGGGGGCAAAAAGAGGCTCACGGTGGGGCAGAGCAAATGACGCAGGGCATGGCGAACAGGGCAGAGAGGAAGGAACAAGGCTGGACAGCGTGAAAACAACACAGTTGGGGCAGACTGCGAGGGGTGATTATGGTGCAGGTAGTGATAGTGAGGTGTGGAATGGAGCGGGGATGGAGTTTGGTGGGGGCAGGGCAGGATGAGGTGGCGAGGTATGCAGACACAAGGTGAAGGAGAAAGAATAGAGATTGGAGAGGGAACCAAGTGTTTCTTATGGCAGACTTTCTGCAATGTGCAGTGGGGCACGGGGAGGGGCAAAAACAGCGAGGGGCAGGGACGGTGAGGGGCGAGGGCAGAGAAGTGCAGAGTGAATCCACTCCTCATGTTAGAAAGAAGTGTTCAGAAAAGAGCCTGCCCATGCAGGTTCTGTGAAAGGAAATTTTGTTCATGTCTCATGGTCGTTGTGATATAAGAAACAGCATTTGTCACCTCAGTGAAATTTGAGTTTAGAAAGAGGAAATTCTTAATTGTGAAAGAGATATTTAAAAAAAAGCACAGAAAAGGCCTGACCTGTGGTGGAGCAGTGGATAAAACATCGTCCTGGGAACACTGAGGTCGCCGATTCAGAGCCCTGAACTTGTCTGGTCAAGGCATATGTTGGAGTTGATGTTTCCTGCTCTTTTTTCCTCTCTCTGTCTCTCTCTCTCTCCCTCTCTCCTCTCTAAAATGAAAAAAAAAAACAAAAAATCAAAAATTAAAAAAACACAAAAAAGTACGAGGCATGGTTTTGGATGCGAAGTATCTGCTGGCACCCTGTCTGTGAGGGCACACATTGAGCACATGAAGACCTAAATTTTTCATGTCACAGGAGGTGCCTGTTGGTGTTCTTAGAACCAGTTCTTAGTCTCAGTTGCATGACATAGCTCTTTGGGAATGAGGATGAGAGTGTACTAGACTCTGAAAAAACCTTCCATGTAAATGGGGGCTCATACCTTTCGTTATGGAGCTATGGAGTCTTCAGGTAGGTCGGTCACTTTTGTTAGGAGGAATGGCGCCCTTTTGTAAAGTCTTCAGTCATAGGACTACAGGGGATGCGTTTCCACTGGTCTGAGTGGGGCTTGCCGTTCCCACCAGCGTCGTAGACCGTTGCAGAAAGTCTGGGCAGTGTCCAGGGCATTCCTATGGGGGGAGAGAAGTGAGGAAGGGTTTCATTTGAGGGAGGTCCCGGGGGAGACTGTGGAGGCCACCGTGGCTGAGTGGGGATTTGCAAGGAAGAAAGCTGTATGACTGGTGCAGAAGAGAGCCCGGAGCATGGTGCCCACTGCTGCCCTGTGCGGGTTCTGTGGGAAGAAAGAGGGTGCAGAGGGGAAGGTGGGGAGGCAGGAAAGGAGAGGCAACTGCAAAGTTCGTGAATATTCAGGGGAAGAAAGGTGCGGTGTGTCACAGTAAGCAGGGTTATGAAAGTTTTGGGTCATGGAGCAGGTGTTAGGGCAGAGTCTCATAGAATATTGAAATGAGGTGGCCCAGGGAAAAGCTGTTCTCACTGGTTCCTCCAGTGTGTGTGTAAAGACAGTATCTTCAGTTTGCAGCCTGTGGCCATAACCACATAGTGACTCTTTGAAGGTTTGCTGTTGATGTATTTGCAGTGCAGTGCTAACTCCATGATTCTCCTGCAACCATGGCTCAATTGGAGTGAGTTAGCCCTGGGTTCTTAGGGTGTCTCCATGGTGTCCCCCTCAGGTGCTAAGAACCACTTGGTTGCTAAGCAACGGAGCAACAACCCAGATGGTCAGAACATCACCCCCTAGTGGGCTTGCTGGGTGGATCCCGCATATAAGAGTTGGTCTCTCGCCTCCCTTCCTCTCAAAAAAAAAAAAAAAAAAAAAAAAGAGAGAGAGAAGGAAACAGCAGAGAGACTTTGCCAGTTAGCTCAGGTGGTTAGGAACATCCACCGGAAACACCAAAATTGTGGATTTGATTTCCAACAGGGCATAACCAATGAGTCCACGGCTGAGTGGAACAACAAATGAATGTTTCTTTTCCCACTCCCTTCTCTCTCCTTTCTTCTCTCTGTTTTTCTATAAATCAATAAATATTAAACCCTGGCCAGATAGCTTCATTGGTTAGAGCATCATCCTGGACCATTGAGGTTGTCAGCTTGATTCATTGGTTAGGGCACATATAGAAACATTTCAATGTTTCTGTATCTCTCTGCGTCTTTCTCAAACACAACAATAGAGACAGTGGCAGGAACTAATTGTAAACCAAAGACCGTAGCCAGCTTCCTACTGTAAAACACGGGGATTTAAAGGAGTTAGGTATTGCCCTGTCTTCTCAGGAGGAAATCAGTCCACGAGGTAGCTCCATGCAGAAATCTCAGCTGATGGTGCAGGGGAGCTGGTTTTGCCCACCCTGCCCTGGAGCCCACTGCACACTGGTCTGGGGGCAAGTGCTGGCTTGAGGATGAAGGACTTGTGCCAGGCTCTGCTCTTACCCAGAGGAGACACCAGCCTGTGCAGGAGACACAGAGCGTCCCTGCAAGTGCTGGCAGAAGGAGGGAGGGAGAGAGAGGGTGGACCTCCGCTGTTCCAGACTGGCCACTAAAGGGAGGCAGCCTGTGGCATCCTGATTTAAAACATTCTCAACTGCGGAGGGCGATTGGAGCCACTTGAAGCCTCCTGAAGGCCACTCAGTCCAGAGATCAGGTGAGCCATCTTAGGTAGTATGGGGAAGGGGAAGGGCAGGGCCACAGAGAAGGAGCCTGATGGGGAGGGCAGGCTAAGTGCTGTCTCTGAAGATGGTGCCTCTGGAGGAGGTGAGGCACGGCAGATAAAAGGCGGGGTCATGGCATCCAGCCTGATAGGTAAGGGTGAAGGAGATCACTGGGTGAGAAGCCTTGGGAGGTGGGGCTTGGTGGGGGATAAGGTTAGGTTTAGGGTTAGAGTGAGGGTTAGGGTTAGGGTTAGGTTTAGGGTGAGGGTTAGGGTTAGGGTTAGAGTTAGGGTGAAGGTTAAGGTGAGTTTTAGGTAGAGACTGAGGGTGCTGGTTAGGGTGAAAGTGAGGGTGAGGTTTAGGAGGTTTAGGTTTAGGGTGAGGTTGAGGGTTAGGATTAGGATTAGGGTTAGGGTAGGTTTAGGTTAGGGTTAGGGTTAGGTTTAGGGTTATGAAAAATTGATGCTTCTCATCTCTCCCAAGCCTGTTTGTCTCTCTCTCTTTCTCATAAAAAAGGGGGAGAAATGTTCACCCTGAACTCATGTCAAACCATTATATTTTGATTTTTTTATCACTTTTTTTATTATCTCCTCAAATTTACTTTCTGCTCCTTGGTGGTTGCTATAGTCTGAGATACTACAGCATTTTATTTAGTTCCTGCATATTTGGTGAGGCCAACAGAGACCTCTAGTCTCAGTTTCACAAAAATCCTTTTATTTTCTTGCTAAAAGAACTGGTAAAAAAACTCCACCCCATAATTCCAGTCCCTAGAGACTCCTTACTGGTTCCTTGGCAGTTGCCACAGAGAAAAGGCCCACATCTCACACCTCTACTCCTGGTTGTGTGTAGTCCCAGGCTACTCTAAGTATGGTTCCTTAATCTCTAGCAAAGGGAGTGTTGTAGTATCCCAGACTTACAGAATGAGAATCTGCATCTTAACAAAATCCCAGGTTATTTATACACACTAAATGTTGACAAGTACCTATTTTTAATTATTTATATCTGAGAATATGGATATATAGAAATTCTACCAGTTACTAAATTTAGCTCCCCATATTGGAAAGCCAAAATCAACTAAATGCTTTTTGTCAGCTCTTTTAACTCATCCATGAATTTTTAAGTTATTAGTAACAAACATGCCACGTAGTTTTGATTTCCCATAATCCTAAACTTCCCCTGCCACCAGTAAAATTTTTAAATGATGTGGAAATTCTGATTCCAAAGGGTGACAGTATTTGTGGTGCTGTTACATGGGAGTAACAGGAAATGTGATGCACACTGTACTATATATTTTATAAACTAGGCTAGGCCACAGTATATAAGAAATAAACAAAAAGTTTGTGAAAGAAAGAAGTCTGCAAAGACCCTTTACAACACAATTGGTCTAGACGAGCACACATCCCAGAAAGCTCAGTCCAGGATTGCAGGTCCAGCAGACAATTGAGTAAGGTCCCTACTGATGGGCTGAACACCACAGCACACTCTGCAGGCTCCATGACTAAGTGAACTGCTTCATACTTATGCTTTTATTTCCTCATTTGAAAAGCAACATTATTATATAAGAGTTCAATGAGATGCTATATGTTAAGCATTTAGCATAGTGCCTGGCACAAAATAAAAGCTTGACATAAGTCAAAACCATGGCAGAAACAACTGTTCTCTGAAGGTCTCATTTTCCTCATTCATTCTATACATATTACTAAGCACCTACTATCTGCTAAGCTCCATGCTAGGCACTGGGGATCCAATGATAGTTAAAACTCAGTCCCTTTCACTTAAAAGCTACAAGTCAGGTGGAGAAGCCAAATAATGACTAGGTGCTACAATAGAGAAAAACGTCTAGAGCAGCACAGTGAGATGAAGAACTCTGGAGACCCCAGATGCGAAAAGGCTAATACCACTTGTTCATAATTTATTTATTATTATTTTTCCCCCAAGGTTAGAAACGAGAAGGCAGTCAGACTCCACACATGCACGCGATCGTGATCCACCCAACATGCCCACCAGGGTGCAATGCTCTGCCCATCTTGGGCATTGCTCTGTTGCAACAGGAGTCATTCTAGTGCCTGAGGCAGAGGTCATGGAGACCTCCTCAGCACCTGGTACCATCTTGGTTGAGTGGAGCTGTGGCTGCAGGAGGGGAAGAGAGAGATAGAGAGGAAGGAGATGAGAAAGTTTGAAGAAGCAGATGGGTGCCTTTTTAGTATGTCCTATTCAGGAATTGAACCCAGAACTACCACACGATGGGATGACACTCTACCACTGAGACAACCAACCAAGGCCACCACCTGATTGTAACTTAAAGTGAAAAGAACAATGGTAAAAATAGAAGAAATCAGATATGAAAATAGCATCTTCCTGAATTTTCTGATGACAACTTTCTAGATAATTGAGGTTGTTTCTCCTGTTTTTGTGTTTAAGCATTAATGATTCCATAAAAGCTGTTTCACACAAACAAGTCAAAGAAAACTTGAGTCTAGAAGAACTCATCGGCATCCACTCTTTCTTCAGTGTGTCCAAACTTTGGAAGGAAGACACAGAAATAAAGGGAATACAGGGAAGACAGCTGTGAAGCAGAAAACCAGAAGGTTGTAAGGCAGACCTCATTCTATTGTGTGTAGCTTCATTGTGCTTCATAGATATTGCCCTATTATTTTTCTGTCTTTAATCCTGAAGGTGAAAACCCTCTACTAGTAAATTTTGATTACAGCTGACTTTATTGCATGGTTGGTCTGGAACCTAACCAGCAAACTATCCAATGTTTGCCTCTGATTATTTCTGAGGTCTAGAGCTATATATCCTTACACTTGTTTTTTCACTCATTTAATGTAACCACATCACATTATTTGGAAAGATCAGAAAGTTATCATGTTTTCTGAGTCATAAGGGTGATCTCAACCCTCAAATAATTCCACTATCACCATAACATCTCACTTTTCTCTGCACTCAGCACCCGCTAATGCCTGAAGGTCCAATCACTATAGCCAGAAAAGCTTGGCAAACATCGCAGGAATTCTTCTCTCCTACTTGATGAACTCCTATACATCACTCATTCCAAATTTTCTGTCCCCAATAACATAAATTCTTCTATACAGAACAGAGCTACAAAAAAAAAATGCATAATCATAACAGATTAAAAAAAATGCCTCTCTCCTTCTAGACTGAGCATGCCTCTTTCAGAACCAATATGTTCTATCTAAGCAGACAGTGGTGCAGTGGATATAGATTTGCATTGAGAAACAGAGGACCCAGGTTCAAATCCTGAGGTTGCTGGTATGAGTATGGTCTCACAAGCTTGAGTGCGCAGAGTCATTGTATTTAACATAGAATCATAGAGATGTCAACCCATGGCTGCTGTCATGAGGAAGGGGTCACTTTATCTGCTGAAAACCGCCTTGCTCTTTGTCAAGGCACCTATGAGAAAGCAATAACAAACAACTAAGGAGACTAAGGCGTCATAATGAAAAATTGAAGCTTCTCATCGCTGTCCATCTCACTATTTCTTTCTGTCTCAATAACACACACACACTCACACACACACACAAACACACAGAACAAATAGATTCCCAGAAAACAAATCACTAGGTATACACAAAAAATTTACAGAAACTGCAAATTGGAATCAACCTTTGTAGAAAATCCTCTATACCAGGGGTCTCAAATTCACGGCCCGCGGGCCGCATGCGGCCCGCCGAACAATTTTGTGTGGCCCACGGACTAATCCACGAAGTTCAAAATATTTTGGATAAAATTAAGTAAGCCTAGGGGCTTACTTGTATTTTTCATTTCTCTAGCATCCTAGCTAGATACTAGCTTAGTTAACAGCAGTTGTGATGCGAACTACAGTTTCTGGTTGTTTTGTCACACTGAGTAAACTGCATGTATGATTGTGCTTGTTGTACTGATTTTTTTTTTGTTTTCAACTGCAGTGAGAAAAGTGTTGCATAACAGTTGCCTTTTGTAGACCTAGTGCGGCCCGCCGAAATGTTGTGATCTTGCTCTGCAGCCCACATGCTGAGTTGAGTTTGAGACCCCTGATCTATACCAAAACTTTCCTTTGAACATGCACTGTGGCGTGATTCCCAAGATGCACACGAGGTGGCAGCAAAGAAGCACATGTAATATAGACCGTTATTGTATGTGCAATGGAGCAAGTTCCAGCAAACTTCAGAGGATTGAAATGATATCAAGTATGTCTACTGCTTTCACTACAGTTAAAGTTGAAACAAGTAGCAAACAGTAACTAGAAATTTCTTATATTTACAAGTTAAAAAGTATCTTCTAGATAGCATTGGATTCAACATTGATAGATAACGCACAACAGCCAACTCCTGTATTTTTTCAGGTGAACTTATCTGAGTTGTTATTCCCAAGGTGAACACGAGGTGGCAGCAGAGAAGCGCACTTGGAAAACATTTACCACAGGCAATCCCTTATGTTCTTTCAAGCAAGTTTCAACTACATCAAACCTTTGAAATGATATAAAGCAAGTTTCTTCTTGTCATTACACTTAATCAAGTAATCAGTAATAGAAACTAACTAAAAAACACTTCCTTTTTTAAGGTAAGAAATTAACTCCTAAATAACCCCCCCTCAAAATCACTATTCAAGTTACAAAATACTTTAAAATTAATGGAAATAAAAACTATGTAAAAAAACCTATGAAGAAATGTAGTGATGAATCTATTTTAGGGAAAAATATTTTAAAATACACAGCATTTCCACCTGTACTAAGAACCAGGATACTAAATAAAATCAAGAAAAAGTAAAAAAAAAAATGTTCACAGTCGGAGCAGGCAGTGGTGCACTGGATAGTGCATTTGACTGGAATGCGGAAGACCCAGGTTTGAGATCCCAAGGTCTCCAGCTTGAGAGTGGGCTCATCTGGTTTGAGTGAAGCTCACCAGCTTGAGAACAAGGTCGCTAGCTTGAGCAAGGGGTCACTCAGACAGCTGTACCACCCTGGTCAAAGCATACATGAGAGAGCAGTAAATGAAAAATTAAGATGTCACAACAAAAACTGATGATTGATCTGTGACCTGGAGTATAATAAAAAACTCTGTCCATTCCTGTCTGTCTTTCCCTATCTATCACTCTCTCTGATTGCCTTTCTCTGTAAAAAAAAAAGAAAGAAATGTTCACAGAGACATTTGCAGGGTGTATACCATATTTGCTCACCTGGAAGGCTCATCTTTTTTGACAAATGTAGGGTTTGAAAACTGGGTGCGTCTTAAATAGTGGTTGTAGTATATTTTACTAGCATTTCCTTTTTATTCGCATTTGTTATCATTTTCTCAATATTTGTGCTTTAAAATAAAGGTGCATCTAAAACAGGGAGGCATCTTGTACAATGGGAAATATGGTACTTTAAAACCTTACCACTTATTTCCTCTTGGGGTGAGATTTTGAAAAACATAACTCATTCCTCTTTGCAATTTAAGCTGCAAAAACAACAACAAAAAATCCATTGTCATTTTTTCTTTTATTTTATTATTAATGTTAGAGGGAGGAAGAGTGGAGAAACAGACAGACAGATAGTGAGAAACATCAATATGTTTCTCTATGTGCTTTGACCCAAGACCAAACTTATGACATTAGTGTATGATTGTGATGCTCTAACTACTGAGCTCTCTGGTGGAAACAAGCCATAGTCTTTTCGGGAAAATTTACCAGAGAAAACCTGAAGTAATTAAAAAATAAAATAATAATTTAGTCTGCTGTGCTGACAACACCAGAAGACTTTTCTTTGCTCTTGACAGTCAGGGGCATAAACACTATTTCTAATTGTTTAGCACAAAGTAACACCTTTCCTAACATGCACTTTTTCTTGTGCCGTGGCAGCAGTCCAGACTGAGAGACCTTCTAAGCTTTAGACATCAGAATTTATCTGAGCCTTGGTCACCACTTACAAGCTAGGTTCTTTTGGTGACAGAACGCCTGCCAGGGTCTTTTTTTCATCACTTGTAAATTTTCTCAGTTTTATAGCTGAGAATATGCATTGCTGAAGAACTGAGACTTATGTCTCAACTCTGCCTTCTGAGAAACTGATATACTGAACCTCACCATGATCAATCAAAACTGGGACCAAAGACATTGCACTAACAAATCCAGTTCTTTTCACAAGTTATAATAATTAGTTATGTATATTTTTCCTTCCTCTGTCTACCCCATGATTCTGTATTATTCATAAAGTGAGAAAGTGAATCTGTTTCATGCACAATAGGCAACCAAGGTTGAGCAAAGTGCCTGGCACATATTAGAAATACAATAATGATTTACTCAATGAATGAATAAATAGTCATTTGCATGTGTACACCAATATACACAAATGACAGAAAGTGTGGACACAGAAAAATAAGCTCATGTGCAATGCACATCTATGCACACAGATGTACACACACCCAATGTACCTGAGTACATATAGATAGAGAAATATAATAGGTACACAAAGAATATGGAAAGAAAATGTCCTAATATTAACAGTAGATATCTCTGTATGAAAATTTGTTGTTTTGTTTTTCTGATCATTTATTTTGCACTTCTGCAAGAAGAGTAGAGTTTTTATAATAAAAAAATTGTTAAAATTTAACACACTTGTCAAATAAAAGCACAACATATTTTATAATACGTTAAGAATATTTCAATTAAGGAAATTTATAAGACAGAAGTAAAAATAGTAGAATTGGAATTAATTGAGTGCAGGGACATGAGTTCCTAGCACAGTGCCTGGTATATGATGGGCGCTTTCAAAGGCTTTATGAAAGAATAGCTGAAAGAAAAGAAGAAAAACAAAGTGAACCGATGGATTCCCAGAAAACAAACCACTAAGGATACACAAAAACTTTATAGAAACGGCAAATTGAAATCAACATTTCTACACAATCCTCCCTACCAAATCTTTCCTTTGACCCTGTACTGAGGTGTGATTTCCAAGATGCACACATGGTGGCAGAGGAGGAGCACATGTATTGTATGTGCTATGGTGCAAGTTCCAGCCAACTTCAAGAGGATTGAAATGATATCAAGAATGTCTCCTTCATGACAGTTAACGTTTAAACAAGTAGCAAACAGTAACTGGAAATTCCGTATATTTACAAGTTCTAAAAGTATCTTCTAGATAGCCTTGGATTCAACATTGATAGATAATGCACAACACACAACTGCTGTATTTTTCCAGGTGAACTGATCTGAGCTGTTATTCCCAAGCTGCAAATGAGGTGGCAGTAGAGAAGTGCACTTGGAAATCATTTAGCACAGACAATCCTGTATGTTTTTTCAAGCAAGTATCAACTACCTCAAACCTTTGAAATAATATAAAGCATGTTTCTTGTTGTCATTACACTTAATCTAGTAATCAGTAACAAACTAACTGAAAAAAACCCTTTTTTAAGGTAAGAAATTCACTCCTAAATAACTGCCCTCAAAATCACAATTCAAGTTTCAAAATATTTTAAAATTAATGGAAATAAAAACTACATAAGAAAACTTATGGAAAAATATAGTGTTGAATACATTATAGGGGAAAAACACCCTTAAAATACACAGCCTTTCCACCCATGCTAAGAACCAGGATACTAAAAAAAATCCAGAGAAAGTAAAAGAAAAAAATGTTCACAGCCTGAGCAGGTGGTGGTGCAGTGGATAGAGCATTTGACTGGAATGCGGAGGACCCAGGTTTGAGACCCAAGGTCACCAGCTTGAGCTTTAGCTCATCTGGTTTGAGCAAAGCTCACCAAATTGAGCCCAATAGTGTCGTTGGCTCAAGCAAGGGGTCACTCGGTCTGCTGTAGCCCCCTGGTCAAGCCACATATGAGAGCAGTCAATGAAAACCTAAGGTGTCACAACAAAAAACTAATGATTGATTGGTGACCTAACACATAATAAATAAACTCTATTTTTTTCTGTTTCTACCTATCCCTCTCTGACTATCTCCCTGTCAGTGTAAAAAAAGAAAAGTAAGAAAAAAAGCAATGATGACAGAGATATTTGGAGTGTGTATATCATATTTCCCCACGTATAAGACTCATCTTTTTTGACAAGTGTGTGGTTTGAAAACTGGGTGCATCTTATACAGTGATTATAGTATTTTACTTGCATTTCCTGTTTATTCACAATTTTTTTTCATTTTCTGAAGATTTCTGATCCAAAATTAAGGTGCATCTTATACAGGGAAGCATCATTATACATGGAAAAATATGGTATTTTACAACCTTACCACTTATTTCCTCTTGGAGTGAGATTTTGAAAAACATAATTCACTCCACTATGCAATTTAAGTAGCAAAACCAAAAAAGCCATTGCCATTTTTTCTTTTATTTAATTATTAATTTTAGAGGAATAAAGAGGTGGGAAACAGACAGATAGTCAGAAACATCAATCTGTTTTTGTATGTGACTTGACCCAGGACCAAACCTATGACATATATGTATGGGTGTCCTGCTGTAACTGCTGAACTTTCTGGTGGAAGCAAGCCACTGTCTTTTAGGGAAAAAATTACAGAGAAAACTAGAGGTAATTAAAAAATAAAATAATAATCTAGTGTGCTGTGGTAACAACACCAGAAGTCTTTCCTTTGCTCTTGACAGTAAGGGGCATAAACACTATTTCTAATTGTTTAGCACGAAGTGAACCCTTTCCTAACATGCACTTTTTCTTGTGCCATGGCAGCAGTCAGACTGAGACCTCCTAAGCTTTGGACATCAGAATTTATCTGAGCCTGGGTCACCACTTACAAGCTAGGTTCTTTTGGTCACAGAACACCTGCCAGTGTCTTTGTTTCATCACTTGTAAATTTTCTCAGTTTTATAGCTGAGAACACGCATTGCTGAAGAACTGAGACTTATGTCTCAGCTCTGTCTTTCGAGAAACTGATACACTGAACCTCGCTATGATCAATGAAAACTGGGACCAAAGGCATTGCACTACCAAATCCAGTGCTTGTCACAATTTATAATTATTTTATTTATGTATATTTTTCTTCCTCTGTTTACCCCATGACATTGTATTATTCATAAAGACAGAAAGTGAGTCTGTCACAGTCACTATAGGCAACCAGTGTTGAGTACATTGCCTGGCACATAATAGAAAAACAAAAAGGTTTTTTTAATGAATGCATAAATAGTCATTTGTGTACATACACAGATATCCACAAATGACAGACACTGTGGACACAGAGAGATATGCTCATGTGCAATGCACATCTATGCACACAGATGTACACACACCCAAAGTATCTGAGTACATAAAAATAGAGAACTATAATAGGTAAACAAAGAATATGGAAAGAAAATGTCATAATGTTAACAGTAGATATCTCTGTATAAAAAATTGTTGTTTTGTTTTTCTTATCATTTTTTCTTGCACTTCTGCAATAAGAATACTTTTTATAATAAAAAAGGTGTAAATTCAATATATTTGTCAAATCAAAGCACATCATATTTTACAATTCATTAAGAAGATTAAATAAAAAAGTTCTACAATCAGAAGTAAAAATAGTAGAATGGAAAGTCATTGAGTGTAGGGACGTGAGTTCCTAGCACAGTGCCTGGTATATGATGGGCACTTTCAAAGTCTTTATGGAAGCATGGCTGGAAAGAAAGAAGAAAAACAAGATGAACCGATAGATTCCCAGAAAACAAGCAACAAAGGATACAGAAAAGCTTTACAGAAACGGCAATTTGGAATCAACCTTTGTAGACAATCCTCTCTACCAAACCTTTCTTTTCTACCTCTACTGAGGCGTGATTCCCAAGATGCACACGTGGTGGCAGAAAAAAAGGATATATAACAGAAAACATTACTGTATGTGCTATGGAGCTAGTTCCAGCAAACTTCAGGGGATTGTAATGATATCAAGTATGTCTCTTTCTTTCACTACAGTTAACATTGAAACAAGTAGCAAACAGTAACTAGAAAAAGTGCATGTTAGGAAAGGGGTCACTTTGTGCTACACAATTATAAATAATGTTTATGCCCCTGACTGTCAAGAACAAAGAAATGTTTTCTGCTGTTGTCACCACAGCAGAATAGAATATTATTTTATTTTTTAATTACCTCAGGTTTCTCTAGTAATTTTTCCCCCAAAAGACAGGGAATTGCTCTAATCAGAGAGCTGAGTATTTAGAGCATCACACCCATACACTAATGTCATAAGTTTGGTCCTGGGTCAAGGCAAATACAGAAAAAGATTGATGTTTATGACTATCTGTCTGTCTGTTTCCCTCATTTTCCCTCTAACAATAATTTAAAAAAATGACAATGGCATTTATGTTGTTGTTTTTGCAGCTTAAAATGCATAGAGGAATGAATTATGTTTTTCAAAATCTCACCCCAAGAAAAAATAAGTGATAAGGTTGTAAAGTACCATATTTCTCCATGTATAAGATGCCCCCCTGTATAAGACACACCTTAATTTTGGGGCACAAAATTTGACAAAATGATAACAAATGCGAATAAACAGGAAATGCAAGGAAAAAATACTGAAACCAGTGTATCAGAAGCACCAAGTTTTCAAACCCCACATTTTTCAAAAAAAAGATGAGTCTTATACAAGGGTAAATATGGTATAAACCCTCCAAATGTCTCTGTAAACATTTCTTTTTTTTTTTTTTTTTTTACTTTTTTCTTTTACAGATACAGGAATAGAGTCAGAGAGAGGAATAGAAAGGACAGACAGACAGGTATGGAAAGAGTTTTTTATTTTGTGCCATTTCACATATCAATCATCATATTTTTGTTGTGACACCTTAGTTGTTCATTGACTGCTCTCTCATATGTACCTTGACCAGGGGGCTACAGCTGACCGAATGACCCCTTGCTCGAGCCAGCGACCTTGGGCTCAAGCTTGTGAGATTTACTTAAACCAGATGAGCCCATGCTCAAGCCGGCAACCTTGGAATCTCAAACCTGGGTCCTCCTCATTCCAGTCAAATGCTCTATCCACTGTGAAATTGCCTGCTTAGGCTGTGAACATTTTCTTCTTTTACTTTCTCTGGATTTTATTTAGTATCCTGGTTCTTAGTATCAGTGGAAAGGCTGTCTATTTTAAGGTTTTTTTCCCCAAAATATATTCATCACTACATTTTTCTATAGGTTTTCTTATGTAGTTTATATTTCCATTAAATATAAGTATTTTGTAACTGAATTGCGATTTTAAGGGGAGTTATTTAGGAGTGAATTTCTTATCTCAAAAAAGGAAGGTTTTTTTAGTTAGTTTCTATTGCTGATTACTAGATTAAGTGTAATGACAACAAGAAACATGCTTTATATCATTTCAAAGGTTTGAGATAGTTGAAACTTGCTTGAAAGAACACACAGGATTATCTGTGGTAAATGTTTTCAAATTGCGCTTCTTTGTTGCCTCCTCATGTGCACCTTGGTAATAACAGCTCAGAGCAGTTTACCTGGAAAAACACAGCAGTTGGGTGTTGTGGGTAATATATTGAATATGTTGATTCCAAGGCTATCTAGAAGATACTTTTATAACTTGTAAATATAAGGAATTTTTAGTTACTGTTTTCTACTTGTTTCACCGTTAACAGTAGTGAAAGCAAGAGACAGAGTTGATATTATTTCAATCTTCTTAATTTTGCTGGAACTTCCTTTATAGCACATACAGTAATGGTCTCTGTTACATGTGCTTCTCTGCTGCCACCTCGTGTTAATCTTGGGAATCACGCAACTGTATAGGTCCAAAGGAAAGGTTTGCTGGAGAGCATTGTCTACAAAATTTGATTTTAATTCGCCATTTCTGTAAAGATTTTGTGTATCCTTAGTGAATTTTTTGGGAATCTATTGGTTTATCTTGTTTATCTTCTTTCCTATCAGCCATGCTTTCATAAAGCCTTTGAAAGTGCCCATTATATACTAGTCACTGTGCTAGCAACTCATGTCCCTTTACTCAATGACTTCCCATTCTACTATATTTACTTCTGTGTTTTGAACTTTATTTATTTAAATCTTCTTAATGGGTCCTGGCTGGTTGGCTCAGCGGTAGAGCATTGGCCTGGTGTGCGAGGGGCCTGGGTTTGATTCTTGGCCAGGGCATATAGGAGAAGCACCCATTTGCTTCCCACCCCCCCTCTTTCCTCTCTGTCTCTCTCTTCCGCTCCAGCAGCCAAGGCTCCATTGGAGCAAAGATGGCCCGGGCGCTGGGGATGGCTCCTTGGCCTCTGCCCCAGGTGCTAGAGTGGCTCTGGTCATGGCAGAGTGACGCCCCGGAGGGGCAGAGCATCACCCCTGGTGGGCATGCCAGGTGGATCCCGGTCGGGCGCATGCGGGAGTCTGTCTGACTGTCTCTCCCCGTTTCCAGCTTCAGAAAAATACTAAATAAATAAATAAATAAATAAATAAATAAATACATCTTCTTAATGTATTGTAAAATATGATGTGCTTTGATTTAATAAGTATATTAAATTTTAACAGTTTTTTATTGTAAAAACTGCATTCTTATTGCAGAAGTTCAAGAAAAAATGATAAGAATAACAAAACAACAAATTTTCATACAGAGATATCTACTGTTAACATTATAACAATTTCTTTCCATATTCTCTGGGTACCTATTATATTTCTCTATTTATATGTACTCAGGTACATTGGTTGTGTGTACATCTGTATGCATACATTTGCATTGCACATGAGCATATCTGTGTCCACAGTGTCTCTCATTTGTGGATATTTGTGTATGTATGCAAATGACTAGTTATTCATTCATTCAATAAACACTTATTGTACTTCTATTATGTGCAGAGCACTGTGCTCGGCACTGATTTTCTATAGTGAATGAGACAGACTCACTTTCTCTTTTTGTGAATACTACACTGTCACGGGGTAGACAGAGAAAGAAAAAATACATATAAATAAAATAATTATAAGTTGTGAAAGCACTGGATTTGGTAGTTCAATGTCTTTGTTCCCAGATTTGATTGATCATGTCGAGGTTCATATATCAGTTTCTCGGAAGGCATAGCTGAGACATAAGTCTCGATTCTTCAGCAATGCGTGTTCTCAGCTATAGAACTGAGAAAATTTACAAGTGATGAAACTAAGACCTTTGTAGGTATTCTGTGACCAAAAGAACCTAGCTTGTAAGCTGTGACAATCTCAGATAAATTCTGATGAGAAAAGGTTAGGAGGATTCTCAGTCTGGACTGCTACCATGGTACAAGAAAAAGTGCATATTAGGAAAGGGGTCAGTTTGTGCTAAACAATTCAAATAGTGTTTATGCCCCTGACTGTCAAAAGCAAAGTAAAGTTTTCTGGTGTTGTCACAACAGCAGACTTGGTTATTATTTTATTTTTTAATTACCTCATATATTCCCTAGTAATATTTTCCTCCAAAAGACAATGGCTTGCTCTGGCATAGAGCTCAGTAGTTAGAGCATCACACCCTTACACTAATGTCATAGGTTTTGTCTTGGTTCAAGGCACATGCAGAAAAACATTGATGTTTCTGACTATCTGTATGTCTGTTTTTCCCCTCTTCTTCTTCTAACATTAATAATTAAAGAAAAGAAAATATGACAAAGGCTTTTTTGCTGTTTTTTTTTTTGCAGCTTAAATAGCATAGAGAAATAAATTATGTTTTTCAAAAGCTCACCCCAAGAGGAAATAAGCTGAAAGATTGTAATGTACCATATTTCCCCATGTATAAGATGCCTCCCTGTATAAAACACACCTTAATTTTGGGGCACAAAATTTGGTAAAATAATAACAAATGCGAGAAAACAGGAAATGCAAGTAAAAAATACTACAACCACTGTATAAAATGCACCCAGTTTTCAAACCCCTCATTTTTATAAAAAAATGAGTCATACATGAAGAAATATGGTATACACACTCCAAACGTCTCTGTGAACATATTTTCCTTTTATTTAGAGACAGAGAGAGAGTCAGAGTGAGGGATAGATAGGGACAGACAGACAGGAATGGACAAAGTTTTTTATTATGTGCCAGGTCACAGATCAATCATAAGTTTTTTGTTGTGACACCTTAGTTGTGCATTTTCTGCTCTCTCATATGTGCCTTAACCAGGGGGATACAGCTGACAGAGTGACCCCTTCCTCCAGCTAGCGACCTTAAGCTCAATCTCGTGAGCTTTGATAAAACCAAATGAGCCCACGCTCTAACCAGCGTTCTTGGGATCTCAAATTTAGGTCCTCCACATTTCAGTCAAATGATCTATCCACTGCGCCACTGCCTTCTCAGGCTGTGAACATTTTCTTCTTTTACTTTCTCTGGATTTTATTTAGTATCCTGGTTCTTAATATGGGTGAAAAGACTGTGTATTTTAAAGTTTTTTTCCTCTAAAACATATTCATCCCTACACTTTCCATAGGTTTTCTTATGTAGTTTTTATTTCCATTAATTTTAAAGTATTTTGTAACTTGAGTTGTGATTTTAAGGGGGGGGGGGGTTATTTAGGAGTGAATTTCTTAACTTAAAAAAGGAAGGGTTTTTTAGTTAGTTTCTATTACTGATTACTAGATTAAGTGTAATGACAACAAGAAACATGCTTTATATCATTTCAAAGGTTTGAGATAGTTGAAACGTGCTTGAAAGAACATACAGGATTGTCTGTGGTAAATGTTTTCCAGTTGCGCTTCTCTGTTGCCACCTTGTGTGCACCTTGGGAATAACAGCTCAGAGCAGTTCACCTGCAAAAATACGGCAGTTGGGTGTTGTGCATTATTTATCAATGTTGAATCCAATGTATCTAGAAGATACTTTTATAACTTGTAAATATAAGGAATTTCTAGTTATTTTTTGCTACTTGTTTCAACGTTAACTGTAGTGAAAGCAAGAGACATACTTGATATCATTTCAATCTTCTGAAATTTGCTGGATCTTGCTCCATAGCACATACAATAATGGACTCCTTTACATATGCTTTTCTACTACCACCTCGTGTGTATGTTGGGAAACATGCCTCAGTTCAGGTTCAAAGGAAAGGTTTGGTAGAGAGGATTGTCTACAGATGCTGATTCCAATTTGCCATTTCTGTGAAGTTTTTTGTGTAACCTTAGTGATTTGTTTTCTTGGAATCTATCGTTTCTGTGCATGTGTGTGTGTGTGTGTGTGTGTGTGTGTGTGTTACAGAGACAGAGAGATAGCGAGAGGACAGATAGGTACAAATGAGGAGCTTTAATTTTTTATTATGGCTTTTTAATTTTCTTAGTGTTTTTTATTGCTTTTTCCTGTGTGCCTTGACGAAGGGCGGGGGGTTTTCAGCAAAGAGAGTGACCTCTTGCTCAAGCCAGCAACCATGGGGGTCATGTGTACTATTCCATGCTGAATACAACGACTCTGCACACTCAAGCTGGTGAGCTTGTGCTCATGTCATCAACCTCGGAATTCAAACCTGGGTCATCTGTTTCCCAGTGTGAATCTATATTCACTGTGCCACCATCTCCTTAGGTGGAAACTATTGGTTCTGAAAGAGGCATGCTCAGTCTAAAAGTGGAAAGGCATTGTGTTAAATCTGTTATGATTATGCATTTGTTTATTTTTTCTTGTAGATCTGTTCTGTATAGAAGAATTTATGTTATTGAGCACACACCAATTTGGAACTCCTTAGTTAATTGATGTCACTCATATGAAGTGCTGTTCATTTCTGTTAGTGCATTTTGCCCACAAGTGTACTGCATGCTATTATATAATTTTGCATGAAATACAGATAAGTGTGAATGGAGGTTTACATTTGTTCATATGGAAACAAAACCATTGTTCATAAATAGTAATCCCACAAATAACTGAGATACAAAAAAAATGTAAACTTACTTTTGTACCACCAGTGTGCCCTTACCCATTCTTTCATTTTCAATCTCATTGTACCTTTATCAGAGGTGGATATAACAATGTGAATACTGGGCATGTACCCTGGGACCCAACTTCTGAAGGGCCTCACAAATGTCCAATTTGACAGTTTTTTTCTAATGACAAGGGACCCAGTGTTTTCTTCTGAACCCGAGGCCTCAACCAACCTTAGTCCATCTCTTTCTATGTTTTAGGATTTAGGTGTCACCATGTCCTATATTAGTAATGAATAGTCATTAAAATCTAAATCGAATGAAGTTTGGTCAAGGTTATGATATAGGGCTCCAATGTTTTTTATTAACTCTTCTCACAATATTTATTATATAATGCATATTGTTTCATGCAACTAAAAAGATATCTCAGAAAAAATTTTCGTTTGGATGTGAAGGTATTCCTGGGCATTTTTTTTCCTGTTTTGTCACTTGGTCTATTCATGTTTCATTACCCTACTGTTTTAATTATTGAGTCTTCATAATGGAATACAACTCTTGTCTAGTTGTGCAAGATTCTGTGTTTTATTTTGCTTTTCAAAAATGTCCTTGCATTGTGGGTGCTTATTGTTCTCCATTCTGTTCACTCACTGCCTGCCATTAAGACCCTCCCTCAGCCCAGGCTCATGACAATCCAAAGTGTCTGCATACACCGCAATTATCCTGACCTGTGTGAAAAATACATGTTCAAAGATTATTCTGGAATAGAAATTATTGTCCTAGGAATGTAGAAACCACACCCCATTAATGCAGTGATTTAACCTCTGAGGATTGAGGAGTAATATGGAGTTATACACCAATTAATACATAGGGTCACCATGTTTTCTGTGTTTTTCTTCAAGTCTCAGTGTACTGTGATGGGAAAAATATATGCTCACATTCTAGAATTTACAGCAGGACATATTGAATGAGTCAGCTCTGGAATGACCATCTTTTCTGTTAGGTTGAATGTGAAAACTCCCCTTCAACTTCCATAATGGTCAGGTAAGATAGAAAGCAAGAAAAAAGTGAAAGGGCTCTGAGGAAGCTGGGTTTCCTCATGTAGCCTGCTATGAGCAGGCAGTTATTTAATGCAGGAAAGCCAAAGCGCCAAGTAATTTTCCATTTTCATCCTGAGGAAATAAAGTGTGATACCAAGCATATATGACTAATGGCATTCGCACATCCAGGGAAGGGCTCAAGTACACGGTGCTTGGCCTTGCTGGAGCTTTCTGCAGGTCAGGATACAAACAGCAGATGATTTGGTGTTATGACTCAGAAAGGGCAAGAAAAATCTAGTTAGATTTCAAAACTAAATAATAAAATTGGACACTGGATTCTGCTTGACAGTTTCTCATGCATGATGTTATGTTTCTGCTTAATAAATTGGAAAGCTGATTTCTCCGATGAACCTCAGTCCTGGAGAGATTGGGTCCTCCACTTTCAGTATTGTTGCTGCCTCATTCTTTTGTGGCTCCTTTACATGAAAGCCAAAAAACAAAAACAAATAGCAACTGAACAGGGGACGTGAGGAGGAAGCAAACCTTCAAGACTGTTCTTGGTTTTCAGCCCAAGGAAACCAGAGGGATTCATGGGGACATGTGAATCCCCACTCTGGGACAGTGGAGCAGTGAAAAATTTTCCACCAAGTGACTACAAAGCCTATTGCCTATTCACAGTTTGCTGGCCAAGAAACATAGGAGAAGCAACTACCAATCGATGCTTCCTGCTCCTCTCCACCATTCTCTGTCTTCTCTTTCTAAACTTAATAAATAAAACTCTTAAAATTAATTAATTTTTAAAAATGCATAAGTTTTAAAAGTTAATCTTTACAGGGACCCCAGTTATGCCATGTGAATTACTGCTACAACTTGAGAATCTCAAATTAGATGCCAGGAAGTAGTTTAGGCAAAACAGCCCAGTGGCCTGTGGGTCGGACCCCTCTGTGCAATAACTACTTTGCTTCTAGAGAAGGTAAAGAGCAAGTCATAATAATGGTGGAGATTATGGGCACTGATTCCTTCTGCCCTTTTTCTACAGATGCCTCCCATTTCAGGTGGCCCCTTAGTGTCCCTTCTCAGACTGTTGTTTCCAAAATGTGAAGAGGTTGTAAGAGTGCAAGGACTGGGAGGGTGTCCCTGGCTAAGCCTGGGCTTTTAGGTGCTTGGCTAGATAAGTTTATTATTGGCCTGGATGTTAGCTAGTAATGACAAGGACAGAGTGCAGCGGGGCCATCCTGATCTCCATGGTCTAACATGCTATGTAGTGGTGGCTGCAGAGAGAAGGGAACTGATAGAAATGTTGTATGAGACATGGGTCAAACTAGCACAGAGGGAAAGTGCTGGTCACACGGGTTGGCAGTAGATAATTAGCACCGCTTTCCTGAATACTCACAGCCACCTGAGCGAGAGTGGTCTCCCCATTTGACAGAGAAGGAGACTGAGTTTTCATTTCTTTGCTTGTAAATGTTGTAGCCAGAAGTCCTCCCTCTAGTTCATTCTGAGCCTGTAGGAAGCTTCTGTCAGGTGAAGTTTCAAAGGAAGAACACATGGGAAGAAGCAGACCAGTGCTCTGGACTGAAGAACAGATTTTAAAATGCCATCAGACAGGGAGGGTGTAGAAGTGGGGAGGGCACTTTTAAAGGGATCTGTTTTTGGTTTAGCACCTGGGAAGGGGCAGGCCACCTCCTCGCTTCCTCCTATCCTATCCTATTTTATTTACTGCCCATTTTCCACCCCACTCCACCTTGGTTGAGTGCTAGAAGAGCTGGACCATTAGTTTATGTGCAGGTGTTCTTAAAAAAAAAACAGTATGCAAAAATTGCAATGACTACATTGATGGCTGTATGTGTCCAGGATATTGTGTGTGTACACTCTTCTGGCCCATCATGGACCTTCGTTACTGGGTTTTGAATTAGGTTATAATCGGTCTTTAGTTCAAATAACTGTGAAATGCAGATAACAATCTTCCCTGTTTCATTTTGCAAATGGGAACATTAAGTGAGGTGAGGCATGTGAGGGTCTTAAAATAGGAATAAATAGCATGTTTGGATTCTCAGTGAATGCTGTGGGCAGAAAAAATTCTCTCTGTTTCCTTTTTTTTTTTTTGTCCTTATTTTTTTCTATTTTTTAATTTTTAATTTTTATTGAATCCAGAGAGAGTAAAGGGGGTAAGGGGGAGAGAGAAGCATCAATCTGTTTCTGTATGTGCCCCCATTTAAGGACTGAACCATCTTTGCATTGCAAGACAATGCTCCAGCCAAGTGAGCCATTCATCCAGGACGATTGCTGCTGCGTTTTGCACACATTTGGATTAATAGGGCCATGGGAATTTCTAGAAAAAAAAAAAGAAACACAATTTTCTGCTGCCATCTCATGGATGTCTTGAAAATAACAGCTAGGTAAATGTCACCAGAAAAATGTCTTTCTCTGCTGCTCTCTAATGTACATTTTGAAATTAAAAGCTAGTACATATAACCAGAAAATGTCAAACTGCATTTGCATCACCGATGTGTCTTTTCCCATTTTTCATTTTGTATCTCATTGCATGCTTATGTTTTATGGAACTCCATGTTTTATATTAGTCATGAGTAGTATTCAAATACAGAGGAACAGTTTGGTCGAGGGGATGTTATAGGATTCTAATAATTTTTGTATTATTTTTGTCACAGTATTTATTCTATAATGCATCTTCTTTTCAAATAGACATGCCCTTTATTTTATTTTTTTTCCAAGCTTATTAAGTCCTGAAGACACAGATAAAGGGATTGACTGCAGCTGATGCTGAGGATCTCTTTCAAATTGGCAACAGTGTGACAGGAGTAGTTTGAAGGGGGTTTGTGTGAAATGGCTTGAGTGCCACAAGATCTTTTGAAAGAAAAGTAAAAGGATTGTGGTAGCAAATTCCAACCTGAGATTCTCAAGACTGGGAAGTGATTGAAACTCAGTCAGGTAAAAGAGCAGTATGTTTGAGGAGTGTTAGTTGTGGTAGCAACTGTGAGGGTGTGCAGAGTAGGGCATGGAAAAAATTATAAACAAGTGCTGAGACTGGGCCAGGTAAAGGGTGTTATAAAAGCAGAAGTGGGAGTGGGGCTTTGTTCATGACAGGTTGGTAATGGAGAGACCAGGGTAAAAAGAAAAATGGTTGTGACATGTTCATCTAGAAATAAATGTGGAATATGTAAGGCAGACTTTACACAAAATAGAAAAGTTCTTTACGGAACAAAGAATTTATCAGATTTGAGGACAGAATAGAGAATGATACATGGGCAGTGAAGAATTGGAGGGAGTGAGGTTGGTTGGGCAACAGGACAGTGTGCTGCATAGTGGAAAATATTTGTGTGTTTATATTCTCTTGGTCGAAGGAATTGTGAGCAAATTTAAGCATCATCAGCTCCTAATGATTTTAATTACTAGGGCTTCCAACTTTAATACGGTGGTAGTGGCATCAGAAAATGGTTACTTGCTCATGAAGAATTTATTTGGCTGAGAGTTCTACTAGATTTACCCTAAAAAACTTACTAAATTACCTCTCTTTTTTGTCTGGCTTATGCAAAAATAAAAGAAAGACAAGGTAGAAAAACTTATGTTTCAGAACTGTGGTAGGAAAGGAAGTCGTCCAGATTTTAGAAGTGCATCAATGTGTTTCTAGTGTTTCTGTGTTGCAGCCATATATACTAAAGTGGAATTTTGAAAGTTCGGAAAGGGGAGCAGAAAATGAAAAACTGCATGAAGGCAGGCAATGATGGAGAAATGTTTCCTTCCTCCACATCCTCATCATTTCTGGTTGTTTATTGATATGTAAGAGAAAGCCCTTCTGACAGGTGTGAAGTAATGTGTCATATCAGTTTTAGTTTGCATTTGTCTCCTGATTTCTGACATGGAGTCTTTTTTTTTTATAATTTTATTTTTTTAATGGGGTGACATCAATAAATCAGGATACATATAATTAAAGATAACAAGTCCAGGTTATCTTGTCGTTCAATTATGTTGCATACCCATCACCCAAAGTCAGATTGTCCTCTGTCACCTTCTATTTTGTTTTCTTTGTGTCCCTCCCCCTCCTCCTTTCCCTCTCCCATTTCCCCCTGCCCCCCATAACCACCACACTCTTATCAATGTCTCTTAGTTTCACTTTTATGTTCCACCTATGTATGGAATAATGCAGCTCCTGGTTTTTTCTGATTTACTTATTTCACTTCGTATCATGTTTTCAAGATCCCACCATTTTGCTGTAAATGTTCCGATGTCATCATTTCTTATGGCTGAGTAGTATTCCATAGTGTATATGTGCCACATCTTCTTTATCCAGTCATCTATTGATGGGCTTTTTGGTTGTTTCCATGTCCTGGCAACTGTGAAAAATGCTGCAATAAACATGGGGCTGCATGTGTCTTTACGTATCAATGTTTCTGAGTTTTTGGAGTATATACCCAGTAGAGGGATTGCTGGGTCATAAGGTAGTTCCGTTTTCAGTCTTTTGAGGAATGACCATACTTTCTTCCATAATGGTTGTACTACTTTATATTCCCACCAACAGTGTATGAGGGTTCCTTTTTCTCCACAGCCTCTCAAACATTTGCTATTACCTGTCTTGCTAATAACAGCTAATCGAACAGGTGTGAGGTGGTATCTCATTGCAGTTTTGATTTGCATTTCTCTAATAGCTAAAGAAGATGAGCATCTTTTCATATATCTGTTGGCTATTTGTATTTCTTCTTGGGAGAAGTGTCTGTTCATATCCTCTTCCCATTTTTTTATTGGATGTTTTGTTTGTTTGTTTGTTGTTGAGTTTTATGAGTTCTTTGTATATTTTGGATATTAGGCCCTTATCTGAGCTGTTGTTTGAAAATATCATTTCCCATTTAGTTGGCTTTCTGTTTATTTTGTTATCAGTTTCTCTTGCTGAGCAAAAACTTCTTAGTCTGATGTAGTCCAATTCATTAATTTTTGCCTTCACCTCTCTTGCTTGTGGAGACAAATTCATAAAATGCTCTTTAAAACCCAGGTCCATGAGTTGAGTACCTATGTCTTCTTCTATGTACTTAATTGTTTCAGGTCTTATGTTCAGATCTTTGATCCATTTTGAGTTAATTTTTGTACAGGGGGACAAACTGTAGTCCAGTATCATTCTTTTGCATGTGGCTTTCCAGTATTCCCAGCACCATTTATTGAGGAGGCTTTCTTTTCTCCATTGTGTGTTCTTGGCCCCTTTATCAAAAATTATTTGACTATATATATGTGGTTTTATTTCTGGACTTTCTATTCTGTTCCATTGGTCTGAGTGTCTATTTTTCTGCCAATACCATGCTGTTTTGATTGCCGTGGCCCTATAATATAGTTTGAAGTCAGGTATTGTAATGCCCCCAGCTTCATTCTTTTCTTTAGGATTGCTTTGGCTATTCGGGGTTTTTTATACTTCCATATAAATCTGATGATTTTTTGCTCTATTTCTTTAAAAAACGTCATTGGAAGTTTGATGGGAATTGCATTAAATTTGTATATTGCTTTGGGTAATATAGCCATCTTGATTATATTTATTCTTCCTAGCCAAGAACAAGGTATATTCTTCCATCTCATTATATCTTTTTTGATTTCCCTTAACAATGGTTTATAATTTTCATTGTATAAGTCCTTTACATTCTTTGTTATGTTTATTCCTAAGTATTTTATTTTTTTTGTTGCAATTGTGAAGGGGATTATTCTTTTGAGTTTGTTCTCAATTGTTTCATTGTTGGCATATAGAAAGGCTATTGACTTCTGTAT